>NC_139569.1:35689366-36199794 GCF_965112155.1 Podarcis liolepis
CATGACTTCCCCCACCAAAATCTGGGTCAAATGGACCTCATAGCCTTATGGACAATCTTCTGGGGCAATATGCCAGTACTGGGTGGAGACCAGAGGCAATAGTGGATGGAAGAATGGATGAAACTCTTGGCTTTGTACAGTAGACAATACAGTGGTACCTAAGGTTACAGATGCTTCAGGTTACAGACTCCGCTAACCCAGAAATAGTACCTCGGGTTAAGAACTTTGCTTCAGGATGAGAACAGAAATTGTGTGGCAGTGGTGCGGCAGCAGTGGGAGGCCCCATTAGCTAAAGTGGTACCTCAGGTTAAGAACAGTTTCAGGTTAAGAACGGACCTCCGGAACAAATTAAGTTCTTAACCCGAGGTATTACTGTACTCTGTGCTACAACTCATGGGCATCCAATGAAGCGGAATGTTGGAAGATTCAGGACAGATCAAAGAAAATTATTATTCACGCAGCACATAATTAACCCATGGAACTCACTCCCACAGGAGCACTGGGGCCAATTCCTGGGGGCCCAGGTACCCACAAATTTTTGGTGACCTCCAAGGTCAGTCCGAAGTCTCTTGGGGCCTCCAACACGACGTCCGGGGCTCCCAGGCTCCACTGTGGCGTGTGTAAAGTAATATGACGTCATTCCTGCCAGGCAAAAGCATAATAAGGTCATGGGGGGGCTGGGGGGGCGGACTTCCAAGAGACAGGCAGAGAGGCTTGGAGAGCAGCAATTGCCCCTCCAGCCCTGTTGCTCCCCGTCACTGAAAGCTTCATATGTTCTGAAACTGGCACCAACAAGTGAGAATCAAAGGGGAAATCACGTTTGTTTGAAATGGCAGCAGAATGTTGGGAGAAGGGAGATCAATGCCGGCTTTGTTCCCCACCCCTCAATCCGCATTTGGGCTATGAAGGGATAGTAGGGCTGCCCTACATCTAGATTTTCCTGGACGTTACCGGGATTTCAAAGGCCAATTTGACGTCCGTGGGGAATTTCCAAAGGGTGTCCTGGTTTTTACTTTTTGAAATTTGGCAACCCTAAGGGAGAGGTCAGGCTTTTCTCCCTCAACCCTCCCCACTCATTTCCTACCTCGTCACCACAGCGATGTCCTAGGATTCTCCCCACGGACTGTCCAGTTCCCTTTTCATCCTGTGATTGCCAATAAACATAGCTTCGTGCTCGTTTTATTTTACCAAAAAAAAAAAAAAAAGGCACAACATCATTGATTTTAAAATAAAAATCACTAGGCCTTTCGAAGGAGCATTTTTCAGAAAGGTTAAAACTGATGATGTTGCATTATTTTCCCATTATCCTCTTTGTAACCTTGTATAGAAACAGTGGAGTGACCATCTCTCTCGCTTCTCTCTCCTTCTCTCATTTTCCTCTACTGGAGTTTTTTCTTTGTTCATTGCTGTATGAAGACCCACATTTACTGCCTTGGGAGAGAGGATCCCCCCCCCCCAAAAAAAACCCTAGGCCTTGAAATAGAGAATTTGGACAAATCTACAAAGTTGTTTTTTTATCTCTAGGGTGGGCCATCTGCCCCAAAGAGAGGAAACTGCTTGATGCATAGTAACTAGGGTTGTCTGTATAGTGTGATTCCACCCAAGTGCATGTCGATTCATGGAATATATTGCCTGCAAAAGAAAAGAGAAGAAAAAGAATTAGTTCCCATCAAATCCCAGCTTTCATTCTAAACAAGTTTCTAGTCCACGTGGAGGTAAAGATATGTTTCTGTCAATATCCCTGCTTGTGCTTGGATTTTGAAACCAACGAGATCGTCTACGCCTCTACCCTACTCCCTGCTCTGGCTTCTGGTGTCTAGGGATGGACCAAGCAGTCTATTTCTGACCTGTGTCGATTCCTCATGCCTGCTCCGTCCCATTTCCACATCAATCTGCAACTGAAATATTAAAAGTGCGCTAAAATTGCCATGCATTTTTTTTGTTTTCACAAAACACACACTGCTGGCATGCATTTCATCCTAAAATACACATTTTAAATAGGCATCTTAGTACTTTTTTTGGGGGGGGGATTTTGAAAATTCAGAGATGTGCACGAACTGAAGGAAAGGTGTGTTCCAGGCTGCAGAGTAGCCCTGGAAGCATGTGCTTGCTTCAAAACACAGCCTCAGGCATCTCCACCTGATCAGGGCTAGCTGAAACTGATGGACTGCAAGGATGTGTACCTGAACTGAGATTCCCACAGTCCAGTGGGTGGGCTTGACTGCCCTGTGTCAGGGCTCACTCCTGCTAGCTGTTTTCAATGCCAGGGCTGGACCCCAGAACATATTTATTTCTTCATTTTATTAGCTCTCTATACCACCCTTCATCCGAAGATCACAGGGCGGCTTACAATATAAAAACTCGAAGTTATATAGCATCATAACAAACGAAAAAAATAACTCTCTCTCTCTCTCTCTCTCTCTCACACACACACACACACACACACACGATTTAAAATTAGCCAATGGCTTGTGAGAAGAGGAATATCTTTGCCTGACACAAAACAAACAACTACAGGAGAAAACCCCCACACAAATTAAAATCAGCTAAAACAGCGAAAGCAATTAAAGCGATTGTAGCTTTTTTCTGTGCACAGTAAAATGAAGCAGTCAGATCACACCCTGGAGAGGGCATTCTCTGGGGTATCTCCTAGGTTGTTGAATTTCCTTCCCACAGGGGTGTGTTTGGCACATCCCCTGTACAATTTTTGTCATATGCTGGAGAGACACCTCTTTACGCTAGCCTTTGACACTTGGGTGGTGTATTTTCAGGATCCTGCAACGGTCATTTGTTTCTAGCGTTTTTAATTTTTGGTTTTTAAAATTGTTGTCACCTGTCCTGGGACATTCCACTGAAGGGTGGGCAATAATTCTTTAGAAAATACAGTGGTACCATTCCGGAGGTCCGTTCTTAACCTGAAACTGTTCTTAACCTGAAGCACCACTTTAGCTAATGGGGCCTCCTGCTGCTGCCGCACCACCGGAGCACGAGTTCTGTTCTCATCCTGAAGCATAGTTCTTAACCTGAGGTACTATTTCTGGGTTAGCGGAGTCTGTAACCTGAAGCATATGTAACCTGAAGCATATATAACCCGAGGTACCACTGTATTTTCAAGGACACGTTCCAGCCAGGAAAAAGCACTTGAGGAGAGCACAAAGCTGGTGAGTGAGGCGTAAGGAATGGAGTCCGATGGAGTGTGGCTTGGTAAGTGTCCCTGCAGACAGGTAGACAGTTCTTCTGAAAGGCCACATTCAGCCCCTGAGCCTGAGATTCCCCACCCGTGAATCAAAGGACTCAACCTCCTCCTCCTCCTTCTCAAAATAAAATGGTGTTCTCGTGACAAGAGGGGGGAAGCAGATGGGTGAGTGAAAACTCACGCAAGGGAGGGGGAAAGATGCTTACTAAACTTTGCAAAATGTTGTGCTAATGTGCTATATTTGCATAACTGATATAGGTCACCCAGTTTAGCTTTCCCTGGCTCAGGATCTCAGTTGTGTTTGTTTACTTTGGGAACTTTAAAGCTTGCGATAAAATATTCTCAGACGTTCCCTGTTTTAGAGTGCAGACGACATATGGCCCAGATATTAACAGACCTTGTTTTTCACATCACACTTCCCTTTTTTTGCAGCACCCTGAAAAAAGCCACCCCGCTTCCAACTTGTGGTGGTGTTGCAAACAGAAGCTAATATAATTCAGGTGAAAAATCAGCTGGTGCCCCAAGGTGGAAGATGCGATCGCTGGCCTACTTCTCACTAAAGTGGCAAACTTTGTGACTGGGCTGCACCCCTTGTGAACACAGGGAACTGCCATATGCTGAGTCAGATCATTGGTCTATCTAGTTCAGTATTGTCTACCCTGACTGGCAGCAGTTCTCCAGGATTTCAGGCAGGGCACTCTCTCTGCTCTTCCTGAAAGACGCTCAGGATTGAACCCACGACCTTCTGCATGCAAATCATGCTTCTATCTTGGCCGCTGCTGGACTCTGGGTGTCATGACATAGCAACAAATGGTATGTGTTGTGGGCCCCTTGGTCCTGTCAGGATCAGTCATGGCATGGCAGCCCCAGAGAGAAGAGGAGGAAGATGAAGATGGAGCAGATGGGGATGAGGAAGGCAGGAGCCTGGAGATGGAGATGGAGATTGCTGGTCCTCCCCTTGTAACTCTAGATCTAGGTTTCCCAAAGTTGGGTCTCCAGCTGTTTTTGGACTACAGTTCCCATCATCCATGACCACTGGTCCTGCTAGCTAGGAATGATGGGAGTTGTAGTCCAAAAACAGCTAGAGACCCAAGTTTGGGAAACCCTGTTCTAGACATTAGAGGGAGGGAAACAGAGGACCAGCGCTCACCATTGCCCTTCTTGCAAAGTGCAGAGACTCATTAGGGAAGACTCCGACCGGCCAAGAGGAGTTAGATACCAGAAGCCCAGCACCGTCTTTGTAAGTGGGGTCAGCTGCACCCACACCAGACTCATAGGGCAAGAGTGTCTCATGAGTAAGCGCACCCCGCCTCATCTTTAAAAGCTTGGCAGGATGGCTGTTTCATAGCTTCTGTTCCGTTTCGAATCTCCTGCCTTGCTTGTGTCCCCTGAACTCTTGACTCCCAGAGCTTGTGCTTGCTATCGAACCTGTACTGCTATTAGCCTGGATAAGAGAGCCGGTGTATTGGAGTGGTTAGAGTGTCAGGATAGCACTTGGGAGACCAGGGTTCAAATCCCCACTTGGTGTCATGAAGCTCACTGAGTGACCTTGGGCCAGACGTTGCCTCTTAGCCTAACTTACCTATCAGGAAATGAATGGAAGTGATTCCATCAATGCATAAACCTGACCTATCTCAATGGTACAAGTATATGCCTAATTATGAGAAGTCACAGAATCGTTGAGAGGATAAAATGGGGAGGAGGAATGTCAGTTTCCATTTCTTAGTGCCGAAAGTGTTGATTTGATGTGTAGATATCTTTCCTATCGTAGTTCAAGAGGGTTCTGGAAGCTTCTCTGTGTGAAAGAAACAAGCAGAAGGTTCGTAATGTTTGGGTTATTCCTTCAGAGAAGCTGAGTACAGATGGTTTAAACTGGTTCTCTTATCTCTTTCTGTCAAGGTCATGCTGACTGTAATAGCAACAGAAGGAGACTGGGTTTCACTTACTCTTTCTATCTCTTGGTGTGGTGTTCTGTACATACTATAGTATTAATATAAGTTACTGTAAGTTAAACCTGCTGCAACTGGATTTTTTATGGACAGTGCCAATCCTGAATGTATTGGATTTGCAACCATTATGCTCATTTGCCTTCAGTAGCAGTAAAGTTCTGCTGGATAAAATATTAATTTTTTGGGAATCCTGCAACGTGTTTTAAGTTTTTACTCTGCTAACTATACATTGGAGTTCTGCTCTGGATCAATATTGAGTAGAATTTCATGACAAGGAGAACCCTGTATGAAATCTCAAGCTCTTTGGAATAGAAAAATGGCATATAAATATCAATAAATAACTAGAACACTTCCTTATTCTGAAATAAGTGTCACTGTCGTCATGTTCTGGGACAGAAGCCTGACAGAATGGCTCAGTGACAAGAAGCTTTCCTCATTGGTTTGTACACGCAACACAAATTTTAAAACCCGGTGTGTGGGTGTGTTTTTACAAAGTAATCGAATGGGAGAATTATTGGTCTAGGTGAGGCAGAGGATGCACTGACTGTGATGGTCCTTTATCTCAGCAAACTGGATGATGATGCCCTTTTCGGTGCAATCATCGCCCACTAGGCACTCTTGAAGCGCACTTCATTCATGAATTAACTCCCTGACAGCCCATATCTGTATGATCAATATGTTTGTTTATTAGCACCAGCTGCTGTGTTTTAGCAATTCTGGTGGGCTCTGGCAAAAAGCGCCGGGTATTAACCGCAGAACAGCACTCAGGACTGGGGGAGGAGAGAAACTCCTGCCGGCAAATGGGAATTGGGATGGATAAGGTTTCACGCTAATGACGCTTTAATTGAAATTGGGAATGGATCGCTCATCTCAGGGAAATCTGCTTTGATGGCTCCTGGCTTGGCCCCTCCTCGGAGGAGTCCATTAACTTGGTGGTTATGTGTGATGGGCAAACAGAGGCTAGCAAGAATAATGGAAAGACAGAGGTGCCTAAGGTCAGTAGGGGAGGGAAGGCAGAGCAGCAGCAGAGAGCATTCTCCGCATGCAATTAGTCTCAAGTTTAATTCTCAGCATCTCCAGGTAAATGTTCATGAAATGAATTATGGGAATGGGAAAGGAAATGTTGCAGAATGTCCTACTTATTATCTCTATGGAGCCACTAGCAGCAGTCGTTAGGAATCATAGAATTATGGGTTGGAAGAGACACCAATGGTTATTTAGTCCAACCACCAGGTGGCCATATGTCCTCTTTTTCCTGGACATGTCCTCTTTTTCATGGGTAGAGTCGTCATTGCGATCCATAGTTAAAAGCAGAAGTCGGCAAATGTGTCCTCTTTTTTTTGCGCTTCAAAATATGGCGCCCACTTACACAGAACTGTTTCACCTGACACCCCTAAGTTGTTATATTTGTGTATAAAATAAAATTAGACCAAATGACAAAGATGTGATCCTGAGCTGTTTGACCTCTGGACACTTTTAGCTTATGCAAAAAAATAATAATAATCAAAAAGGGTGATTTAACAAATATTAGCATACCAATAATCCAGGTTATTATGATCAAAAATCCATTGGCATCTAGGCAGGCACCTGCACAGTATGTTTTTCAGTGCCTGCTTAAAACATTTTTTTCAATAAATTTATTTATAATTTCCATTTTAACAAATAAACATTTCCCCCAAAAAACCCAATTCTCACCTATCAAACCTCGACTTCCGTCCCCCTCTTTCAGCAGTTCCATGAATTTACCCTCTCTCTTCTGCATATCCCAGTTAACCCTATTTATTTTTCCCCTCATCTGATTCATATATGTTTTAGAAACTGCAAGTTTTTACAATAATCCTGCTAAGGTCGTAATTTGTTTACAATTTGCTTGTAACTATGCAATAAACGATTTCCATTCCCTAATAAAAAGTTTGCTGTCTTGATTTCTTATTCTTCCTGTAAGTTTTGCCATTTCTGCATAGTCCATTAATTTCTGTAGCCATTCTTCTTTCATTGGGACTTCTTCTTCTTTCCATTTTTGAGCAAATGCAATTTCACTTCCTGGTTTGTGGCGTTTGGGAGCCACAAAGTTCGAGAACTAAGCTGTTCAGAAACAAAGATATGTCTGTATAGGTACCAACATTCCAAAGGAGAAGAAAAGACTTCTTAGGTATGCAACAACAGCTGCACGGATGCTACTAGACCAGAGATGGAAAGAAGAAAGAGTCCCTACCAGAGAGGAATGGCAAACTAAGCTGATGGACTACGCCAAAACGGCAAAGCTGACTGGAAAGCTCAGGAACCAAGAGCACAAAAACTTTAAAAAAGAATGGGGGGAAATTATAATTTATCTAGGAGACCACTGTAAGCAGATGAAAACATTAGCAGGATTTTAATCTCACTTGTAATGTAGCAAACACTATGGATAATATGGATGGATACAAAATATAGGTAATGAAATAACATGCAGTTGAAAATGTTGGCAATAGTACCCATGGAGGGAATGGGGGAAAGTCTTGAGATTCAGAGAAATCTCTTTATATGAATATTTATTTGGTATTGTTATAAACTTATATTTGTAAAATCAAATAATAATGATTTCATAATAATAATAATAATTATAATTTTTTGATTACCAAGCAAGTTAAGCCAGTAAAATCCATTCATAAGAAAGCATACATCATCACAAACATACAAAATCCAAATATTTGCTATTAGTGTAGTGGCAAATTCAGAAGTGCAGGGTCGCCTCTTGAAAGTCCATGCACACCTGGTTGTGTTTAAAGACACTTACTGTGTACACCAGGTATGGGGAACCAATGGCCCTCCAGATGTTGCAGAAATACAACTACTATCGGCCCCGGCCAGCATGTCCAGGGCTGAGGGAAGCTGTGGCCCAAGGATATCGGATATCTAGAGGGCCAAAGCTTCCTCACACCTGGTCCACACCCATTCACATAAAATATGTGCCACAGCCGCTCATGCATCCCTCTGAAGCAAAGAGCCATAAGCCATGCTGGTTACACTGTAAGTAGTATAATCAGTGGCACGATGTGGGTGGCACTGTGACCACTGAGCCTCTTGGGCTTGCTGATCAGAAGGTCGGTGGTTCAAATCCCCACGACAGGGTGAGCTCCCTTTCCTCTGTCCCAGCTCCTGCCAACCTAGCAGTTCAAAAGCACACCAGTGCAAGTAGAAAAATAGGTACCACAGTAGCCGGAAGGTAAATGGCGTTTCCTTGCACTCTGGTGTCCCGTTGCACCAGAAGCGGTTTAGTCATGCTGGCCACATGACTCGGAAAGCTGTCTGTGGACAACCACCAGCTCCCTCGGCCTAAAAGCGAGATGAGCGCCACAACCCCACAGTCACCTTTGACTGGATTTAACCATCCAGGGGTCCTTTACCTTTACGTATTTACCTAGTATAACCAGCTTTAGACATGCCTCCAGGAGATTCAACCAACACATGCAGGAGCCTGGAGGAATAACCTACAATTAATATATCCTCTCCTAACTATCATTGATGCAACAGCTTTGCAGCCCCATCTTTACAAAAGGACAAAGCACCTTCGTCTTCCAGATCCAGGCCTTTTTTCTCACAAGCGTCAGGAGCCTTCCATCCCTGGAGACTTGGGGGGGGCAGGGGAAACAGTGATGCTTTATTATGGACCAGAGAGGCACTAACGAAACACAAGCATATCAGACACCGGCAGCCCATCCTGCGACCCCTTTTTATTGTATTTGAGTGGAAATGTTGACATCCGTATCTTGCTCTGCACAGGGAAGCTGGACGGCCAGGAAAGACGCACGCGATCGAACCGCTTTGAATGAATTTATTATTCACATTAATTACAATGTCGGCTAAAGAGGACAGCTGTTCAAGGAGGCTGCAATACCAATTTATCAGACAGAGGAAGGCTCTGAGAAAAGTCCTGCATTTCCAACCCCCCTCTCAGCGTTCTGAACTTGGGAGGGTGGAAGACAGGGGATTTTTTTAAATTAGAACTTGTTATTAACAGGAACCTAGTGAATTAAAAATAGCCTCCCCCACCACCACCACCACCTCAATACATTAAGTTCTGGTCTCAATTAGAGAGATCAGGGACAAGTCAATGAATGGGAATTAATGAGATGAAAAAAGGGATGCAAGAAAAAGAATGAATGCGCCAGCGATATTGGAGCAGGAGATTTTGGGGGAGGGCACTGTTGACCGCCTTTGGGGAAAGAAGCGCTAATGGGAAATTGCTGAGGTTGATCGCAACTGCTGAGACCACACTACAGACAGAAACATGCCAGAGACACTATCCCAATGGGAGAGATTGACACCAAGGAACAATTTCATCCTTACTAATTTACCAGTATTAGAGCGCAATAAGCACCTATTGGATCAAGCCAGTGGCCCATCAAGACCAGGATCCTGGTCTTATAGCAACGAACGCAAAATCTGTGAGAAAACTGGAAGAAGAAGAAGAAGAAGAAGAAGAAGAAGAAGAAGAAGAAGAAGAAGAAGAAGAAGAAGAAGAGTAATAGTAGTTGTAGTTTGGAGTTGATAACCCCCCTTTCACTCCCCTTAAGGAGTCTCAAAGCGGCTAACAATCTCCTTTCCCTTCCTCCCCCACAACAAACACTCTGTGAGGTGAGTGAGGCTGAGAGACTTCAGAGAAGTATGACTAGCCCAAGGTCACCCAGCAGTTGCATGTGGAGGAGCGGGGAAGCGAACCCAGTTCACCAGATTATGAATCCACCGCTCTTATCCACTACACCATGCTGGCTCACTCATTGATGCCTGAGAGGGATCTCCAACACATCCTCTGATGTCAGAGAGTGATATCTGTTATATCCTAAGGACTGAGATGCTCTCCTAGAGGCCACTATTACCAAACACATGTATGTCCTCTGGGAAGACTCAGGCCATAGTTTTCTGGTCTTAGGAACCTAAGAACTCCCCTCTCCTACAGGCAGCAATGGCTGCAGCCAACTCCACAGGATATTTTTATTTATTATTTTATTTATTATTGACAACATTTGTACCCCAATCTTCAGCCAAAGCAGCTCCCAGAGTGGCTTAAAAAGGTAAAGGTAAAGGGATCCCTGACCATTAGGTCCAGTCAAGGCCGACTCTGGGGTTGCGGCGCTCATCTTGCTTTATTGGCCGAGGGAGCCGGCGTACGGCTTCCGGGTCATGTGGCCAGCATGACTAAGCCACTTCTGGCAAACCAGAGCAGCACACGGAAACGCCGTTTACCTTCCTGCTAGAGCGGTACCTATTTATCTACTTGCACTTTGATGTGCTTTCAAACTGCTAGGTTGGCAGGAGCAGGGACCGAGCAACGGGAGCTCGCCCCGTCGCGGGGATTCGAACCACCGACCTTCTGATCGGCAAGTCCTAGGCTCTGTGGTTTAACCCACAGCGCCACCCACGTCCCTCCCCAGAGCGGCTTACATACATCCAAATCAAGACAGTCCCTACCCACAGGCTTACAGTCTAAAACAAAAAAACCACCACGACACTCAAGGGGGAAGAACCAGGGAGGGAAGAGGAATAATCAGAGTCAGGTAGGTAGATCTCATGCCTGGAGACCATATGCCACCCTACAAACCTATCTGTCCCTCAGGACTTCCTCCAGGCTACTCCCAGACCATACCCTTTCCCCAGCCTAGCTTCGCACCCTCTTTGAGTGTTTTTGCCTGGCTGGAATGTTCCCTTGAACTCTAGCAATGCCTCTTTCTTCTCTGGGTGTCACGCATAGTAAAAAACCTGATGAACCAAGGTAGCATCTGCATTTGTTGCTCCACCCATTTTGCCTCTGGTCCCACCCGCCACTGGCCTGCGGCCCCCAGAAGGTTGCCCAGGAAGGAATGGGGCCCTCTGGATGAACAAGATCCCTCATTCCTAATCTAAATGAGATTTAGCCATTTGGAAAATCATGTCCTCCATCAAGGAGAGCACATGTTGCAGTGAGGTCACCAAGGCTGCCCTGCTGTTGCTGCGGCGGGTATGTTGGATGGCCTCAACTCCCGATTGGTCATCCCTCAGTTGCTGGGATGAAATTTGGCTCAGGGAATGTGTGATTGACAACCGAGGGGCTATACAGTGGGGCCTCGCAAGACGAAAAGAATCCGTTCTGTGATTCTCTTCGTCTAGCGGTTTTTTCGTCTTGCGAAGCAAGCCCATTGACGGATTAGCGGATTAGCGGCTTTTAGCGGCTTTTAGCGGCTTATCGGCTTATCGGATCAGCTGATAAGCGGCTTGGCGGCTTAGAAAAAGGGGGGGAGGGAAAAAAACCCGCAGGAACTCGCAAGACATTTTCGTCTTGCGAAGCAAGCCCATAGGAGATTCGTCTTGCGAAGCACCTCCAAAACGGAAAACTCTTTCGTCTAGCGAGTTTTCCGTCTTGCGAGGCATTCGTCTTGCGGGGCACCACTGTATATGTCCCTGCACGTGACATTGAGCTTTCTCTTTTCGTTGCATGCCCAGGATCACCCGCCCTCCCTCCCTATATTTAGGGAGGTTCTTTTGACCTTGCTACGCCTGTCTAGGGGGTCATCTGCTTTGGAGCAGGGGCCTGGTAGAAATTTTGCCATTTGGCTGATTGTCTGGTGCCTCTTGGTTTTTGCCTACTGGGTAGCAAATCATCACAACTTTGTAAGGTTTGCAGTTAGGCAGTGGTTCAGTTGGTTGGTGGAGGGGATGTGGTTGGCTGTGCCTGCCCCCCAAGTTGCTGCTACAAGGGTATTCCATTAAAGGAATCCAGGGGCTCACCTTGCTTTTGTCCAAACCCCCTGTCAAGAGGCTAGGGCCATGCCAGAGCCCCTGGGAGCATTTGGGGTGAGGTTAGAGACTGGTGTCCAGCTCAGTGCTCCCCCAGAATATTTTCCATTACTGACTTCTGCAGGGCTGCAGATGTCAGTTCTGGTCCTGCCTGAGTGCAGGATCAGATAGTCAAAACCAATGCCTAAGCAACCACTCACATGCTGTAATCAATAAAGTTGTGGCCAGAATTATGCCAAAAAACTTAAACTAAAATTCTGTGTATATTGTGAAGTATTTCTGGGGGACCTTAACAGGCAACTCATTTTATTTTTACACAGAAAGAGGTAACAGTGACATTTTTCAGATAAGGCAAAAGGAACAGCATTCGATCCATGCCGATGCATTGCAACAGCCGATTGGCCAGAAAATACTTTGCCCGTTTGAAAACGGTCCCTAAAAACTACGATGTAAGCACCCTATCAACCTTGTTTGAATCATATGTACTTCTAAGTGATCACGATTCTCCAAGCGCTGAGATAATATCACTTTCCTAACCCCATCAGAATTTCCCTTACCCCATCAGATTAATGATAAATGTTTTCAGATGATCTATGAACATGATTCTTATGTGTCCTGGTTTTTCCCCCTGCTAGCAGGGCAAACTTTTCCGATGCAGTGTATCAAATTTTGTCTGTAAGAATTCATTAGGTTGGGAACACCTAAGCAGTTCTGATGGGGCAGTGCTCCCTGATGGCTATCAAATCCCTGCATCTATCAAAATACAATTCTCTCCTTCCAGAGTGAGGTGTTATAGCCTGTGCAAACGTCTACGGTTCTGATAGAAGAACATTTCCTGAAAGCCAGGCAATCATGTTTCATGTTTCTGTTTAATTCAGTGTTGGATGTGCTGAAATGTGTATGTTTGGACCTCTTTCAGTATCTAAAACTATCCTGCATAGATTTTGCTTCACATTTGAAACTCATTCAATATCCATAGACACAACTCAGATTAAGAATTATCAAATTACTGACTATGCTAAAAATAAAGTCAGGCCACAAACAAACTATTTGGCAGACTTTACACACTACAGTGGAACCTCAGGTTACGGACACTTCAGGTTACAGACTCCGCTAACCCAGAAATAGTACCTTGGGTTAAGAACTTTGCTTCAGGATGAGAACAGAAATAGTGCGGTGGTGGCATGGCAGCACCAGAAGGTCCCATTAGCTAAAGTGGTACCTTGGGTTAAGAACAGTTTCAAGTTAAGAACTGACCTCCAGAACGAATTAAGTTCTTAACCCGAGGTACCACTGTATTTTAAAGATTCTATTCAAACAGGTGATAGCAAAGTCACTGAAACATTGTAGATCAGAGTCCAGAGAGAAAGAAGTCCTGATAACATTTTACTGAAGAAACTGAGCAAAACGCAGCATATAATTTTAAGAGAGATAGCATGTGATCTGATTGGCTGTGTAGTTCTGAGGAAGTCTTCCCCTCTATGGTTTGAGGGGAAGACTTCCTCAGAACTACACAGCCAATCAGATCACACGCTATCTCTTCAAAGAACCTTTCAATTCTATGTGGTTCTATCTCTACCCTTCTTGGGTAGTTTACTAGCACTGATGTAGCAGGAACCCCCCCCCCAATCATTCAGTTTGTACAAACTTCACCCACACTCACACACTACATATGCTACGCTTCTGTTATAAATTCATAGAAAATCAACCATACATCGGATTTGCACTGTTCCACTTTTATTTTACTCCATGAAGGAAGGACTACAAAATGGGGAAGGTTTGATACAGGGCAGCCATAATCCTTGAGCATACCAGTACATACACAGGAGCCCTGCCCAGTTGCTATGCCAACCCTGATGGTCCTAGACAGAAGACCATCAAGATCACAAAGAACTTGCATATGGGAGTGGATTCAGCACAGACTGGAACAAAGGACAATAATCAGCTCTTCCCTCTGGGGGCAGGAAACTGCAAACTCCCCTCTGTCACCTGGAAAGTACTCATGGGGAGGGGGAAAGGGGGAACCAGCCAGGTGACAGGACACTCAGGTTACCACCACAACTCCTCCCTCAAACCCCTCCTTTCTGTGATGTATGTTTCTGGGGTGGTCTTGATCTACAGGGTGGCAATTTCAAAAGTCTTTATGAGGTCTTGCACACCATTTTTCTGGGTCCTTCCTCTCTCCTGCAAGTAAGGGGAGCACCCTGTTGCAACAGTTCAATAAAGGCCAAGCCTACAGGCTGCTGTTTTGCTCCAAGTTATCCTGGTTGGTGTCTTTGTTTTTGTCCAAGGGAGCCCTCGGATTTTTCCATTAACACCGAGAACAGAATTATCCCTTAACTGAATAATCCCTGCTGTTGCACTTCCAGAAAAAGGTTGCCCAGATGGGAATGTGGTCATTAGTCTGAAAAGAGTTTTCCATCCCTGCATTATAGTCAATGCTTGGAATGAACATCCTCACTGAAATAGCTCAGAAATCTCTGAACTATGTCTGAAAGTCATTCCCATAATTGCCAGGTGAGCTGAAAGGGAATTAAGTTTCTTTTAGAGTATAACTTTGAAGGATTTCAAGGCCCCAGTTGTGCTATACATTTAAAGCACTATCATGCCACTTTAAATAGTCATGGCTTCCCCCAAAGAATTCTGGGGACTGTAGTTTGTTAAGCATGCTGCGAGTTGTTAAAACACTCCTATTTGACTTCACAGAGCTACCGTTCTCAGAGTTCCCTGAGAAGAGGGATTGATTATTAAATCACTGTGGGAATTTCTTAATATGCACAGGCTCATGGTGGGAGATCAGTCTCATTTTCAGTTTTGTTGCCAGTTCTCTTTTTAGTCTTCTCTCTGAAACTTTGCCTGGCTGCCACCTCAGTTGCTCACTCGTATTCTTGGTGGTGCCTGGCTTCTAACACCCACTTTTAAGATGATGCTAGCAGAAACCTGTTGCTGCCAGAGGGCCAGTAAAAATGTGAGCAGTCAGACAGAAGCATTGAGAGAGATGGCTGCAAGTGGAGCTCTCTGTACTTGCCTGTAGCAGCTGTCAGAACAGATAGCTACCATAGTCACCCAGAGGCTTCTTATCTTGTGGGGCATCTATTTAGGGCTCCTGGGTTGACAGCTGCAATACTAAATACATTTACCAGGAAGTCTCATTGAAACAACAATAGCAACAACAAATCTCCTTGAGCTTCTTCAATGTTTTTCTCCATTCTTCTGCCTCAATTTTCAGGGTGCTTGAGAATTTCTTGAGAATTTGTTGTTGTTTGCTTACTTTTGCATTCTGAAATGGCTACGGATTGTGTGTGTTTTCCTTTCCAGTAAAGAAAGGAAAGGTTTAGAAGTCAAGCCTTATGAGGAACGGTTGAAGGAGCTGGGTATGTTTAGCTTGCAAAAGAGGATACGTGAGAGGAGATTTGACATCCGTCTTCAAATATCTGAAGGGCTGTCACATGGAGGATGGAGCAAACTTGTTATCCCCTTCTCTGGAAGGTAGGACTTGAACCACAATGGCTTCAAGTTGCAAGAAAGGAGATTCCAACTAAACATCAGGAAAAGCTTTCTGACAGTAAACATTTCCTAAGCCTCCATGCAACTTCCCCAGCTGCCTATGCTTCCTGATCTGAAAAAGCCCTGGGGAGGAGTTGCATCATGATATTTTCCCCTGGGTTTTAATTGAAGTGCGGATGATAATGATAATAGAATCGCCAATACAGTGGTACCTCAGTTTACGAACTTAATCTGTTCCGGAAGCCCGTTCTTAAAATGAAACCGTTCTTAAACCGAGGTGTGCTTTCCCTAATGAGGCCTCCTGCCGCTGGTGCCCTTCCACCATTTGTATTCCATTCTTAGATCGAGGTAAAGTTCTCAAACCAGGACACTATTTCCGATTTTACAGAGTTTGTAAAGCCAAACATTCTTAAACCGGACTGTTCTTAAACCAAGGTACCACTGCAGGTGTTTGTAATAATAATAATAATAATAATAATAATAATAATAATAATTTTTTATTTATACCCCGCCCATCTGGCTGGGCTTCCCCGGCCACTCTGGGCGGCTTCCAAAAGAATATTAAAATACTATAATACATCAAACATTAAAAGCTTCCCGAAACAGGGCTGCCTTCAGATGTCTTCTAAAAGCCTGGTAGTTGTTCTCTTTGACATCTGGTGGGAGGGTGTTCCACAGGGAAGGCGCCACTACCGAGAAGGCCCTCTGCCTGGTTCCCTGTAACTTGGCTTCTCGTAGTGTAGAAGGCCCTCTGCGCTGGATCTCAGGCAGAACGATGGGGGTGGAGACGCTCCTTCAGGTATACTGGACCAAGGCCGTTTAGGGCTTTAAAGGTCAGCACCAACACTTTGAATTGTGCTCGGAAATGTACTGGGAGCCAATGTAGGTCTTTCAATGTACTGGGAGCCAATGTAGGTCTTTCAATTCAATGTAGGTCTTTCAAGTTATGTGGTCTCTGCGGCTGCTCCCAGTCACCAGTCTTGTTGCATTTGCTCAACCACATTCCACATGGCAGCAGCCATGAATGTGCTATCAGGTGGAAGAATTGCATTGAAAGGGTACAAGGCTCTTCATCTCAGGATTGTGGGTGTGAGCCCTATACTGGGTAAAAAATCCCTGCATTGCAGGGGCTTGGACTAGGTGATCTTCCTTGCCCCTTCCAACTCTACAATCTATTAATTTGTCTATTCAATGTGTGGCACAGCCAGCACACTTCCAGAAGAGCTGTTTATTGAACAGCCATGCTGATTTGTTTTCAGGGAAATTAGACACCACCAACTATTTAATGAGCATTCATTCTGACTTTTCTATGGGAAGCTCAGGTGACATTGTATCAAAGCAAGGCTTATCCCAGTTTCTAGTGCATTTCCCCATTACTTTTAGAACATAAAGAGGTTGGATTGGACCAGGCCAATGGACCCATCTCACAATGCGCAAGCAGATGCCCATGGGAAGCCCAAGGGCAAGATCCAAAATCTCTAGGGTATTTCATTTGGCACCATCACAGTTATCTTTCCGTTGCCACGTGGAAACACCTTAATCTACCAGGTCTTCTAGAGATGCTCAGTGTATTTGATGGGTTTTATTTCATCTTCTAAATGCTCTTCTGATGTGATCTTCTTTTGCTGTACTGCAGTGGTTCTCAGCCTTTGGGGGGCTGCCCTTGGGCAAAATCTGTAATTGTGGGGGGGGGGGAGTCAGGGATGCCAGCACAAAATGTCTGCTGTGTACAGGGTGTGATCAAACACATAATGGCTGCCATGGGGGCATGGCCAGTCATAAAATTTTTGAACCAAAGCTTAGCCCCTCCTTGGTAGATTGAAATGCATATGTCTAATTTTTTTAAAGATGAATTAATGGTGTTGACATTAGTAAGGATAATAAAATAAGCCATGGTGGCTTTTCTTGCTTAGGAAAATGTGTCCTTTAAGAATTGCTCCCGGACAAAAAGATGATCAAATTAGACTTACTTTTCTCTTACGTATCGATTTTAGTTACAGTTAAGCAGATTATGAATATTTAGGATAAGATTATGTATTATTTTTAAGAAAGTGATTCAAGGTCGCTCTCTGTTCTCAGATAAAAATAGACTTACTTTTCTCTTATGTGTCTGCTTCAGCTATAGATATGCAAATTATAAATATTTAGGATAATACTATGTAATCTTTTTTTAAAAAAAGGGCTTTGAGATATTTTTGATGAAGCGCTAAATAAATTTTGCTAAGTAAAATAGAAGTCTCTCTGTTCTCAGTTGTAAAACTAGCGTAATCAATAAGAGTATTTTCTTACACACATGCACACACACACACTTGAAATACACAGTAAAAACCATCACTGCAAGCTGATATACTGCACCATGAGAAATATTTTAATGCTTTCCTCTGTCACTCACTATCTACTAAAGCATGTTATAGTCACAAGGCAGGTGCTCGTATTTCAGCCTCTCCGTGGTCAAGTAAATCTAGTTTGGCAATACACCTTTAAAATGTTCATGATGTGAAATGCAGGTAAGGGAGGGCCAGTTGCTCCATGGTAGAGCATCTGCTTTTCATATCTCTCACTGGTGGTGGAACAACAACAACAAATCTCTCCTCTCCTTCAAAGAGTTTGAAGTGGCATACATGGTTCTCCCCATCTCTATTTAATCCTCCGTTTTTAACACTGTAAGGCAGGTTAGAAAGTGACTAACCTCAAGTCTACCCAGTGAGCTTCAGGGTCAAGTGGGATTTGAACCCTGATCTTCCAGGTCCTGGTCCAATACTCCAACCACTACACCACACTGGTTTTCTGGAAAGGATTGATGTGATTCCACCATCTTGCCCTCGCCCCTTCCCAAATCTCCACAGCAAAGTACTTGTTTGAATTGATATGATGAAAAGTGTGTGTTTTAATACTGGTCACCTTCCGCCAGGAGCCTCGATGAGTTACTCTGGCCAAGAATCTGTGCCATATTGCAGGGCAGGCGGGGACCTGAGACAGAAATTACAGACTTGCTTGCTAATTGCTGCATGTTCTCTCTGTAGGTATATCATTGCCGGCAATTAGCACAAAGATCCTTTCCCACTCTTGTTAAGTTCCTGTGCTGCAGTTAAATACTCCCAGATCCCATTTAAATGATTTCAAATGCAATTCATTCTGGCTCGTTAAATAATTCCACAGCAGCGTCTGTCTTCCCTTCTCTCTCTCTCTCTCTTTTCCAGCAGCCGCTTTCACCTGGAAAGAATGTGGTGAGCGGAGAGGTTAGATGACCGGGCATAGTTGAAACGTTGGGTTGCAGGCGGGCATCAGCATGCAGATGATGAAACCAGATTTGGGGGATAGAGAAAAGATTCGGTGTTTGTTCCTTTTTTTGCCCTTCTCGTCTTTCTTTCCTCCCCCCCTCCCCCCCCGCTCAACTGTCCTCCGCTTCACCTCTTTTCCCTGATCTTTCTTTGGCAGCGATTCCACCTGCCAGCAAACCAAGTCAGGAGATTTTACACCAATTATACACGCCCAACAAGAAAATTAGTTCACAGTGCTCCGGTCGCGCTGTTTTCTCGTGCACACGGCCAAATGGAGAGAGGACCAAGGTCAGCTGCGTCTTGATTGGCTGCCATCTCGCCGGCCCTCTGGGGATGCTGATTGGATGTACATCGTTTTGCATTTGGCTGAGGCACAAATCTGTGCATGTGTGTGAGGCCAGAAGAACAGCTACAGTTCACCAGCAGGTCTATGGAGGAGGGCGGTTCTCCAGAAACAAACCCTAAACAACTTGGAGGCAGGGATATCTGAGGGATGGGGATATCTGAGGGATTTGCTGATGGTGGGCAGGGCAAGCAAGAAATGGAAATGGGTAGGATCAAAGGTTCTTCACTGCCCTCTTTTCTCTGATGAGTAACACCTCTTCTTCTTCTTCTTCTTCTTCTTCTTCTTCTTCTTCTTCTTCTTCTTCTTCTTCTTCTTCATAAACTGCCCATCTAGCTGGGTTTCCCCAGTCACTCTGGGCAGCTCCCAACATCATCACCACCAAGCAATAAAACATCAAACATTAAAAACTTCACTAAACAGGGCTGCCTTCAGATGTCTTCTAAAAGTCCAATGGTTGTTTATTTCCTTGACATCTGATGGGAGGGCATTCCACAGGGCAGGCGCCACTACCTATATGGCCCTCTGCCTGGTTCCCTGTAACCTCACTTCTCTTAGGGAGGGAACCACCAGAAGGCCCTAGGAGCTGGACCTCAGTGTCCAGGCTGAACAATAGAGGTGGATACACACCTTCTGGTATGCTGAGCTGAAGCCCAGGTATACTTCCTCCACTGTATTCCATGTTTGACTGGTCACCTCAGTTCTCATTGGGCTGTTGGGAGAGGGTTCTGTTAACAATGTCACTGAAACAACTTAGATGGAACCCTGAGAGTACTATACAGACAAAACGGTGGGGGGTAGGAACAGTGTATAATATATGGAGAAATAAACAATGAGGCTGTGACCTTCTCAATTCAGGCCTTGTACATAGCAAGGAGACATTGAACCAAACATATGGAGGAAAACTCCCTCAGAATTACACAGTCAGTCAGGTCATGTACTACCTCAAAAAACATTGTGCCACCCTCCCTGGTTGGCTAGTTGACATACAAATGGAATTAACCTTTAAATTACAAAGTGAATGATCCCTACTGTTGCACTTCCAACAGGTTCCAAGCTTTATATGTGCATTTGTGCTTTGCTTTTACTTCTGCAAAACTTCTGTTACCTTCTGTTATTTTTCTGGGATAACCAGCCTCATATAACCAACATGTTTAAGTCTAATTGATGCATGAGGGAGTTAATACCATTGATGAAGCTGTCCTACCAGGCTTAGCTCACCTTGTGAGGAACTAGGTAATCAAACCTTTGTTTCCCTCAGTCTACTTGAGAAGCTCAGTGTGTGAGGAGGTCTGAACTGGTTGTTCCAGTTCAGACTCCATGGCTCTCATAAGCCATTCTTGAGTTCCTATACCAATAATTTAGGAACTTTCGCCACTTTGGAACTAAACAAAATTTTACTGCCTGTGCAGCCTTCCTAACTGTTGTAAAGAATAGCACATGAACCTCACCTTTTAAGAGTTTGTAAGTAAACCCATTTTTAACTTCCCAAATGTGTGGTCTTTTTCTATGCTGCATGTTTTGTGATTTTAAATCTCTGCTGGGGTTCTTTCACCAAAGAGTACTTTCCCCCAAACCTGGATCTTGGTATCCATGGATTCTCATTTTTGTACCTATTTATTTCCCCGCCACCAACAAGAAGAAGAAGAAGAAGAGTTTGGATTTGATATCCCGCCTTTCACTCCCTTTAAGGAGTCTCAAAGCGGCTAACATTCTCCTTTCCCTTCCTCCCCCACAACAAACACTCTGTGAGGTGAGTGGGGCTGAGAGACTTCAAAGAAGTGTGACTGGCCCAAGGTCACCCAGCAGCTGCATGTGGAGGAGCGGAGACGCGAACCCGGTTCCCCAGATTACGAGATTACCGCTCTTAACCACTACACCAACAATTTTCTCAGTGGCCTTCTTTTGGGTACAATCAGCACATACCACCTGAGTTAGCTGTTAGAAGGCGTCATGCTGTGACTTTGCACACTTCAAGGGCTTAATTTTCTCCCATTGAAATGGAACCTGAGAGTCTTGAGTTTGGCTGCATACTTCTTCTTTTTACACTTGGTAACGATGGCAGGAGGAAACTTCTAAAATCCTTATTGCTCGAAATCTCTACTTAGAATATGCTCTTGAAGATTTGAGTGTAGGGAGATTTTTCATGACACACAAATACTTGTGGCCAAGGACCATACTTATGGTCCCGAAAGAAAGAAAGAAATCGCAAAGATGTACCATATTTTTCGCTCTATAGGACACACTGGACCATAGGACGCACCTTGTTTTAGAGGGGGAGAACAAGAAAAAAAAATTCTCCCCCTCTCTGCTCAGTGCCCCTTCAGCGAAGTGGCAGGAGAAACGGAGCCCCTTGCATTTCTCCTCCTGCTTGGCTGAAGGGGCACTGCGCAGCTCTCCCTTTCTGCTGAAGCCAGGAGAGTCTTACTCTCCTGGCTTCAGCAAAAGGAACCTGAAGCCTGCAGAGCGCAGTGGGAACTCGCGCTGCGCTCCACAGGCTTCAGGCAGCTGTCCCTGAAGCCTGGAGAGCGAGAGGGGTCGGTGCGCACCGATCCCTCTTGCTCTCCAGGCTTTAGCGAAAGCAGCGTGAAGCCTCCGGAGCGTGGAAGGAGTGCTCCCTCTGCGCTTCAGAGGCTTTGCGTTGATATCGCTGAAGCCAAGGAGCCTGCATTCGCTCCATAGGACGCATACACATTTCCCCTTAATTTTTGGAGGGCGCAAAGTGCGTCCTATAGAGCGAAAAATATAGTAGGTTGCTCTCCAGCCACAGCCAAGGTGCTAAGGTCCCATTCATTTCAGATGGGACTCACTAGCTTGACTGTGTGCTGGATGAAGGGCCAAAAACAAACAGGGGGAAAAACGTCAGGGGAAAAAATTCACAGCATATTTTGAAATAATTTCACTGAAGCCTGTTTGGGAGGCTGTGTACAAGACAGATTGTCCTCACAGCCTGGATCATTATTGCATATTTATAATGAATAATTAATTTCTTGTCTTTCTATAATGCCCTTCAGCCTGAGGCTTACATTTTGTCAACTAATTGGTTGCCAGGAATATGACAACTTTGGAATAAATTTCACTTAAAACTATTTCCAATTTTTATAGGGTTTTTAAAAAAATATATATGTGTGTTTCTGTTCTCTTGACCAAAGTACATTCAACTCCAAGTTTCATTAATAACAATAATTTTCCCAAAACAAGAAAAAGAAAAAGGAAAACCACCATGGATGCTTCTGTAAGATTGTTCTTTGGTCAGCTCTTTGATATAATATTGTGCCAATGGAAACCAATTGGCAAGTACCTGACAATAGTCAACAGATGTCAATAGGCTTGCCACAACATCCTAGCAGGGCCAGAGGCCTGCAAAATTTAGCAGAGCGTTGACACCCCCACTAGATTATCTCTAGAGGCTTTCTTTTCAAAATGGATCATTACCTACAAATGTTCAAAGATATTAGGAGGCATTGGGCATTTGCATGAAGACAAAAATAAACAAATCAGTAAGCTGATGTGGAAATGGGGAGATCTCAGCTGAACAACTGAAGCCAGATGCAAACAATTCCTTGGAGACTGGTCATGGTCTTTATTTATTTCTTCTCATGCATACCCCACCTTTTTCCCTGACAGGGACTCAAGGCAGTGTACAGATGAAAACAGAAACTGCTAAAAACATGGGGAGGGGTGGAGCAATTATTTTTTTAAAAACTCAATTAAACTTTGATTAAAATGAATTTAAACTATGCATCTATATGTTTAAAATGTATTAAAACCATACAAATAATTATGATAAAAACAGCATGGCACCAGCCCTTTCATTAAAACCAATCAGTACTCAAAACCCTGTTGGAGCAACAGGATTAATCCAGAATGTATCCAGAATCATGGAAGCTAATTCTTCTGAGCAGAAGCTTTGCCCAGAGATGTGTACAGTACCAGAATTCAATTCATAAGCTTTTTGCACTTTTGCTTCCACAGATGCATCAAGATTTCTGAACTTCAATAACCAAGTTTTGGAAATAAAAATGTACCCTCCATTTCCTTCCTTTTCTTTTCTTTTCTTTTCTTTTCTTTTCTTTTC
This sequence comes from Podarcis liolepis, assembly GCF_965112155.1. Taxonomy (NCBI): domain Eukaryota; kingdom Metazoa; phylum Chordata; class Lepidosauria; order Squamata; family Lacertidae; genus Podarcis; species Podarcis liolepis. The sequence goes on from NC_139569.1 coordinate 35,712,474, forward strand.
TTTCCTTTCCTTTCCTTTCCTTTCCTTTCCTTTCCTTTCCTTTTCCTTTCTTCTTTCTTTCTTTATCTATTGTCAAAAACAAAATTAGCAGGCATGCAAAATAGTGGGATAGTAAAGGTAAAAGGTAAAGGACCCATGGATGGTTAAGTCCTGTCAAAGGCAACTATGGGGTTGTGGCGCTCATCTTGCTTTCAGACCGAGGGAGCTGGTGTTTGTCCACAGACAGCTTTCCGCTTCATGTGGCCAGCATGACTAAATTGCTTCTGGTGCAATGGAGCACCGTGACGGAAACCAGAGCACATGGAAACACCATTTACCTTCCTGCTGCAGTGGTACCTATTTATCTACCTGCACTGGTGTGCTTTCGAACTGCTAGGTTAGCAAGGAGCTGGGACAGAGCAACAGAAGCTCACTCTGTCATGGGGATTCGAACCACCAACCTTCCGATCGGCAAGCCCAAGAGGCTCAGTGGTTTAGACAACAGCACCACCCGTGTCCCGATAGTGGGTTATTACTGGCCTTGTTGATATATTGAGCATCTTCCAGGTGCATCTCACAGATGGGGATATTACAGCATCAGATTCCGACAAAACAGTCCTGTTGCAGTCATGCAGGTGAAACTTCTTGAAACCTTCCTAAGAACATAAGAAGAGCCAGTGGCCCATCTAGCCCTGAATCCTGTTCTCACAGTGGCCAAGGAGATGCCCCTGGAAAGCCCATAAGCAGGATTTGAGTACAATGGCCCTCTTCTCCACTCAATTCCCAGCCGCTGTGTTTCTTGCTATTGCTTAACTTGTGCAACAAAGTTGTACCAGTCTGCAGTGAAAGTACCTGTGTGCTGAAGCCATTCATAGCTCTTTAACAGTCACGGCTTCCCCCAAAGAATTCTGTGAGCTATAGTTTACTCTATAGTTCCCAGAACCCTTAACAGGTCCCAGAATACTCTGGAGAAAGCCATATGCTCTAAATGGATGGGTGAGTGTGGCCAGAGAGAGAGAGGTGTTTTTTAGCTGTGACTGTTGTTCAACATTTGGGAATCCGAAATCCTTGTCAATCCACTGCTAATCACCTTGAGATCTACCAGGAGATCTTGATCTACTCTCTTCTTACCACTGCTGTAGAGGAAGAATTGTGTTAGTGTATTATTTTTATCAGAAAGCAAAGTAGCCAAGAGAATCATTTGCAAATGTTAGAAAAGTCCTGGCACGTTCTTTGGTCATGCTCATTAATTTCAATGGGTCTACTCTGAGCAAAACTGGTAAACCTCATTGAATACTACCCTTGTTCTTTAAAGCAAGTCCTTGCCTTGCACCCAGACCCACTCAGTGGCCAGCGCACACCCAAACAGGCACACACCATCTTCAATTAAGTTGTTCTAAATGCGGTGAGCCATTTTTGGAACTTCCCCAAAGTGCATATCTTAACTTAAAATGTATCAACCGCAAAAGACAGGAGAAGAAGAAAGTCCCTTTGCTTGAAGAGGAGAGATGCATATCCCCATCTGCTAAAGAGATTCCAGGTGCAGCTTTGGTTTCTCTTCCACCAAGATTTATGCAACAATGATTTCCAGAGGCGGATTGTCAAAGGAGCAGAACAGATGGAGAGAGCCATTCTTCTGTCCAGGGTTTTGCACCCAATCTGCAGGCAGAGAGTTTGCTAACCTGGCTTTCTTTCGGGGTATGTGTGGAGGGGGCTGTGAGCTTGATAACCGAAGCTAAGAGATGTGCTGGCAGATCTGGGCCACTAGGAGCCCAGAGGACCCTTAGCAAATCTTATTTCACCTTCCAGATGGCAGAGGCAGAGCTAGCTGCTCTGGCACCCAGAGCGGCGCACATGCTGTACACCCGGGGGTGGGGCTAGCCGTCCACAGCAAATGGCAAGCATCCCAGAGGGTCAGCCTGGTGATGCCACACCCCCCCAAGGGATGACACCTGGGGCAGACTGCACCCACCACACACCCCTTTCTCCGCCAGTGCCAGATGGCAGACAGCAGGATCCTATGCTAGTTGTAGTGTTTCCTCTCGAAGGAATTCCATTGGTGGTTTTCTTGCTCTTTATCTTACTTCATCCATTAAGGTCCCTCTGGTTGGAGCAAGGCTAGAACCTTGTGTCATGCTGCAGTAGTTCAGGTGGTAAAGCACTGAATCATAGAACTGTAATAATAACAATACAGTGGTGCCTCGCAAGACGAAAAGAATCCATTCCGTGAGTCTCTTCGTCTTGCGGTTTCTTCGTCTTGCAAAGCAAGCCCATTAGCGGCTTAGCAGATTAGCACTATTAGCGGCTTAGCGGGTTTAGCGGATCAGCTGATAAGTGGCTTAGCGGCTTAGCGATCAGCTGATAAGCGGCTTAGCAGCTTGGGGAAAAGGGGGGGAGGGGAAAAAACCTGCAGGAACGCGCAAGACATTTTCGTCTTGCAAAGCAAGCCCATAGGAAATTCGTTTTGCGAAGCACCTCCAAAACGGAAAACCCTTTCGTCTAGCGGGTTTTCCGTCTTGCGAGGCATTCGTCTTGCAGGGCACCACTGTAATAATACATTTTATTTATACCCCGCCCTTCCCAGCCAAGGCCAGGCTCAGGGGGGCTAACAACCAATAATAAAAACAAGTTGAATTAATACAACTTAAAAACAAGATTAAAATACAACATTAAAACATTAAAATGCAGCCTCATCACAGGAGGAGAAAGGAAAAAAGAAAGAGGAGGAGGGAATCAAATTGACTCCAAGCCAAAGACCAGGCGGTACAACTCTGTCTTACAGGCCCTGTGGAAAGAAATCATATCCTGCAGGGCCCTGGTCTCATGAGGCAGAGCGTTCCACCAAGCCGGAGCCAGTGTTGAAAAAGCCCTGGCTCTGGTTGAGGCTAATCTAACTTCCTTAGGGCCTGGAACCTCTAAGATGTTGCTATTTATGGACCTTAAGGTCCTCCGTGGGGCATACATAGAACTGTAGAGTTGGAAAGGACCCTGAGGATCATATAGTACAACCCCCTGGAATGCAGGAATACGCAGCTGTCCCATACGGGGATCGAACCAGCAACCTTGGTGTTCTCAACACCACACTCTAACCAACTGACCATGAGATACTTAATCTTAGGGTCATGGGTTCGAGTCCTGCATTGCACAAAAGATTCCTGCATTGCTCAATTTCATACTTGAGGAAACTTAAGTGTGCATAAATGAAAGAACTGCCTATGCTGTCCCTATTGAGCTCTGCTTTTCATTAGTCCCACTTCCCTCTGTTCTGTCTGTTTTAAAATGGTAAGCCCCTTGGAACAGAGCCCTGCACACTTTTTTCCTTTGTAAAATGCCATGTACGTAGATGGTGCTATATAAATAAATAGAACTAAACTTTGTGATGCTTTTATTTAACCAAAAAAACCAACAGCCCATAAGGGAAGAAAGAGTATGTTTAAAGTCAACAAATCCCCAGTTGCATCAACAGCTCCTGATCTTTCTCTCTGCCTTCTGAATCTTGAGGGACTATTCAAAGATGAGAGGGGTGGAAAAGGATGCAACGTGATTGTGAATGACAAACTGTTTTTCAGTTTGCCGGAAAAAGCATTCTGGCAATGGAGTCGGCGGACGGCACACTTTAAAGGGCGGAAAAGTTCTATTGTAATTAAAGCTGATGCAATAATTGTAACAGATGGAAGGCAGAAATGTTACCTTGTTTGTCTTCCCCTCTTCTCTCCCTGCCTTGCCCACTGGGTTTTGTTTTTGGAGCGGCACAAAACACTAAGAAGGCTTTCAAAGGGGAATGGCTTTCAACGAACTGAATTTTAATGAGGAAAGGCTGCTTTGATTTCTTACTGATCTGCTGTCAAATTGCAATGGAGTTCTAGAGAGCACGGCTCTTCTCTCAACGCAACCTGCAAAAACTTGGTCAGTCTCCAGCAGCACACCTGAGAGCCAGCATCCTGGGGGAATGGAGACGGAGCTTTCAGGTTAGGAGGAACATCAAAACTATTCCCCACATAGAGACCGACCCTGCTGTTTGGTTCCATGCCAGGGCATTGTTTTCTTTTAAGTCCACATTTGTCAAGTGGCCTACATGCCTAGGTGAGGTCCTCTCCAACCTCAGAGACTTGAAAGGATAATTCCTTTGGATGCCTAGCCAAACAGCATGACTGCACCAATTGTGTGTTTATTATAAAACAGCCAATCAGAACTGAAACTGAATGGCCAACCCCATCATCATCATGCAAACTTTGGTTGGCACAGTTGTGCAGATGCCGTGTGATCTTCAGATAAAGGGCAAAATATAAATTTAATAGGCAATAATAATATAATGTGATGTCACAGCAGGGGTCACCTCCATCGTTCAGCCCAGACACTGAGGTCCAGCTCTGAGGGCCTTCTGGCGGTGCCCTCCCTGTGAGAAGTGAGCTTACAGGGAACCAGGCAGAGGGCCTTCTCCAGTGGTGGCGCCCACCCTGTGGAACGCCCTCCCATCAGATGTCAAGGAAATAAACAACTACCTGACTTTTAGAAGACATCTGAAGGCAGCCCTGTTTAGGGAAGTTTTTCATGTCTGGTGTCTTATCATGTTTTTAATATTGTGTTGGGAGCCGCCTAGAATGGCTGGGGAAACCCTGCCAGGTGTGTGGGGTATAAATAATAAATTAGTAGTAGTAGTAGTGTCCAACTCTTTGTGACCCCATGGACCAGAGCACGCCAGGCACTCCTGTCTTCCACTGCCTCCCGCAGTTTGGTCAAACTCATGCTGGTAGCTTCGAGAACACTGTCCAACCATTTCGTCCTCTGTCATCCCCTTCTCCTTGTGCCCTCAATCTTTCCCAACATCAGGGTCTTTTCCAGGGAGTCTTCTCTTCTAATGAGGTGGCCAAAGTATTGGAGCCTCAGCTTCAGGATCTGTCCTTCCAGTGAGCACTCAGGGCTGATTTCCTTCAGAATGCAGAGGTCTGATCTTCTTGCAGTCCATGGGACTCTCAAGAGTCTCCTCCAGCACCAGAATTCAAAAGTATCAATTCTTTGGCGATCAGCCTTCTTTATGGTTCAGCTTTCACTTCCATACATCACTACTGGGAAAACCATAGCTTTAACTATACGGTCCTTTGTTGGCAAGGTGATGTCTCTGCTTTTTAGGATGCTGTCTAGGTAGTAGTAGTATAGGTGAATACTGCTTGGAGACAGAGTGAGAGATTTGTACTGAGATATAGCAAGGACGAAGGGATGCTTCAAGCGAGGGATAGGTCAGTAGATTCCTCACCTTCCCAGGAGGGGATTTAAAAGGGAAGAGCAGCAGCAACTTCCATGCAGGAGAAGTCTCAGGTTGTGGGCAAGCCACCTGTCAGAGGAGGGTATATAAGCCAGATGAGGGAGAGGAGAGCCCCCACTGTTGCTGCGACTGCTCCATAGGGCCCAGACATGTGAACAGCTGTCTAGATGCTAGAAGAGTCTGATTGTGTGTATCTGGAGCACCGTGGAAGCTGCTGCAAGTGTTTCTCTTGTCAATAAAGAGTTACTTATCAGATGTGTCCCTTCCTTATCTGGGATGGGCTGTGGCATCCATCAAGCGGGAGGTTTGTCACAGATACGTGCCTTTGCTTAATATAATCTTTAGCCTTCACCCCGTTTCTGTGTCCATTGTGCTCAAAATCTCCCTTTTCTTTTCTTTTTACCCTCTGCTCCCTGACAGAACAACAATATGAACAAAAATGCAAACGTTAAGGGAGATAACATACAAAAATGTTTTATATTAAGGAAATGGCTTCCAAAAATGTACATACAAAAATTAGGAGAATTCACACTAAAATGCCGTCAGATCTTCATGAGGATTTAAACAAACAAACAAACAAACAAAACAACCCTGCAAAATGCTGTATAAATAAGTAGATTGCTGTGGAAATATGTAGAACTGAATTTAAGACTGGAAAGATGAGAAACTCAGAGAAGCAAAACTGAAAGATTCTTCCAGCCCTATGATCCATACAAGCCTTGTGATGAATTTAGGAGGTTTTGTCTTTTTTGGGGAAAAATAATAATCCAGCAACTATAAATTTCACTCACTCCAATAGTTCTTTAAACCCTTTTTGTCCTTTCATTTTGGTGAGTGAGATATGAACATCGAAAACTGCCTTATACCGAGTCAGATCATTGGTCCATCTAGCTCAATATTGTCTGCACTGGCTGGCAGCAGCTCTTTAGGGCTTCAAGCAGGGTTCTCTCCCAGTTCAACCTGGACCTTCTACTTGCAAGGCAGTTGCTCTGCCTCCGAGCTGCAGCTCTTCCCTAAAGAGTGCCAGTATATTGTGACTGATGTACTGGAGACATTCACCTGGTAGACCTCCTACTTGCCTCTTACAGCTGGTCTCTCCCCAACTGGTTAGATGCCCACTTCAGAGAGCCGTCATATGCCATCTCACTTCAGAGAGAGAGAAACCTTTCCATTTTTGCCTTGTTTCTTCCTTTCTCCTCATCCCACCATCCTTTTCCTGACTGCTTTCTCCTCCCTAGCAACTGTTCCCTAGCACCTGTTGCCGCGGCTCTCCCCCTTTCCGACATTTATTTGTTGAGTTACTTACAGCTTTTGTACCCCACCCTTTAGCCCAAAAGGCTCTCAGAGCAACTGACAATTGAGTTCTAAGACAGTCCCTGACCACAGGCTCACCATCTAGAACAGACCTGGCACACAAGGAAGAGAGAACAGGAGGGAGGAGGGGAAATCAAGCACAAGCACACAAGTTATTTAAATTACAGTTCACACCCACGGCCAATGTCAGTGGTGGTTTTGGCTGTTTTGCACTTGATAAAGAGGAGTCTCTCATGGAGGAACTCACTGCTCCTACCCCAGGTCAGATCCAAGAACAGAGTCAGTGTCAGCAACTCCTGCCACACAGTTATTCCCTCAGATAGCGGACTTGATTGCATTCTCCTGGCCACTGCTACTTAGTACTTTTTACTCTTTGCCACACTAGGTTCTTCCCCCCAATCCTACCAGGAGATGCTGAGGGTGGAACTAGGACCATTTGCTTCCAGTTATGTCCCCCAACACTGAATTGGAGCAGCTAAGCAAGGGCATTTCTTCAAATGTCATCCCATTCACTTATACAGCATTGGGGGGCCATATTCTTACACCAGAATGGAAGCATTTGTTGATCTGCTGATTGATTGCATGTGTATCCCACTTTTCCTCCAAGATGCTCAAAGTGACATAGTTGTCCTCCTCCCCATTTCATCCTCACAACATGCCCATGAGGTAGGTGAGGTTGAGACTTAGTGACTGGTCCAAGGTCACCAAGTGAGCTTCATAGCCGAGTGGCCGCTGGCCGCTCAAGCTGTGCAGTCACTGTGTTGGGCTCTGCTTCCGTCTCCTCCCAATGTCCTGACATCACATTTGCGAGGTTGGGAAGTCGCACGCGTGCGACATCACACGTGGTGTCATGCACACGATGTTGCCTTCCCCCCGAGTCGCCTTTGTAAGCTGGGCACCTCTGGCTTGCAGCCAGGATCAGAGCCATTCTTGAAGAATTATTCCCAATGTTGAGGCAGATGGAAGGGAAGGAGCAGAAACAGCCCAAGACTTTTGACCACCTAAAGCAAAGGACAAAATGGCTCCCAGCTTCCATGTCCAAAAGCCAACTGAGCTAGCAGTTGAATTGTTCTTCAATGCTGGTGACATGTGAGAGCTTTTGGGGTACAAATAGGTCATGTGGCCCACACAGTTCTGTCTTCTGGAACCACCATCACCTGGTGATTTATTGACTGAAGTAGCTGCCTCATCCCGCCTAATGATAGCGCCGGACATAGGGAGGAAAGGCTGCAAGTGACAATACTCTGTGGTAGGCCCACCAGTGAGTATTTTGCCAAGTCGCCCCCCTAAAAAAATGGTTTTTGTTCATGGGCAAAGGCAACAAACATGGCCGCCTCTGTTTATGTTTACTCTGTCCCTGAGCCAAAGTAACATCTGACCTTGCCGCAAGTGATGGCTTGGATGTACAAGTCAAGGGTGATAAAGTTCAAGGAATGAAGATGATCATTTGATAGTTAGCAAGTAATAAGAGCTTTTTCGACTGATGCTGGATTTATAAGAAGGTGTATTCATTTCCTCCCCAACACCACAGCCATTTGTCACTAGGCACCAATTACTTCACAGTACTTTAAAAAGCACAGGGAGGGGGATAACTCTGCAACAAGTATGCCATGCTAACAGGTTTCAAGAGTTTGATTCTTCTCCTTCCTCCTCCTCCTCCTCTTCCTCCTCTCACAAATTTCCTCCTACTCAGAAAGAGTGACTAATCGCATTGTATTTCTCCACGGCGCACAAACATGGATAAACGGTGCTTTGAGAGTGGGCTGGGCTGGGGGTGTTTGCCTGAGCTTCAGGTCTGCGAGAGCACTTGTGAAGGATGTAAGAACATGTAGGAGAGAGATTGTCATACGGTGAAATTAAAGGAGGTGATTGTCTGTCTGTGTGCCTGGAACAGACTTTGAGTCAGTTCTGACAACATAAGGGGAAACAGAAGACTGAGAATGGGGGGGATATTATATACAGGATCATAAAATTATGAATGGTGTAGAGACAGAGAATTCGCTCCTCTTTTTAACAATAAAAACTTTGGGTCACTCCCAGCACAATCCTAGTCATGCCTGCTTGGAAGGAAGTCCCACTTAGTTCAGTGAGACTTACCCCCAGGTAAGTGAGTGGAGAACTTCAACCTCAATAGAGCTGATTTGCACTAGTCTCAGAACGCAAGGACTCCTGGACATCCCATAAAGCTGAATGTTGGAAGATTCAGGACAGATGAAAGAAAGTGCATCTTCGTAGTTAAACTATGGAACTCACTGCCACAGGAGGCAGTGATGGATGGTTTTACAAGAGGATCAGACAAATTCATGGCAGACAAGGCTATCAACAGTTACCAGCCACAATGGCTGTATTCTACCTCCCCTGCAATAGAGGCATTATGACTCTGAATCCTAGTTGCTGGGAATCGCAGCCGGACAGAGTACTGTTGAGTTTGTGTCCAGCTCTTGCAGGCTTACCACAGGTCAGCCATTGTGAGAACAGGATAGCTCAGTTGGTTAGAGCTTAGTGTTGATAATGCCAAGGTTGCAGGTTTGATCCCCATATGGGGCAGCTGTATATTCCTGCGTTGCAGGAGATTGGACTAGATGATGAGACGTCTGGGTATAGGTTGTTGTTTAGTCAGTTAGCCTTGTCCAACTCTTCGTGACCCCATAGACTAGAACACGCCAGGCACTCCTGTCTTCCACTGCCTCCCGCAGTTTGGTCAAACTCATGCTGGTAGCTTCGAGAACACTGTCCAACCATCTCGTCCTCTGTCATCCCCTTATACTTCTGCCATCCATCTTTCCCAACATCAGGGTCTTTTCCAGGGAGTCTTCTCTTCTCATGAGGTGGCCAAAGTATTGGAGCCTCAGCTTCAGGAACTGTCCTTCCAGTAAGCACTCAGGGCTGATTTCCTTAAGAATGCAGAGGTTTGATCTTCTTGCAGTCCGTGGGACTCTCAAGAGTCTCCTCTAGCACCAGAATTCAAAAGCATCAATTCTTCAGCAATCAGCCTTCTTTATGGTCCAGCTCTCACTTCCATACATCACTACTGGGAAAACCATAGCTTTAACTATACGGACCTTTGTCGGCAAGGTGATGTCTCTCTGGGTATAGGGCGGTATATAAATTCAATAAATGAATAAAATAAATAAAATGATCCTCAGGGTCTCTTCCAGCTCTACAGTTCTATGTTTCTAGGAGCCTGGATAAGTTGGGCTAACTTTTCTCTGTCCACTTTCTGTCCACTGTGCCGTGCTTTGTTTATTTTATAAACTTCCATCATGTCACCTCTTGCTCACCTTGTCACTAAACTAAAAAGACCCAAATGCTGCAACCTTTCATAATTTCAAAAAAGTTGCAAACTCTGCAAGTCCCAAATTCCCTCTTACCCATGATACTGCATACCCTCCTTGCATGTCTGGCTGGAATGTGTCCTTGAATTGGAATGATGTGGCTTGCTTCTTCGAGTGGAGAAATGTGTTTGTGTGCTGATAGGTCTATGCAGAAACCTCAGGCTTGTTCCTGGCTGGAATGTAGCTGACAGTATGAAGAGTCACATTCACTGCTCCTCCCACTTTTGCCTCTGGCCCTGCCCATCACTAGCAACCAGATTGCCAAAGGATTGCCCATAAGGGATTGCAGTCCTTGAACAAAAACAAAAAAAGTTTCCCTGGTGTGTATGAAACAACTTGCACATCACTGCCGATTAAAAAAACACAAGCCTGTTTTCTGCGCCTGTTCTGATGGCTGTCCTAGAACATTTGTAACACAACTAAAATAAACAAACATTTGCCAGAAATTATGAATCAAACCAGTGCACTCATTTTGCTAGGAATGCATTTTCCAAAACTTTCTCCTAGCTTTGAACTTCATGGGATTCCAGCTACCAAATAGTACATTCTATTCATGTAGGATTTACACATGAAACCAGAGTGACAGTAAATTGAGCCTCAACTAAATCATAGAATAGCAGAGTTGGAAGGGAATCGAAGGGTAATCGAGTCCAACCCCCAACAATACAGGAATCTTAGCTAACACATACATCCATGACAGATGGTCTTCCAACCTCTGCTTAAAAACCTCCAAGGAAGAAGAATCCACAACCTTCAGAGGGAGACTGTTCCACAGTTGAATAGCTCTTACTCTCAGAAAGTACTTTACTGGTGTTTTGTCAGAATCTCCTTTCTTGAAACTTGAAGTTCTGCCCTCAAGAGCAGGCGAGAACAAGCTTGTTCCCTCTTCCATGTGACAGCCCTTGAGATACTTGAAGATGGCTATCATATTTCCTCTGAGTCTCCTCTTTTCTGGGCTACATATACCCAGCTCCTTCAACCACTCCTCATAAGGCTTGGGTTCCAGACCCTTGATCATCTTGGTTGCCTTCCTCTGCTCACGTTCCAGATTGTCAACATCCTTTTTAAATTGTGATGCTCAGAACTGGACACAGTATTCCAGGTGTGGTCTCACCAAGGCAGAATAGAGTGGGAATATTGCTTCCCTTGAACTGGACACTGTACTTCTGTTGATGCAGCCTAGAATAGCATTAGCTGTTTTTTGCTGCTGCATCACAATGTTGACTCATGTTAAGCTTGTGGTCCACCAAGACCCCTAGATAATGGAAGGCAAAAGGTTTGTCAGGAAGAGTAGATGAGTTGGGCAGTTGACTAGACATGAACCCTACGTAACTATAGAGCAGGGATGGGAAGCGTCAGGTACAAGGGCTGAATGCAGGCCCCTGTCCCCTCTGTCTGGCCCTTGGTCCTGTCCTCAGCCTATGCTCATCTCCACACATTTCAGAGCTGAAGTCCCTTTGAAGTTGCTGCCTGATGTCATAACGTCACCAGGTAATTGACTAGTGTGCAGCCCCCACCCTTCTGTGAAAGTTTACCAGTGGTGGCAAGGGAGGTAAGGATCTGATTCTCCACACCTGGGATAAAGCCTGCTGAAATATACTCGGAGTCGAGAGTGGATTTCATGCTCTTTATTCAGCTCATAGTGGTGAGGAGGAATGGAAGTTCCCCCAGAAGGTCTGCTTTATATACATTATTTACACAATGAGCCCCATGCGATTGGCTAATTCTGGGATTCACCTGTAGGCCAATCAGGTTGCAGATTCACTTTCACCTGGAGCTGGATTGGGTGGCTCCTGTGGACCAATCAGACTGCTGCATTCTGGACCCTATTGTTCTAGGACCAATCAGACTGCTGCATTCTGAATCCTATTGTTCTAGGACCAATCAGACTGCTGCCTTTTGGATCTTATTCAACTCAGTACATAACACCTGCACTGGGTCTTGAACCTAGGATCTGAAGGATAGCAAGGAGGGAGTCACTCTGTGTTCCATCCTCACGTTTGGCAAAAATGTAGCTTCAGCACCGATAGGAGTACAAGGTCATGTGGCAGGTCTCAGCATTAAGTTGGGGTGTGTAACCTCAGGGCCGGGACTGAATGCAGCCATCCCGATCTGACTAATTGTCCTCAGGACACACCCTTTCCTCCAGGCCACACCCCTCTCTAACCCTGCTTTGCACCTTTCCTTGAGTGTTTTTTCCTGGTCGGAATCTACCCTTGAACTGATAGTGCCTCTTGCTTGTTTGAATGGAGGATAGAGAGGCGTGGGAATAAACTAACCTCCTGGACGAAAGTAGAACTTGCATTCACTGCTCAGCTCACTTTTGCTTCTGGCGTCCACCACGCATTGGCATGTGGCCCCTGGAAGGTTTCCCTCTCCAGCTGAAAAAATGCTTCTCCATCCCTGAATTAAGAGGACTCTGGTGCTGTTTTCCTTGGTCTTTCCTTTGCATCATCTGCAGCTCCCCCACGCCCCAGCTTGACATGAACCAAGTCTGACACGCTGGCCCAAAACACGCTCCGTCCACCTCCCCAAAGAGACAGATTTGGGATTTGCATTTCTAGGTTCTGCTTCCACCTCCGCTCGTTGACTCACGCCATCCCCCATTTGGAGATTTGGTTTCTCCATCTGCTGAACAATACGCTGCCACCTTTGCAGGGGTGTTGTGAGTTGCAATTAATTCACGCTGCAGAAAGCTCTTTAGAGACCTTTAGAAAAATGTTCTCCAAAAAAAAAAAAAGTGGAGGGGGGGGATGCAGAAGCATAATATAGATGATTCACTAGGGATTGGCTGAGTAGGTGGCTGTGCAGCGATTTGGAGGGGGGGAGGGAGGGAAGTCAGCTGACTGACTGCGAGGAGCTTGCATCACCAAGGAGCACCCGGTGCTTAATGTACAGGCTGCATTTATTTCCAAGTGGAAGTTGAGCACTGTCAACCCCAAGAGATACACACTGACTGATGAATAATGAATATGTGCCCCGCCATGAAGCTTAACATACTGTGCTGCAGTCACCCTGCTCCCTAGAAGGTCCACGTCCCTGGCACAACCGAAGCACCTTTGGAGAAGGTCTTGTTCCAATCTAGGAAAGCCTTCTGCGTAACTAGGGGCAACCCTCTCGCTATTCAAGGCTCTGCTGGAGGACTGCATGCTATTTTAATCCATGGCTGCCTCTTCCACCAGAGTGCCCTTTTTTCTGTTAAATACGTGCACTAGATCAGAACGTACACAAACACACATCTTTTCAGCTGTTTAGAATCTGTGACTGCATTACTTTAGATCGGGGTGGGAAACCTCCGGCCTGGGGGCCAAATGTGGCCCTCCAGGTCTTTCTAATTGGTCTTTGGAATGGTTCCCAGACCACAACCCTCACTGGCTCTGCTTTATCCCCTGGCTGTTTTTGCCTGGTAGGAACACTTACCTGGATTTGGAGGAGGGCAGTGTGTGTGTGTGTGTGTGTGTGTGTGTGTGTGTGTGTGTGTGTGTAGAAACTAGCCTCCTATACAAAGGTTCGTTTCTCCTCTCACATTTGCTTCTGGCTCCATTCATCACTATAATATGGACCCCAGGAGGTTGCCCAGACAGGAATGTGGCCCTTGAGTTGGAAAATATTCCCCACCCTGCTCCAGGCATTATTTATGATGTACACTCTGCTCTTCTTTCGGAAAGCTCTGCATCTCATGTGGAGCTCCCAGTGGTCTCCCAAACAGGTACCTCCAAGAAAGGTTCACGCCAGCTTAGCCTTAATTATGCTACAGCTGCAGGCAAAGCCATCACCATCATGGCTATTAACCATTGATAGCTTTATCCTCCACGAATTTCTCCAGTCCTTTCTAAAGCCATCCAAGTCAGTGGCCATTCCTGCCTCCTGTGGGAGAGCGTTTCATAGTTCAACTGCACTGTGTGAAGACATCCTTTATTTTGTCTGTCCTGAACCTTCCAGCATTCAGCTTCATTGTTTTGGTTGCCCTTTTCTGAACCGTTTCCAATTCTACAATATCCTTTTTGGGTGAAGTGACTAGAACTGTACATGACAGTCATGCAGTGTCCTGCCAACTTTCTCCCATTGTTTTGCAGATATTAACCTCTGTGCCTTCCTGAGCTCTGGTGTGGGTGTCAGTACTAGCAGTCTAGTGGTCCTCTCATGCAGGGGCACTTTTAGGAAGGAGTGTCTTGCTACAGCTTCCTTCTCCCTGAGTCTCCCTGAGTCCTGTAGTCTAAGGTTCAGCACCACCAGAGGTTGGCATGCTGGCATGCTCTCCACTCACCCTCTTCCTCCAGGGAAGAGACTATTTAAAGGTGAGGCCACTAGACTTCGGACTTTGGGAGGGAATCTAGCCCAGTGGTCAGCCACAATTTGCCTGAAGAAGATCCCTGGTTTAATCCTTGCAGCCAGTCAATGGCGTAGACCAATGATCTGGCTCAATATCAGGGCAGCCTCTTACCATTCATCTTTTGAGGATGGCAAATGCTATGATGCCATCATATGAGTGGCATTATTTACTGTATTATACATTTTTAAGCGCAGGTGGCGCTGTGGTGTAAACCACTGAGCCTTGGGCTTGCTGATCGGAAGGTCGGCGGTTCAAATCCCAGTGACAGGGTGAGCTCCCGTTGTTCAGTCCCAGCTCCTGCCAACCTAGTAGTTTGAAAGCACATCAAAGTGCAAGTAGATAAATAGGTACCGCTCCAGCGGGAAGGTAATCAGTGTTTCCATGCGCTGCTCTGGTTTCGCCACGAGCAGCTTAGTCATGCTGGCCACATGACCCTGAAAAACTGTCTGTGAACAAACGCCAGCTCCCTTGGCCAGTAACACGAGATGAGAGCCACAACCCCAGAGTCGTTCACGACTGGACTTAACTGTCCTTTACCTTTACCTTTTTACATTTTTAAGATGAGCAAAACTTTGTGAAGATGAAGATTAACTCAGATCCATAAAGCCAAACAAGAAGATATAAGGAGGTCCGCAGCTGCCATCTGTGAGAAATTCTCAATTTTTGTTCTGATGAAGCGTTAAGTGGAAAACAGCCCAGGAGATCTCACCACAGCCATTTGAAGCATCTGGAGGAATCATTTCCGTTGTTGCACTACACCGGCTGCCACTTTTGTCTACGTATATGTTTATTTCTCATGTAGTTTTGTCTCACTAGTCATCTGGGATGTAAAAAGGCATCGTCTGCTCATCACATGAAGCAGTGTTTCCATTCCCCTGCAGTTCACCTTCCCAATCAAGCGACCTTATTCATGTCACTGTCCACTATGGCAAAAATTTCATAAGTTACATAATTTACGTAATCAATTATGTAAATTGCATTGCCATTACATTATTCCATGCTGTTCGTTTCACTGCAAAGGAAACACAATGTAAATGGGAGGGAGGTTGATCAATTACGTATCGTTTGCAGACTGAAAGAAGCAGCAGCAAAGAAACAACAGCAGCAATGAACAAGTGCATTTGCCAAATTGATTTCTATCCTGGGCATGGGATGAATAAGTGAACACTGGCCGCTTGTCCTCTAGTTTTTGTTTTTGTCAGAATTCTCTGACATCCCTACTAGCCATAACTCATTTCTATACGTGGTTTTCATTGTTTTTGAGGTTCCTGTGATTTTCGTTTGTTGCCATCTCATATTTTGGTGGACAAAAGACTTCACAGGCAAGGGACCCGTGTGCTCAGATGCAGTGACAACATCACCGAGGAGAGGCCTGTGGAATGAGTGTGTAACTTGAAAGGTTCCCCCACCTACACGAAAGGCAGATCAGCAGTGACCCTTTGCCCTTCCGGAATCTGCTTGAGACAGCAATAAAATAAAAGGTGTATGAAATATTCATGGCGTCTTACTCCTTCTTCTCTTGACAAGTGGGACTGTGAGCAAGAAATCTGATCACACCTTGATGAAAATGTGGCGTGCCTACCAGAAGTCAGAGAAAGGTGCTCTGGGAGGGCACCAGGTTCCCTCAGCCTCACCCATCACAGGGGTGCAGTGCCTGGAAAGTTGCTTGTGAAAAAATGGGCCCCTCAGAGTAAAAACATTTTCCTGCTCCTGCTATAGAGGGAACTGACAAAGATGAAGATTTACAGTTTAATCAATGAAATGCTTGAAAAACCCAATTGGTACTCTTTTTTGGAGGCAGGGATGATGCTTGGAAGTCATTCCTTTTAAAGAGAACCACATCCATTGTTCCACACACTTTTGCCTGTGGACCCATCCATCACCGGCATGTGGCCCCCAGGAGGTTCTCCACAAGTCAATGTGGCTCTTGGGTTGAAAAGGTTCCCCAATCAGAAGCCTTCCTTTTAGGAATTATAGGTGCCAAAATCCCAAGGGAGCAGGAAAGACTATTTTTGTACACAGCCATGGCTGCACGGATGTTACTGGCCCAGAGATGGAAAGAAGATAAAGTTTCTACCAAAGAAGAATGGCAGATGAAGTTGATGGACTGTGCCAAAATGGCTAAAATGACTGGAAAAGTCAGAAATCAGGAAGACCAAAATTTTAATAAGGAATGGGGGAAATTTATAACTTATCTCAATGACCGTTGTAAACAGTTAAAATCATTAGTAGGATTGGAATATCACTTGTAGCTTAATGGTGAATTTTGGACACAATGGAGATGTAAAATATTTGGATCATCATAAAAGATGTGGGATGAAATAATTAATAATAGGACCCACAAAAGGGGAGGAGGGAATTCCAGGAGATTGCTTGGAATCTTGTTTTTATGATTTATGTTTTATATATCTCTGTGAAAACTTTAATTTGAAAAACCAAATAAATAAATGTATTCTTTGAAAATAAAAGACTCCCCAATCCATGCCATTGGTGGGCTGGAACTTCTGATGGCAGCAGTTGCAGCATGTTCAAGCTTGTGGATGGGAAGGGGAGAACGGAGGGCATGGCTGAGAGCTGAGAGTCTGCCTCTCCTTGCATTAACTGCCTGCCATGGGCTTTTTTTTATATCAGTTGCTCTTAAGGCCATTTATGCAGTATTCCTGGTGCTGTGGTTTGCAATGCGGTGAGCCCAAGTCCACAGGGAGTCACGGGCGGCAGCAAATGCACTCTGCGCTCCTTGCTTCTTGGGGGGATTTGTTAAAATGGAGCTGGGGAGGGGGGAAGGGCATTGAAAACATGCCAAGTGGAAAGGAAACAAAAGAATGTTGAACCTGAGCATGGAAAGCATCCCCACGCACTGCAACGGGTACCACAGCATCTTCTGGAAAACAAGTGGGACATTGGGCTCTCAGGGCTGCAGGAGAAAGCCTCTGGTCAGGGGTGCCAACTTGAATAAAATATTGGGGGGCCAGGGCTTATAGTTGATCACATGATGTGCCACACGCACACTATTTGAATGGCAGTGCCCATCAGCTTTTGCGGGGGGGGGGGCTGCTCCCCTCTAATATTTTATGGGGGGGTGCAAAGACACCTCTGCCCCTAGGAGTTGTCTCCTATGTCTATGGTGGTAAATGGATCTGCATTTATAAATGAAGCTGCCTTGTGGAACCAAGCCACTAGTTCACCTATTGCCTAGTCTATGGACAGTTAACCTGTGTCCTTCCAGTTACTGTTGTGCTCTAACTGCCATCAGCCCCAGGCAGCATAGGATAATGGCTGGGGCTGTAGTCTTGGAAATATCTGAAGAGCTTAGCCACCCCTGGCATCCTCGGAGAAGCAGCAGTTCTCAAGAAGGTGTCCTTCTTGGCTTTAGGGAAAAATCTCAAACCAGTAGCAGCCAGTCTCTGGGGCCTCACCTCCTGCACCTGCAGTGCTGCAGTGCTCTGGTTCCTCCGCAAACTGGGCAGATCTGGCTATGTGGGTCAAAGGTGCTCTCTGGGTTGCCACTTCAGCCTGGGAGCAATCAGCTGATTTCATCACCAGATCACCCCACCATAAGGAAGCTTGCATCCAAGGCAATCCTTCTGCTCAAGCAACTTGTCTAACCAAACAGCCACTCAGAGTCCCTTCCCTAGTGCAAACTTGGACCCACCTTGGTCCAAGTCACCTGCCTTTGGCTCCTGTCCACCATTTTTTGTTTTGCACCATAACTAAATCCCTTGCTCAGCCAAGGCCTGAGCCTCTTCCACCTGAGATGTCAAGGACTGAAAATGGGGCCATTTAGCTGTGACTACATTTATGCCACATCCACACCATACATTTAAAGCACTATGATATCGCTTGAAACAGCTGTGGCTTCCCCCACAAAAAGTCTGGGAGCTGTAGTTTGTTAAGGGTGCTGAGAGTTCTTATGAGATTCCTCCATTCCCCTCACAGAGTTAAAGTTCTCAGAGTGGTTTAACAATCAATCCCTCTTCATGGGGAACTCTGGGAACTGTAGTTCCAGGAGGAGAATGGAGGCCTGCTAACAACACTCACGACCCTTAACAAACTACAGTTCCCAGGGTTCTCTGAGGGAAGCCATGTCTGTTTTGAGTGGTACCATAGTACAGTGGTACCTCGGGTTACATACGCTTCAGGTTACATAAGCTTCAGGTTACAGACTCTGCTAACCCAGAAATAGTGCTTCAGGTTAAGAACTTTGCTTCAGGATGAGAACAGAAATTGTGCTCCGGCGACGCAGCAGCAGCAGGAGGCCCCATTAGCTAAAGTGGTGCTTCAGGTTAAGAACAGTTTCAGGTTAAGAACAGACCTCCGGAACAAATTAAGTACTTAACCCGAGGTACCACTGTATTTAAATGTATAGTGTATGGTGTGGACGCTATGTTAAAACCAGTTTATCACACTACAGTGCAGTGTTATTCTGTCAATGATAGAACTTTAGATTGATGTAATCTATCACCGTGAAAAGAAAAGAAAAGAAAAGAGGAGAAGAGCAGAGAAGAGCAGAGAAGAGCAGAGAAGAGAAGAGAAGAGAAGAGAAGAGAAGAGAAGAGAAGAGAAGAGAAGAGAAGAGAAGAGAAGAGAAGAGAAGAGAAGCTGTTTGAGAGGGATCTCGAAAACCAGGATTTTTTGAAGTCACTCCATCTAGGGCTGGCTGTTGTACTACTCTCTCAGGTGAAAAGCTATTCATACACAGTTTATGACCTATGAATCAACAGGCAGGCAGATGACACATTTTATGACCTATGAAGCAAAAGGTTCTCCAATTTGGAAAGCTGACTTATTTGACTGTGTGATTTGGAGAGGTATTTGAGTCTATTAAAAACGGCTCCATTTTACCTCCTCTTCATATGCTGAGACGGAAGGTCTCTGCACAAAAACCGAGGTCCTTTGGAACAACTAAGATCTCAGTCTGGATGCCTGACACCATGCCTGATTAAGGGCGCAAATGCTTAAACAATAATATGTTAGGGTACAAAGCACCTCACATATATTATTTCAACAACAATATGAGATAGGCTGGTGTTGTTCTCCCCAAGGGAGTGGAGTGATGTTCACAGGCAGGACTGCATGTTGAGCCTTCAAGGAGTTCATGAGAGACATGAGAGTTGAGTGGCATGAAGTCCATGGCTGAGTCTCTTAGCTTCTGCCCTCAACTATGCATTACACTGTAGCCCCTTTTAACACATAACATTAGCCTCATACACAGTGGCGTAGCGTGGGTTGTCAGCACCCGGGGCAAGGCAAGTAATTTGCGCCCCCTAACCCATGGATTTGTGCCCCCTACCCCTAACCCCCAGATGTTGCGCCCGGTGCGGCCGGGGCCCCCTGCACCCCCCACGCTACGCCACTGCTCATACAGTGGCATAGCGTCAGTTGCCAGTGCCCAGGGCAGGCGGCACGCACTGGGCTCTGGCAGCCTAGCCCTTGCTGCCAGAGTGACCCCACTCCTACCAAAGCAAAGTGGAGCCACGCTGAGCCACCTGCCCACCTGCACAGTGGGGAGCCCAGCGAACAAACAAGTCCCTTGGTGGGTGGAGAGGAGCACTGGATCAGGCCACGCTGGGGGCACCTACATGGGGGTGCCTGGTTCTATCTCCCTCAGAAATTGTGCACCTGGAGTCATGGACCCTCCCAGCCCCCCTGAATCCTGAAGAATTTGCCCTTCAAGTGTCTTTCCCCATGGCCCTTTCCAAAGCTGAGACCTTCACAAGCCCTCAGCAAAACCCATCGGCAACTGCAATAGGACTTCTAGGAAGAATACAGAAGCCCAGATTTTATTGCCTATTAGTTATTAGGTATTACCTTGCCATGTTCTTCTCTGCTTTTGCATTAGAGTAGATGATAAGTATATATTTCATGTTTAGGTTTCCGCATGCCTCCTTCTTATCCAAGCTGTAAATAAACTTTATCGCCTGCACTTTTGCTCACAGTGCTCAGAGTGCATCCTGGAAGAGACACCTGATCGGGTGCTATGAGGGAAAGAAGTTTTGCAAAGACTGCAGCATGCTACCATTTAGGTGGCTGGGGGTTTTTTTTACGCTTGCCATTTTCAGTGTTGCTGCTGCTGCCCAGGGATCATTTAATATAGTTACTTAAAGTACAGTGGGGTGTATCTAATGTAGTTTAAGTCACTTAGCGGTATACTTGTTCCACAGGCGAAATATTTTGCGACAGAGGGATATTGTCGCACTACGGAATGCATAAGCAGAAGGCTGGCAATTTTATTGTGCAACGGATTGTGCAATTGGTTGCACAGTGAGCTTCCACGAGCACGGCTGTCACGTTCGATTCCTCTGTTGTGCAATATTAAAACTCAGCCACCCATTAGCACAAGAGCTTTCGTGTTAGTGGACAGAAAATGTTGGATACAACCCAACAGTTATTTACTTGTTTCTGGGAGGATGATTGGCAAATAGGAGCCCTGCAGGAGGTTAAGGTTGTGGACGTGACCACCCAGCATTCTCACAAGCCCATATAAGATTAGCAGACGCAGTTGGGCCTGGTGAGCATTTACTGTTCCCAACCCAAATCCTGCAGAAAGCCATCTAATTCAGATTTTTATTTTATCCTGACTTGTTTTTAAGAGGTGATATAATTATTGTTTGATTTTATATCAGTGTTTATATTTGATGTTAGCCGCCCTGACTGGGGAGGGCGGGATACAAATAAAAGATGTTTTATTATATCATCATCATCATCATCATCATTATTAATTTCAAGTGGTATCATGGTGCTTTAAATGTATGGTATGAATGTTGCCTCAATCTTGCCTGTATAGCAAATCCTACCTGCTGTGCTGAATTGCTGTTCTGTTGTTGATGCATAAATACAGATATCGAAGTTACTCTGATTCTTCGTGTCAGGGCACACCGATTTGCAAGGTTTCCTCATATTTTATAGGGATGTCCCTGATTTAGAGAAGCCGTCCCAGTTTCTGATCTGATCCTGGAATGCCCCACTTTTCCTTAGGATGTCCCTATTTTCATTGGAGAAACGTTGGAGGTTATGGAGTTATCCGATCCCTGAGCCGTCTGAAGGCAATCCTATATAGGGAAGTTTGTTTAACGTTTTATTGCATTTTATATATATGTTGGTAGCTGCCCAGAGTGGCTGGGGCAACCCAGTAACGTGTGGGGTATAAATAGTAAAATTATCATTATGGAATGGGACATCCCTATTTTCATCAGAGAAATGTTGGAGAGTATGCGAGTGCCCTTCTCAAACCCTCACAATACTACATCTGCCACCTCCCAAAGCAAGGGCTTTTCAGGAAACTCTATATGGTCCTGTTCACATTATCAGCTCACCCAACCTCTTCTGAACTAGAGCAATAAGCCTCAAAGCAGGCCCATCAGATCGCTTTCAGAACTTCGTGAACTCTGTCTCCGTGGGCGTGAATCTCGCTTTTAAGTATTTTATAAAAATGTCACACAGTCTCACCTGTCACTGTGCCAGAATCCAAATGCCGGTTTTAATTATACCGAATATTTCATTTTCTTATGCAGAGGCATAATCAATTATCTTATTTAAAGGCATTACGATAATGTGTGTGTAAAATGGATCCCTTCCCTGTGTTGCATTAGATTCAACTAATTATAGGAGAATGTTGTGGAGCTAAAATGTCAGCCTGTCATCTGGGCGGGTGTGTAATTCATGAGACGCATTCATAGGAGCACGCGTGAGGCCGCCGACAGAAACTTAAGAGGCTTCGAAACCTCCTTGGTTTGGTCTAGCCTGGTCTGGAGGGGGAAATGCATGCATCCCCAGGTCCTGGAGAAAGGACATGGCTTGGTGGTAGAGCATCTGCCTTTCAGGCAGAAGGTCCTTGGTTCAATCCTCAGCACTTGCAGGTAAGCCTGGGAGAGAACCTTGCCTCAAATCCTGGAGAACCAATGTCAGTCAGTGCAGACAATATTGAGCTAGATCAGTGTTTCCCAACCGGTGTTCCGCGGCACACTAGTGTGCCGTGAGACACCGGCTGGTGTGCCGTGGGAGGAAGGCGGGCGAGTCGGGCGGTGAGAGGCGGCGGCGGCGGCGAGGATCCGCGTCGAGCCGGGGGCGGCTCCGCGGTGGTGGTGCCGAGCGGCGGGGCAGCGCGCGCAAAAGGGAGGAGCGCGAGACAGCGGAGGAGGAGGAGGCCGGCATGTCCGGGCAGCAGCAGCAACAACAGCAGCAGCAACTCCCGCCGCCGCCCCCTCCTCCGCCCGCTATCGCCGCCGCCGCCTCAGCTGCCCTCGCTCTGCTGCCTCCTCCCACCCCGGCAAGGGGGAGGGAAAAAACTTTCGCTTTTGTGCGTCCCTCCCGGCGTGACGCTGCGCGCTGACGTCACGGGGCGGGGCTTTAATGGTGGTGTGCCGCGAGATTTTTTTCCGGCTAACAGGTGTGCCGTTGCCCAAAAACGTTTGGGAAACACTGAGCTAGATGAACCAATGTGACTCAGTAAGAGGCAGCTTCCTATGTTCCTGTGTCCTCTAGAATCAGCTATCCCTTACCTGGTACCCTACATATCTTTTGGACAGCAATTCCCATCAGCCCCACTAGCGTCTGGAGTTGTAGTCCAAAATACAGTGGTATCTCGGGTTACATATGCTTCAGGTTACATACGCTTCAGGTTACAGACTCCACTAACCCAGAAATATTACCTCGGGTTAAGAACTTTGCTTCAGGATGAGAACAGAAATCTTGCTCCAGCGGTGCGGCGGCAGCAGGAGGTCCCATTATCTAAAGTGGTGCTTCAGGTTAAGAACAGTTTCAGGTTAAGACCAGACCTCCGGAACGAATTAAGTACTTAACCTGAGGTACCACTGTATCTGTATGGATGTCTTGTTGGATAGGTGAAGAAGGAGCTACCACAGGCAAGGCCCTGCATCAGGTCCTGGCATCTAACAGTTGCTAGGGGCCCTCAGATCCCAGAAGAACCTAGGAATGCTGATGCCTACCCTAACCCCCATGTTTGCCAGCTGGGTCATCATTTACCTGACCAGGTGACCTGTGTACCTGTTCTTTCTGTTGTCCAGGATCTACTGACTGCTGATGGGCAGTCAGTAGAACTTTCTTACGGTTCTTGATTTTTAAACTGGACACAGAAGATGCCTTCAGATTAGAGATTAGCGATTTTTATCCTGTCCTGTGTTTATCACAATCAATGCTGTTTCAAGTCTGCTACAGTTTGGCTTCTGCTGTGTGTCTTACTCACTCACTCACTGTGTCCTAAAAAACATATACAGTCATACCTCTTGTTACGTTTGCTTCAGGTTGCGTTTTTTCAGGTTGCGTCCTGCGGCGACCCGAAAGTACCGAAAAGGGTTACTTCAGGGTTTCGCCGCTTGCGCATGCACAGACGCGCAAAATGATGTCACGTGCATGCACAGAAGTGGCGAATCGCGACCTGCACATGTGCAAATGCGCAGGCGCAGGATGCATTCCTTTCATGTTGCGAACGGGCCTCCGGAACGGATCCCATTCGCAACCAGAGGTACCACTGTAATTCACTATGTAATCAATAATTTGACCAATTTCGGGGAATTTCAATGGAAATCCAACGTCAAAGACAATTATTGTTTACATGACTTCTGCTGACTAAAACAAAACAAAAATAGCGAATTTCGCACATATAAGCTTTCATGATTTCCATTCCTCACTGCTAATGAGCATGTGGGTTGCAGCAAGCTTCACTCCCACTTCTGTTTCGGATGGCATTCTCCGACATCCTTACTACAGTTAGGGGATATTCCTTTGCAAAATGGACATATGATCCCTGCTAAGCATGCTATTGGTTTTTGTTTTTTCCCCTGGACCACAGGTGTCAATCCCCTGCATTGCCTCCAGATCTTCACCCCCATGCTTGGGATGCTAGGCTCCTCCCTCTACTTCCAGTTCAGTCTGTGGCCCACGGGCACCCGCTCATGACATCACTTCCAGCTGCCACCAGCCACAGCTGATCAAGGTGGGCTGCTCCTCTGTGCCGATACTGAAAGAAGGGAGGGCATGCTTCTCGTTCCACACCCACCTACTCACAAGTGCTCACCAACTCTGTGATGCAAGCTGGTTTGTAGAGCTGAGTCTCAGGGTCAGGAGAGAGAAAATTAATACCTTCTTGTTCCTCTTAGTTCTGCTGTCAAGGAAAATAGGGTATTTTGGTTTGTGTGCGCATTTGTTTACACAGAAGTTTACTGAGCGAGTGGGTGTGTTGCATGACCTCTGTTTGGAAACCAAAGAAATGATTGAAAGGAGAGCTATGTGAGAAAGGGGGGTGGGGACAAATTGTACAGCTGGTTTCTGATTTGCACAAACTTTTCTCTTTGTGTCTGTGTGTGACCAAAGACACCTATTCCAGATAGATCCAGACAAAGACCTTGAAGAGGGCTCTCTAACGAAAAGCCACCCAACAGAGCGAGCTGAACTCCCGGCTGAAGTGCGCTTAGCTGTGTTGCTAAGCAAACAGACTGGCACATCCTCACCTCAGACAATGGGGCTTTTATTGTTGCGCATGGGGGATTTGTTCTGGGATATTATTACTGAACTGAACGGCATGTTAGAGCCGAGCCTGTTCTCTGACTTACACAATAACCCGGCAAGCAGTGGTTTTTTAAGGGAAAAAAGTGTCGGTGCTTACCATGAAGTTGTTACAGTAAGTGCCACACTTTTAATATTTGGGGGACAAAGGCGCCGGTACTGCGTACCCTTGCGTAGACCCATTTAAAAAAGCACTGCCTACAAGGAAGGTTGAGTAGAAACAGCAAGGCAAGGGCTGCCCCCCTTTGGACTGAACCTGCTTTACTCCGAGAGCCAGACTTGGAATACGCTGAGCAGTTGTGTGCCAAGACCCCTTTGACCTCGCAGTTCCCAGGGAGTAAATAACCAGACAAGACAACAGCAGATAGTTTTGGAGGTCAAACAGGCCACAACTTTTATTGCTTACAGATGTGAATGGTTTGGCATAGGCTTTGGGTGAAGCCACATTATTCCACTCCAGCCCACTTGCTGGGAGTGCATCTAAGGGTAAACCCAGCTGGGGGGTATGAACTTCCTACCACCCAAAAGGTAACAGTTGGAAGAGTTTTATGGTCCTAGCCCCCTCCTGGGCATTGGACAGAAGCCACTCCTCCTAGATCCCTTTAACAGGATACCCTTAGCCAAAGAGAGGCAGGCAGAGGCTTCAACCTCCCTTCCAGCCATGTCCAAGGCTTACCTAATGCATAGCCTCACAGAGTTGTGACGATTGCTGTGAAGTAGCTAAAAACCAAATGGCCAATGCCAGTTTGCCAAGTGGGGAAAAAATCCTTCCCTGGCCCCGAATATGGCGGCACACAATGTCAATAGCAAGGTTTTACCATAAACAGATTACAGGATGCGGGTGGCGTTGTGGGTTAAACCACAGACTTGCTGATCAGAAGGTCGGCGGTTTGAATCCCCGCGACGGGGTGAGCTCCCGTTGCTTGGTCCCAGCTCCTGCCAACCTAGCAGTTCGAAAGCACGTCAAAGTGCAAGTAGATAAATAGGAACCGCTCCAGCGGGAAGGTAAACGGAGTTTCCGTGCGCTGCTCTGGTTCGCCAGAAGCGGCTTAGTCATGCTGGCCACATGACCTGGGAGCTGTACGCCGGCTCCCTTGGCCAATAAAGCAAGATGAGCGCTGCAACCCCAGAGTCGGTCACGACTGGACCTAATGGTCAGGGGTTCCTTTTCCTTTACCTTTACCATAAACAGAACCCAATTAATTAAAGGGAAGGGGCGGAGATCAGGCAAGAAAAAAAGGTGGCTGAGGGGGAGAGCTGAGTGCGGCCACAATTTATTCCCCCGGGGAGCGGGCCCACCCAGCACTCATTGGCCAGTTGGGCACGCCCCGCCCCACAGTGTTACCTGCTGGCATTGGCCAATCGCCGGCAAGCAGCCCCATCCTGAACCAGCCAGCTGCTGGATCACTAGCATGGTCATGGCCCGGCTGCAACACTGCCCACCTTCGAAGGTGAGTGGGCTTCTGATCTCCGCAGGAGCTTCCCAAGTTCAATCCCTGGCTTCTCCAGGTAGGGCTGGGAGAGGCCCCTGTCTGAAACCCCAGAGAGCCCCTGCCAGTCAGTGTAGACAACACTAAGTTAGAAGGACTCAACGTAAAGCAACTTCCTCTGTTCCTAAAAGTATCCCTCCCTCCCTCCCTCATCATACTAGACCTCCTGACTTGCAGGAAATTCAGGACAGACCAAAAATAATAATACTTGTTTTAAACACCACTTAATTAATGTAGGGAATTAGCTGCTTCAAGAGCTAACGATGGTCACTAGGGTTAATTGGCTTTTAAACACAAATCAAAAAAAGCACTTACAACAAACTTTAGACATTAATACAAATTTAGATGGTTAGTTTAACAAGCTGACAAAATTCTGTATCTGAAATACTATTGACACAGTTTTAACTATCCAATGGTTTCCTTTTAAACCCAACAATCTTGTTTTTAGCACATGTTAGAATAGATTACCCTCCAACATGCCACTGATGAAAATTGGGACGCACGTCTTTTGGTGTTGTGTTCCTGCGGGAGCCATCTAACTTGTGTGAGAGCTGGGTGGTGGTGGAGGAGCTGGAGGGGGGTGGGAATGGGGCATTCTGGGACCCAACCAGAAGCCGGCATGGCTTCTGTAATTGTGGGAATGTCCTGGGGAAATTGGGGTGGTTGAGGGGTGTTGAATAGGCTATACTGTAGTCTGCTTCCTCTCCTTCAAACCCTCATTTTAGTCTTATACACAGAATCCCAGTTCCCAGCTTCTCATAAGTTTTCTCATAGCTAGGGCTCTTCATTATCAGGGTAATGATTGCTACTGGGTCTCATATTTTCCCCATTCTTCTTCATAACTGCTGGGACTTAGGAGCTTGAATTGCCCTTCCACGTGTTTGCAAAATGTATGCAAGCTAATTGTGAACATATATAAAATTATAATCGGGTTCTCTAACAAGAAAAACTCTTCACCAGGGTTTAGAAATCACACCCCTGCACCCACTTCTACTGGAAGCTGAAATGTTTCACAAATCTCTATGAAATAAAGTTTCATAAAGATGCACCCCTTTATCCTGGCCTTTGACACCTGAAAGGGGTGTTTTTAGGTCCCACCGTATTCCTGTAATTTGTTTTCAATTCATTTTAATGCTGAATTTTAAATCGCTGTAGTAATAAAATAAAATAAAAAATTATTAAAAACTTCCCTAAACAGGGCTGCCTTCAGATGTCTTCTAAAAGTCAGATAGTTGTTTATTTCCTTGACATCTGGTGGCAGGGCATTCCACAGGGTGGGCGCCACCACCGAGAAGGCCCTCTGCCTGGTTCCCTGTAACTTGGCTTCTCGCAGGGAAGGAACTGCCAGAAGGCCCTCAGAGCTGGACCTCTGTGTCTAGGATGAACAATGGGGGTGGAGATGCTCCTTCGGGTATCCTGGGCCAAGGCCGTTGAGGGCTTTAAAGGTCAGCACCAACCCTTTGAATTGTGCTCGGAAACATAGCTCACCTTGGGCAGGTAAAAAAATTAAAAGCATTTCCCCCAACACCCTCCTTTGATAACTAACCCAGGGATAGGAAATGGATGCCCCTTCAGATGTTATTGAATGTTTCATCCCTGCGCATTGGCCATGCTGGCTGGAGCTGATGAGAGTTGTACTCCAGCAATGTCTGGAAATCTTCAGAGATCTTTTCTGTGATCTACCGTATTTTTCGCTCAATAAGACGCACTTTTCCCCTCCTAAAAAGTAAGAACGGAAGAAGAATGGAAGAAATTTAAAATTTATCTTAAGGACTACTATAAACTTGATGAATGTTAGAATGTCAAGGTTTTCAGAAAGAAAGGGTTACAGTGATATAAGATTAGACTAAAGGAAAGATTAAGACGAAAGAGGTTGGAAAGAAATATTTAGAAGTTGCTAAAAAATTATGGACATTGGGATGCAGAAAGGGGGGGTACGGGGGAGTCCCGGAAAAGAGGTTTATGAAAAAATGTTATGAAACTATACGTGTTTGTATGTCTTTTTATGTGTTTGTTTGTTTTAAAAAACTTTGTAAAACCAATAAAAAAAAATTTAAAAAAAAGTAAGGGGAAATGTGTGTGCGTCTTATGGAGCGAATGCAGGCGGGAGGCTCTGCTCAGCGCTCCCTTTAAAGAGCCCCGTGGAGCAGCTCTTGGGGGCTTTTCCCCGAGGAGGAAGAAGGGCTGTCACACGCTCTTTAAAGGGAGCGCAGCTCTTGGGGGAGCCTTAGCCACACACAGCCTCTCCCAGGCAGGGGATGAAGGCTCCCTTTGCTGGGAGAGGCTGTGCGCGGCTATCCCACAAGCCAGGACAGCCAGCGGGATTCAGAATATTTTTTTCCTTGTTTTCTTCTTCCAAAAACTAGGTGCGTCTTATGGTCTGGTGCGTCTTATAGAGCGGAAAAAACGGTGATCACTTTCCCACAGTCCTAACCCCAGGCCTGGCTCTCATCTATTCCTCTTAGGTTGGGCCAACTGGACAGAAAGGGTGGTGGGAAGCAGCCTGGCCTGTTCCTGCTCCCTCATGAGCGGTTTGCTTTGCAGACATGATGTATTTCCTGGCATGGTGCTAAACATGATCACCAGTTGATGAACACAGATCAAACTGCTATGGCAGGAACCACTGGGAAAGTGAGCTGGTTCAAAAATCAGCCATTCTGTGGATCCATTGGCCCTTGTATTTCAGTGGCAGTGCCTAAATTTCTGGTGCTTCTCCCTGGTGAAAGCACTTTCCTTATATTGCCATTAGAGGAGATGCTAGCTAGGCCTTGTCTTACGGAGAATGGGTTTATGTATGCACACATGCACCATATAATTTATAGGTGCAATATAAGCCGCCGTGCGCGGCAGCTGTGAAGAAGGCAAATTCCATGCTAGGGATTATTAGCAAATGGATTGAAAATAAAACTGCCAGAAACACAATGCCCTTAAAACAAATCTATGGCCTGGCCACACTTGAAATGCTGTATACACTTCCGGTTCTCCCAACTCAAAAAGGGTTGGGAAAGACACAGAAAAGAACAACCAAAAATATCCGGGGATGAGAGAAAGTTTAGAGTTTAGTTTAGAGAAAGGGACTAGCAAGGGAAATGTGCTAAAGCTCAGCGGTTCGAATCTGCGCAACAGGGTGAGCTCCAGTTTCTCTGTCCCAGCTCCTGCCAACCTAGCAGTTCTAAAGCAGGCCAGTGCAAGTAGATAAAGAGGTACCACTGTGGCGAGAAGGTAAATGGCGTTTCTGTGTGCTCTGGTTTCTGTCACGGTGTTCTGTTGCGCCAGAAGCGGTTTAGTCCTGCTGACCACATGATCTGGAAAGCTGTCTGTGGACAAATGCCAGCTCCCTCACCCTGAAAGTGAGATGAGCTCTGCAACCCCATAGTCACCTTGCCTGGACTTAACCGTCCAGGGGTCCTTTTGCTAGGTGTGGAGAGAGATTCTAGGTTCTCATCCATTTAGAACTGAATGAGTTCTAGGTTCTCATCCAACCTGCCTACCACCAGGTCCTGTATTTTGCCAGAACAAAGGTGGCAACCCTAAGGAGGAGGGGCAGATGAAACTAATGGAGTATGTAGAATATGCAGGGATTTAAGATATGTAAAATGAACCATGGAAAGAGAAGGAGGGAAGTCATTGATATCTTAGGTATGTAAAATGAGTATTTGAAATTGTAAAACAGAACATTTAATAAAAATTAGCAAGTTTAAGAGGTAAAATTAGAGACAAGTTTTAAAGAGGAATGGAAATTATTTGTAGATTATTTTTTTAAATTACTGTAAAATGGTAGCCGGTTTGGAGTAAGCTCAGCAGCTGAAAATTGTTATGAGAAAGATTTGGATGGAAGAATGACTAGAAAAGTTAGAATATGCAGCAAGTGTAACAGATAACTTTAGGAAACCATGGAAAGATGGAAGAGGAGTTGACTAAAAAAGAAATGATTAATGAATGTATTGTATTTTTTCTGTTTCTGTTTATTTTGAAAAAATTATAAATAATTAAAAAAGAACAAAGGTGGCAGCCCTAGTCCTGACCCAATGGCACTGCCTTCCTGCCCCCCTGATATGCTGCTGCTGTGACCTAGGCTGCCATTCTGTGTCCCTGGAATGATTTGCACAGATCTGGCAAACGAAACAAAGCTATGGTGGGAGGTGAATTGCTGTGCCCTCGCCTCACAAAGGCAGGTCTCTCTGCCCAATTCTGACTCAAAAGCACATCCCATAAAAAACCTAACAAGTATCTCCCATTACGGCTTCAGAGCTGTGGTTAGAGAGTGGGCAGGCATTAATAAACCCACAGAGTTAAGACGGTTCTAGCGTGGGACTAATTGGTGCCATAAAGTTAAAGCCTGCCACTTAAGGCTTTGGTTGGGAGCCGGCCCTTCCATTTACCAAGCTCCCCGTGCGTCCGAAAGGGCACCGCGCTTGCTAATAAGTGTTAAATTGGAGCATCAAATTTTAATAAACCTCTTAATGGATTGGCAGGGATCCCTCTGACACAGCACCTGGGGGCCAAAGTAAAACAGGGGTGCCAAAAGTCTGCAGAGCTGGAAGGAGCTGGCTTTAGAAAAAAATTAAAATCATCACCTCCCAATTTTCCACTGTGAATATGGAAGTGGAATATTCTCCAGATCAGGAGTGAGGTCAAGGCCTTCATTTCTTTCTGGCCAAACCTTTGAGCACATAGCAGTACTAGGTGGGTCCAGAGCTATAAGTGGGCGGTGCAATTAATATAAATTTCTGGAAAAGAGGAGACTGAGAGGCAATATGATAGCCATCTTCAAATATCTCAAGGGCTGTCACATGGAAGAGGGAACAAGCTTGTTTTCTCCTGCTCTGGAGGGCAGGACTTGAACCAATGGCTTCAAGTTACAAGAAAGGAGATTCCGACTAAACATCAGGAAAAAATTGGGAGGTTATTATTCTTCTTCCTCAGAGTGTTTAAGCAGATGTTGGAAGGCCATCTGTCATGGCTGCTTAGCCGAGATTCCCGCATTGCAGGGGTTGGACTAGATGACCCCTGTGCTCCCTTCCAACCCTACAATGATTCTATGATTCTGTGAATCTGCACACACTCATACATCCCTCTTCATTCTCCCTTTGGCCCAGCAAGAAGCATGGTGAGAGTTCAACAACACATTTCAGCCAGGCAAAACCATTTGAGGAAGGAGTGAAACAGGTTCAGTGTATAGCCAGGGAGGGTTTGTGTCCTGGGAAAAGACCAAGGGCCAGATAAAGAAGTCCAGAGGGCCACATTCAGTCCGCAGGCCTGAAGTGTCTCCACCCCGCTCTATGTATACTCTGACATTCACTTGATTTTAAAGAAATATTTCCCAAATATTTGATCTCTGCACTTGACTTTCTGCAACATTCGAGCTCAGTATTCAGCAGTCTTGTTTATGAACATGCAGTGGTGTTTAGCTCATGATGGTATTCCATAATTAGCATGCAGTTGCACTTAGTATCTGAACGACTTGCAATGGTATAGTTGGAAGTTTAGGACACTCCCGATTCGGTCCGTGCCAAAATATCCAAGGGATGCCAGTCAAGTCATGAAGCACCTGGATGCAAAGGTAAAAACATTCCCAGTCAACATGCAAATTAGAATTTTCACTTTCAGATCTTAAAATTTAATGGCACTGGATATTTGGGCAAGTTTTAGATATTTGCTCCATGTCGGTTCTGCTGCAACATCATTGCAAAACTCGCGGCAGGACTGCTAAGCAGTATTGACGGGATCCCTAATTGTATCACCATAAACATGGTTTATAGTGATGTAACGGCTGTCAGGTTCATGTCTGCGCTGCACTAAATCACCCCCGTCAGTTTCGTAGGACATTTAACTGGTCACTCAGCTGCTGCTACTGATTTGTGGCACTGCACTGTAGCTGCGCCCACTGGCAATCTCTTCGCCCGCTCAACCTTTCCACCCACTCTTTCAATGGAAAGTCAATGATCTATGCATGTGTGCGGAATCTTCTTAAATGTGCAGAACACTTCTCTCTCACACCACTTTCTGAAAGGCACCAGCATCTCCAAAATAGGGATCTGCATATGGTTTCCAGGCTCCTTTACCCTCTGCACCACCATAACAGTTTAGACATGGAGCCTTGCTGCTCCACAGCACTCCCCCTGGCTGTGGTGAAAAGGGGAACTGCAGCCTGCCAGTCTGCCAAGGTGGCAGGTGACGTGGGGAGCCATTAGGGACCCTCTAGCCTCATTTAAAGGTAAAGGGACCCCTGACCATTAGGTCCACTTGTGACCGACTCTGGGGTTGCAGCGCTCATCTCGCTTTATTGGCCGAGGGAGCCGGTATACAGCTTCCGGGTCATGTGGCCAGCATGACTAAGCCGCTTCTGGCGAACCAAAGCAGCACACGGAAATGCCATTTACCTTCCCGCCGGAGCAGTACGTATTTATCTGCTTGCATTTTGAAGTGCTTTCGAACTGCTAGGTTGGCAGGAGCAGGGACCGAGCAACGGGAGCTCAGCCCATCGCAGGGATTCGAAGAACCAACCTTCTGATCAGCAACTCCTAGGGTTTGTTGTTTAATCCACAGTGCCACCCGCATCCCAGAACTTATCTAATGTGGGCTCTCCACTTTGAGCAACTTGTTTGCAAGCAAAGGTGACTCGCCTTCAGTCAAAGCTTGCTGAGGCAATCTGACATTGCTGGTCTACAGTTCCCATCATTCCTGATGACTGACTGTATGACTGGGGTTGATAGAGTGCAACATCACCTAGAGCGCCACTGGTTTTGCATATCTGCTCTTAAGGTTTCCAGAACACCTAGCGGTAAACAATAGCTCCAACAATGGCACTGAAGCAACAGTGATTGTTATGGAGCAATGTCACAGCCCTTTACAGCACTGCCAGTCATCTGATTGTTGGCGCCTACAAAGGCCTAGGCGTTGCAAGCTCCACAAATCAGCTGGTTGTACCTTTGCCTGCATGGCTTGATTTCATACTGTGCGGGTAAAGGAAAGTGGGCCAGGTGGCATCACTGTTGGCAGCCCTGTCCGAAGTTGGCCCACAGCAGCAGGGCAGATACTGTATTTTTTGCTCTATAAGACTCACTTTTTCCCTCCTAAAAAGTAAGGGGAAATGTGTGTGCGTCTTATGGAGCGAATGCAGGCTGCGCAGCTATCCCAGAAGCCAGAACAGCAAGAGGGATCGCTGCTTTCACTGTGCAGCGATCCCTCTTGTTGTTCTGACTTCTGAGATTCAGAATATTTTTTTTCTTGTTTTCCGACTCCAAAAACTAGGTGCTTATTATGGTCTGGTGCGTCTTATAGAGCGAAAAATACGGCAAAGATTTGGCCTGCCATTTTGACCCAATTCCCTGCCCCTGACTATATGAACTTTGTTGTTGTTATTGTTTAGTCGTTTAGTCATGTCCGACTCTTCTTGACCCTATGGACCAGAGCACGCCAGGCACTCCTGTCTTCCACTGCCTCCCGCAGTTTGGTCAAACTCATGCTGGTAGCTTTGAGAACACTATCCAACCATCTCGTCCTCTGTCGTCCCCTTCTCCTTGTGCCCTCCATCTTTCCCAACATCAGGGCCTTTTCCAGGGAGTCTTCTCTTCTCATGAGGTGGCCAAAGTATTGGAGCCTCAGCTTCAGGATCTGTCCTTCCAGTGAGCACTCAGGGCTGATTTCCTTCAGAATGGAGAGGTTTGATCTTCTTGCAGTCCATGGGACTCTCAAGCTATATGAACTAGTTGTTACTTAAAGAATGCAGACGGAATCTGGAGAGAAAAGAAATCCTGATAACACTTTGCTAGGCAAAACTGAACGAAAGCAAGTGTTAAGAAATTACTTACTGGCAGGTAGTGTTGCAATAAATTTCCCTGGTCTTCAGTAAGCACTTTTAATCCAGTACAGTTTCAGCTATTCCAGGTTCTCTTTTCTTCCTGGGAGATTCCTCCCCCAGTGTAGATAGAGAGTTCTCATGCTTAGATTCGGTTTTGTGCCTCCAAGTCCCAGGTTTAAGATTTTATAGCCTGTATTTCCCAAGCTTTTCCAGGCAAAAATATTTTTTGCTTTTAACTTTCTACTCTGCCAAAGTTTCAATCTGTCAAAATATCTCTCTCCAACTGTCAACTGTATCTCATAGTTACCCTATTGAAGAGCAACCTGACACAACTGTAGCCAATATGTATCCAAAAGAAAGGCAATCTCTTAAAACACAAAGTTACTAACAAGTCTCCATTAGCTGCTGCTGCTGTGCTCTGTTCCCATTCACGAAAAGAAAGCCCTTGCAGAGCCTGTCCACAGAAATCGGAAGCTGACTTCCTTTTTTGCTTCCGTTTTGCCAAATCAAATAATTTAATCTAAATTCCTTCTTCAGGCTTTATTTGTCTTATTTACCTCTAATTGGAAAATCCACTGCTTGCAGACGGCATGTGGCTTGGGCTGTAGGGTGTGATGGAGCCGTGAGCGGACTCAACCCTCTTCCCTTCTCGCCTTGCAAAGACAGCGATAGGGAGGTCAGGGTGAAGCGAGTTCTCTCACTCTGCTGGACCCCTGGAGTCCCCACTTACCCATGGGGGTTTTTCGGGGGGTCGCCTAGCCCTGGCGTTTCCCCCCGGAGCCCTAACAGCTAGAACCGTGTCGTCCTTCACTCCAATGACACAGAGCGCGCCGCCATTCCCGCTGCAGCAGACTGAGGGGGAAAGTGTTGCCTTTCTTACTTCACGCCTTGTTCAGAACAGGGAGACATTCAACCAAATATACAAAAGAGCTCCCTCAGAACTACATAGCCAATCAGAGTACATGTTACCTCAGTAAATATCATGCCATCATACAGGTTGCTAAGCAACACCTCCACCTGTCCCCCCTCTGGACTGATTGACATCAACACTCACAGAATTAACCCTTAAGTTGCACACTGAATGATCCCTACTGTTGCCGTTCCAGAACTAGGGATTCTGCCAAAGGTAAGCTATGAAGATAAAACTGTAGGAAGCACAAGAAGTTGCCTCATGCATGTGCCCTGGGAGGCAGTTCCAAGCTAATGAGGCAGCAAGAGGGGAAAGAGTGGAGTCTTTTGAAGGGAGCAGGAAATGGTTAGATGGTGGAGGATGCAGGAGGATGGAAGAGTGAATCTCAACAGCAAGGGTATATCAGGATATAAGAGTGGAGGGGCTGGTCTTTCGGTCTCTGCTTCCCCCAACCTCCATTCTACAATATGGGGAATAAGAATACCAGTGTCCCTGCCAGGGCTATTTTAAGAATTACAGAGATAATGTATGGGACACACTTTGAGCATTTGAAATGTGCTATATAAATGCTAAGTATGATTGTTATCCAGACTAGGACAGATCTAAGTGCATGGTCCAACAACCATAGAATAGCCCAGAAGAATTGTGTTGGCATTAGGGTTTGCCGTTTTATTCTTTAAACGATGATGGAGAATCCCTTACTTTTCAACCAGACAGGGCTTTCTCTTCCCTTCAGGGTTGGGGGACTTCCTTGAGCGACTGCAGAGAAAGTTTCAAGTGCCCCCTAGTGGCCATGCTAACGATTGCACGCTGGGTAGCAGAGGCATGGCTTGTTCCAAGCAGATACTCGTGTTCAGAATCCTCGATTATGGCTGCACCTGGAGATATCTGCGCATCTCAGTAGGATCTATAGCATCCATGGGAGAAAAGGTTTCATATAGCTGTGCCAGCGGTGTGCTGAGCTCAACCCAGGGCACATTCGCACCACACATTTGAAGCACTACAATCCCACCCATGGCTTCCCCCAAAGAATTCTGGGAGCTGTGATTTGTCAAGGGTGCTGAGAGTCTCTCAGAGCCCCTTATTCCCCTCACAGAGCTGCAATTCCCAGAGTGATTTAAGAATCAACCAGTCTTCCATGGGAACTCTGAGAACTGTAGCTTTGTGAGGGGAACAGGGGTTTCCTAACAGCGCTCAGCACCCTTAATGTTATGTACTGAGTTGAATAGGATCCAAAATGCAGCAGTCTGATTGGTCCAAGAACAATAGGATTCAGAATGCAGCAGTCTGATTGGTCCTAGAACAATGCAGCAGTATGATTGGTCTGCGGGAGCCACCCAATCCAGCTCCAGATGGAAGTGAATCCACAACCTGATTGGCCTACAGGAGAATTCCAGAATTAGCCAATCACGTGCAGCCCATTGTGTAAATAATGTATATAAAGCAGATACTTTGGGGAAACTTTCATTCCTCCTCACCGCTATGAGCTGAATAAAGAGCATGAAATCCACTCTCGACTCTCAGTATATTTCACTTAACAAACAACAGCTCCCAGAATTCTTTGTGGGAAAGCCATGACTGTTTAAAATGGCCCACAAAACCAACTACCACACTCTGGTTCTGTGACTCAACAAACCCTCAGTTTGACCCTGTAAGGTGGTTTTTGTTTTTATTTTATTTTCTTTTTTGCAAATTAACATGTTGATGTGATTGCCTCATTGGCCTTGTGGCATGCCCAATATCGCCGGGAGAATGAAGAGCCAATTGAGAGAGGTTGCCTGGTGTGCATGATGCTGACAGCTGGCTCTGGAGCCAGCAGCTGTGTGTTTACTGCGTTTTTTCCAGGGCTCAGCCTCCATCATTTCTGGAAGAGAATCTAGAGAGGCACCTCTTTCTTCTCCAGCCAAGGTGCATGATGGGGTGGGGTGGGAAGGGAGCCTAGAGAGACAAAAGGGGCGGAGGTGAATTTCACACACAATCTGGAGACGTTTAAGAGGTCTGTTTGTTTCCTGGGCTTTATAGGCCTCTTTTGCCTAATAAAGTAATTTTTGAGCAACTCACATCACCCCTTAATTACTTGTCATAACAATGTGAGACAGCTCCTCACGGGCGCAGCTTCCAAGTCCGTCTCTAGGCAGGAGTGGTCAATGGAGCGAGGAGAGGTTAAATATAGCAGCTCATTTACTTGACTCCTCGCTCGCTACAAACACACACACACGCAACCATGCGCTCAAATCCCAAAGCACACTCCTCCACCCTTTTGTGTGCATG
Organism: Podarcis liolepis; assembly: GCF_965112155.1. NCBI lineage: Eukaryota > Metazoa > Chordata > Lepidosauria > Squamata > Lacertidae > Podarcis > Podarcis liolepis. Next base: position 35,749,694 of record NC_139569.1, read on the forward strand.
GAGATAGACTGTAGGAAGCATGTTGTCCTGTACTCCCAGACACCCCAACTCAGTTTCTGGGCCCAGATTTGGAATATAGGAGAATTCCGATGGAAATGGGAACAGAAGTTGCCTATGTTTGCTTATTCATCCCCTGTCCGGAGAGGACATCAATCCAGCGAATATAATCAGTGTCCACTTTTGTTATTGAGCTTTTCTGTCTGCAAATGATATGCAATTGATATGCAGTTTCTCGGGACACGGGTGGCACTGTGGTCTAAACCACTGAGCCTCTTGGGCTTGCTGATCGGAAGGTCAGCAGTTTGAATCCGCCCAATGGGATTAGCTTCCATTGCTCTGTCCCAGCTCCTGCCAACCTAGCAGTTCAAAAGCACACCAGTACAAGTAGATAAATAGGTACTGCTGCGGCAGGAAGTTATACAGCATTTCTGTGTGCTCTGGTTTCCGTCACAGTTTTCCATCATGCCAGATGCAGTTTAGTCCTGCTGGCCACATGACCCGGAAAGCTATCTGTGGACAAATGCTGACTCCCTCGGCCTGAACACGAGATGAGCGCCACAACCCTATAGTCACCTTTGACTGGACTTAACCATCCAGGGGTACTTTACCTTTACTCTCCTTTTTTGTAATTGATAATGTTTTCTTTTCTTCTTGCACTGTGTTTCCTTTGCATCAAAACTACCAGGGTGGAATGCAGTAATAGTAACAGAATAAATTGCATAATGGATTATATAAAATTCTGCCACAGCAGACACCAAGTGGGAAAATTTTGCTTTGTCAGAAGCTGAGCTGCAGCAGAATGGAAACAGCACTGCATGTGACGAATGTGGGTCTGAACAGAAGTGGATGCCTTCTTGCATCCCTATTCCAGATTGGTGGAGCACAGGGCAGGGTAGCAAGGGAAGTAACACTGAATTATTATATTCAGGCACCCCATCACATTGACCACTATGGGGTGATCCCCCTCTCTATAGATGTGATCGAGTAAAAATAAATAAATGCTGCTGCCATCGGAGCTAATCATGGAGATGTCCTGAAGGGGATTGTTGGATCAGGAAGGTTGGTGAGAAGAATCCAATGACCCCAGGAAGGGTCCCAGCAAGTTGGGGGTAGGCCTCATCTGGTCCCTGGGAAGCCTCGGAGACAGACAGGGAGAAGGCTGTAGTTGCAGAGCCTGATTTCAGGAAAGAAACAAGTGGGTTGTTAGAGAAGAGACCCACCCCTGTGCTGCCAGACACTTCCAATCCATACCCTCTGTGCAGGAAACACCTCTGATGCTTCCACCTATCAGTGAGTCTGCACCGACAGAGGAGACACCATATTACAAGGCTGGTGCTATCTCCTCCTCTTCTGCCTAGGACATGGAGACCCTGGTGTCTGCGTGAACACACTGCCCTGGCACACAACACTCAAAGAGTGGCCCATTTCCTTGCCCAGTCCAAAGACGACTCCTACTTGCCACACTAAAGCTGTGGCTGCACTGTTCTTTAAAAGCAAAGGGCAGGGGATGTGTCACTTGCTGGATCAACTGAATTTTAGCTTACTTGGCCATGCATACTCAGGGTGCCTTTGAATCCCTGCTTACCTATTTTCCGGGACTGGACTGAAGACAAATGTTGGATGCCCCACCCCCTCCTGAACCTTCCCAGGAAGAGGAGGACAGTATAGATTTACAACGGTGGTTTGCAGAAGGTCATGACTCTGAGACAGAAGAAGGCTAGAGCTGGGAGATAATGGAAGGGGAGGAGTGGGAAGCGGCAGAGCATTAAACGTTTTTTTGCAGAAATTGTGATCTGAGTTCTAGTTCTCCAACCAATGAGATGCAGGACACTCTGCAAGCAAGCAATAATCCCTGTCCTCACTCTGCCATTGAGCAATCTTTGCTAGAAGGGAAAGCAACACAGATTCACCCTGAATTCCTAACTCTGGTGGCACACTTGAAAGAAAAGCCGCCTAGAACTGCCTTTTTCATCATCCAATTCAGCCCAGGGAAGAAGAGAGTTCATGCATCTCAGTGGCGTGGCGTGCATCTTTGCCTTGCAACACCATTGATTAATTGTAGGGAGAGCAAACTTTAATCTGCAATTCAAGCTTTACTTGATTATCTACTGATAAGCATCTATTAAAGCGTGCAGCTCTGGGTTTTTTTATATAAAAAGCTCTACATAACGATGATTCCTTACCCATCCTTCATCATAAGAACCCAGAGGGGGGGGGGAAGTACAGCAATTTAAAAATACAATATTTAAATCAGTGTTGAACAAAGTACGGTTACAAGAATAGAGTGCGTCCCAAAAAGTGATATCTCAAATGTGTCAAAGGCCAGGATAAAGAGGTATAAGATGGAAACTATATAAGGAAGGCGCCACACACACCTCTGTGGGGATTGAGTTCTAGAGGGAATGCCCTCCTCTGGGCCCCCACCACCTCAAATTTCTGAGGGTGGCAGATGGATCAAAAGGGACCCCTCTGCTTATCTTAACACCCAGGAGAGTCTGCACGGAAAGAGGTGGTCTTTCAGATACGTGGGGTCTAAGGCATTTGAGGCTTAAAACTCTAGTGTGAGCACCTTGGAAATGAACTGGCGCCCAATAAAGCTGTTTTAGAATGGGTCTTCTATGAGTCGTAAAACCAACCCCAGCCAGTAATCTGGACGAGTTGAAGTTTTTGAGTCGTCTCCAAGGGCAGTCCCAGAGAGAAGACATTGCGATAATATAATCGGGAAGTGACCAGGGCATGGCGCCATCTCTGTGCAAAAGGACCATAGCCATAGCTGGCAATAGCCATAGTTACCTACATAATTCCTATTCCCGTTTTTGTTTTCAGCGCTCATATTTGCCTCTGTTCCCATCCACTACTGGCAAATGGCCCTTGGGAGGTTGCCGTAATGGGATAATGTGGTCCTTGGGGTGAATGAGGTTGGCCACCCCGATGTATAGCACCCCTGTATGTCCCATTTCCTTATGAGCACTCTGCTGACGGTTCTCTGCTGTTTCTTCTCCTTTTGGTGATTCTCTGGGAACCTTGTTTGCGGTGTGGAGACTGGAAGGGGAGGGAGCAAACACGCCATCCAAAAACGTGATGTGCTGCAGGATTTTTAAGTCTGCATTCATGGAGTGTTTTAATGGGACCGCTCTCTGCTTATTACCTCACTTTATGGCTATTTACTGCAGCGAGCGAACAAAGACATCTGCCATAAAATGAGGTCATGGGCATTAAGGCACAGTTTTTTGAAGAAGAAGAAAAACCAAGATACAGCCACCCAGGCCCACGAAGAGGAGAAAACAAACAGACTTACAGACCATAAGCCCATGACAGGTCCTGAACTTGATGTCTTGGTGGCTATTAGGAAGGGATTCAACCTGTATGGACCTCAGAACATAAGAAGAGCCCATCTAGTCCACAACTGTGTCTGCACAGTGGCCAAACAGTTGCCGCTGGGAAGCCCACAATGACATCTCCATGGTTTACAGACTAAACAAGAGGTCCATAAGGTAGACTCACAAGAAGGTAAGCTGTCTTACATCAAGTCAGACCATTGGTCCATCTAGTTCAGCATTGTCTACACTGACTGGGTTTGAGGCAGAGAGTTGTTCCCAGCCCTAGTTGGAGATGTTTTGGACTGAGCCTGGGACCTTCTGTATACAAAGCAGATGCTCTAACTACTGAACCGTGCCCTGTCCCTATTCTTGAAGATAATAGGCCAGAATTAGCAATCGCAGCAACAGCAGTTGGCATTATTGGGTAGCAGTACCAGAGACTATTAGTAGCACCGGCCCTGGGTCTCACCTATCCTGGGCTGTCATCTAAACTTCCCACTATGACCTAGATGAGGGTTCACCAGTGTGTTCTCTGCAGATGCCATTGTCCTCACCAAAGGTCTCAGTAAACATCTCATTAAAAAATTGTGGTGCACGGTGAAACACTTCCTGGTCAGTTTTTGCTTGCCCTGACTTGACCTCTCCTATATTCAACACATGCCCTTAACTGAACCTTAACTATCCCTCAACCCTTCCTTCAAAATCTGCACCTCTCCTAATGTTGTTATACGGTTCTTCAACCCCCAAAAGTGTACCAAAATAGGTATATTACAGAAAAGTGTGCATAAAAATGCCTCTTTTCATGAAAACAACATAAAAACACATGGTACTAGGGGAAAAGGATGCAGATGGTGCTGTGGTTTAAACCACTGTGCCACTTGGACTTGCCGATCGGAAGGTCGGCGGTTCGAGGCCCCGTGATGGGGTGAGCTCCCGTTGTTCAGTCCCAGCTCCTGCCAACCGAAAAGTTCAAAAGCATGCAGTACAAGTAGATAAATAGATACCGCTCCGGCAGGAAGGTAAACGGTGTTTCCTTGCTCTGCTCTGGCTTTGCCAGAAGTGGCTTAGTCATACTGGCCACATGACCCAGAAAAGCTGTCTGCGGAAGCGGACAAACGCCAGCTCCCTTGGCCTGTAAAGCAAGATGAGCGCCGCAACCCCAGAGTGGTTCGCGACTGGACTTAACTGTCAGGGGTCCCTTTACCTTTACCTTTACTAGGGAAAAACACTTGAAGAAATGTGTATATCAAGCAAACTTGCATATAAAAATATTTATATTAGGAGAAATTTGCAGTAGAATGAGGATTTTTTAAGCACATTGATGTGGAAATGTGGAGACCTGAATGTGAGACCCTAAGAATGGGAAAATGACACAAAATCGAATTGACAGATTCATCCAACCCTACTTGTGAGTGCCATTTTTCATTTTGCAGATCATCTGTAAGGATGTCTGCACTTTGCAGCCTTCCCAGGTGCCTGGACTTCCTGCAAAATCCATCATATACTCGGCTGAGCTTTCCTATAGGAGCAGTAGGTGGGGATGCTGCCTATCATGTGCATGACTGCTGCTTATTATCTATTATTATTATTATTATTATTATTATTATTATTATTATTATTATACTTTTGAAGAAATCAGTGCAGAAAGATTTTTTGAAAAGGAAAGAAGAAATGCTTCCCTTAAAAAATGCTTCCTATTTCCCACTCTTCAATCAAATCTCAGGAGACACATGTCACAATGCAACTTCTTGCATGACATTTTCTGAGATCAAGAAGCACGGACAGCTGGGGAGGCTGCAGAGTGCTGAAGAAATGTTTGAGAGGAAGAAAGAAAAGCACCACTTCCAATAACCTACTTGCAATGATAAGGAAGTTTGATTCTACCCCCCACTGAAAGCATATTCCAAAGCACATTGAGAAAGAGCAGGAAAAAAGATGCGAAAGTGTCTTTTGCAGGTGAAGAAAACCTTTGAAAAACTGTTGAACAGATTTTGGCACAGCACTAGTGTGAACCGCAAGGGGCCTCAGAATCAAGCAGTAAAGCTTTTTCTGCACCGCACTAACCTCATAAGACAGCAGATTGCAGGATCCCATGTGTACGTTGTTTGCATGGCTTTTTAAAATATATGTTTGTAAATCTTTTGAAGGGTGGTAGAAATTCAGTAAGTAAATAAATACACCCACATCTTAAACAAGCATTTATTTTTTTAAAAAAAGAAAAGAAACCCACTCCTTTCATATATGAAACTAGCATGTCAGGAAGAAGAGCTGTAGCAGAGCTGAGCTACTGCAGTGCACTAGTCAAGTAGTAAAGCTACCACAACATAAACAGCAGGTGCAAGGTCAGAATCTGAACCAAAGGACTTCCACAAAAATATATTTCTGCTGAAGCTTGTGGTCTGCAACATCAGAAGCAATCCTATTTGAGAGATGGTGGGGCTTAAACCAGGAACCTCTATGGGGTGGGCGGGATTTGGGGTTTCTAACTCAGCAGAAAAACCAACAACCAGCTCTTTGTTTGGTTTGAGACCAGGCCAGAGCCTTTCCTCCTCTGGCAAGATGCATTCTAGTTCTGCTTGAATTACATAAAAACTTTTCTAAATGTGCATCTATATGTATAAAGCAGCGCTGTGCTTTTTTTTCTAAAAAAAAAATGTTAAGCGGTGCTCTCATTATGACTCAAGAAAATCACCATTTTATAGTTCAAATCGGGGGAAATAAATACAGTAAATGGACAAAAGTAAAAAGATTCACAAAATGTTTAGGGGTATGTGTACCCCTGCGTCCCTCCAGAAAAAAGCACTAAAGCAGCCTATGAGAATTTTCTGCAAATCTGTGCTCACTTTCATCTTATTTTTGGAGGAAGGGTGATACATTTTGTCATTCTGGGTGACTCAGAGGAGTGGTTGAACCTGTCAATTTTATATCTCTCTCATTTTTCCAGTCTTAAATTCAGTTCTCCACATTTCCACTTCAGTATCTGATTTATTCTTTTTGTTTTAAAATCCGCATGAAAATTCATAATCACTGTAAGGCAAATTTCCCTTAATGTACATGCTTCCATGTGCAATTTTGCTTAATGTACTCATTTGCACAAAGCAACTTTCCCTCTTATAATGCATTTCTGTATGTTGCTTTCACTAACATGCCCATTTTTATGCACACGCTACCCCAGTATATGCATTTTGGTACACATTACTCAACTGGAGAATGGTACCGCAAAATTCAAAGAACTTCAAACTTTGAAAGATGGCTGTGTTTTTGATTACATACTGTTTTGGAAAATTCAAATCTGGTAGGTTTGCTTTTAAATGTTAATTGAATCAAGTCCCCCTACCCAGTCCTTGGATCCATATGGCTTGGACCCAGTTTATTTGAAAGACCATATTTCCCTATAAGAACCTGCCTGGGTTCTAAGATCCTCAGGTGAGTACCTTATCTGGGTCCCATTAACAACAGAAGCATGGCTGGAGGTAACACCAGAGACAGCGTTTTCTGTGGTTCTCCCATATTCTGGAATTCCCTTCCCCAAAGAGGTTAGACTGGTTTCTTCTTTGTTATCCTTCCACCATCAGCCTAAGACCTTCTTCTTAAGACAGGCCTCTAAAAACTAAGGTGCAGATGATGTTGATCACTGGGCTGCTGTCAGGGCAAACTGTATTTTCATTTCTGGTCCTAAATGCATTCTAATTATTGTTTTTAACCCATCTGTTTTTATTATTTTGCATTTTATAATGTTTTTAAATGTGGCAAGCTGCTTTGAATCTCAGCTTGGGAGAAAGGAGGTCTATAAATACATTAAATATATCTACTATGTATTTTGGAAAGTGGTTTGTCTGTCCGTGTTTTTCTGTATTGGTTTGGCCACTTCTTGAGATATCATTGCCAGACTCAACACAAGACTTTGTGAGGTGAGGGTCTTCACCAATGTTTAGCTGCCGGGCACCATTTTGAATCAAAATGGCGGACCAAAATGTGACTTTGCTGGGCATAGGTTCAACCTACTCTTAGGATATCAATGCCAAACTCAGCATGGGGGTTCCTGAGGTGTGAATAAGGGTTTTCATAAATGTTCGGATGTTGGGCACCACTCTCAAAATCACATTTTCAGGTAAGGGTGGTGTTTCTTCGAAATTCCAGGCAGTGCCAGGCATTCCCCACTAGTAAATAAAAAATAAATCATCCTGCCCAGATCCCCATGGTGGCTCTGCAGACGCCCTTCTTGCCCACCCCCCACCCTGATTTGCACCATGTTGTGTCTTTTTTAGGCTGCACAGATTTTCAGTTTGTTCCTGCCTGAGGCCTGGCAAGCCTGTGAGACATGAGGACTTCGTACTGCAGGCCACCTCCTTGTGTGGTTCTTTGGCCCTGGCGTCGGCCGACACACTTGCGCTGCTTGCTTGCATGTCTCTCCAAAACGACTTAACGATCAATGATGCTCGGGAAGGAGTTTTAACAGTTCCCCTTCATTTGTTTGAGCAGGCAAACAAACAAACATAAGTCCTGCGTGACGAGGAGGAAAATTAGTAGCAGGTGGGAAGCGAGTTTTAATGAGATCAAACTGTTGTGTGGGTTTCTTTTCAAACACACACACACACACACACACACACACACACACATGTTCCTCCTTGGTCTTCTTTCTTCATGTTTTGGCAATGTGGAGCATCTGAACTTTGCCTAAGTGAGGTCCACAGCTTTCAAGAGAGAGTGTGCACCACACATCACTCCCCTACCAACTGCACCCAGGCTTCCCACTGCGAAGAGATAACATCTCAGTGGCGGCTGCTTATAAAGAAAGGCAAATTGGGAAAGTATTTTTAGCTGTACTGAGTGGGCTCAGGATTTTTTGGCCGCCTTTGAAAAACTTGTTAATTAAACTGTTTAGCTCTCCATTCTCTCTCTCTCTCTCTCTCTCTCTCTCTCTCTCTCTCTCTCTCTCTCTCCCCTTCCTTTACCATCTTTCACCCCCTCTTCTTCTAAGCGTGAAGATTCAGAACATAGGAAGAGCCTGCTGGATGAGGGCAACAGCCCATCCATCATCCTGTTCTCACAGTGGCCAACCAGATGACCTTGGGGAGCCTACAAGCGGGACCCAGGTGCAACAACATTCCCTGCTCCTGTGGTTTCCAGCAACTCATATTCAGAAGCACTACTGCTTCTGACAGTGGAGGCAGAACATAGCCATCATGGCTAGTAGCCATTGGTAGACTTCTCCCCCATGAATTAGTCTCATCTTATTTGAAAGCCATCCAAGTTGGTGGCCATCACTGCTTCGCCTAGGATCAAGTTCCATAGCTTGACTATGTCCTGCACGGAGAAGTCCTTTCTTTTATCTGTTCCAAGTCTTCTTCCAACGTTCAGCTTCATTAGAGCTCCCAAAATTCTAGTGTTATAAGAGATGGAGAAATATTTTTCTCTGTCTGCTTTCTCCATGCGCAATTTTATAAACTTCTAGCATGTTACCTCTTAAACTACAGAGCCTAGGACTTGCTGATCAGAAGGTCGGCAGTTCGAATTCCCGCTACGGGGTGAGCTTCCATTGCTCAGTCCCTGGTCCTGCCAACCTAGCAGTTTGAAAGCACGTCAAAAGTGCAAGTAGATAAATAGGTACCGCTCTGGTGGGAAGGTAAACGGCGTTTCCGTGAGCTGCTCTGGTTCACCAGAAGCGGCTTAGTCATGCTGGCCACATGACCCGGAAGCTGTACACTGTCTCCCTCGGCCAATAAAGCGAGATGAGCGCCACAACCCCAGAGTCGGTCACAACTGGACCTAATGGTCAGGGGTCCCTTTACCTTTACCTTTTAGCATGTTACCTCTTCCTCGCCCTTCCTTTAAACTAAGAAGTCCAAATGCTGCAACCTTTCCTGGATGCCTTCCCCTTGATCGTTGCGGTTGCGCTTTTCTGAACCTTTTCCAACTATAAAATACCCTTTTATAAATGAGACAGGCAGAACTGCACAGAGTATTCTGCATGTGGCTGCCCCATAGCAGTGCCAAATATAGGGTGGTGTGGGTGGTTGCCCCAGCTGAGGAGGTGCAAAACAATGATGATGATGATAATGATACCTATGTTTATATGGGTAAACTGTAGCAAAATGAATTATTGTGAAAATAAGAAATGCTTAGGATGGGGGGCAAATTTTATCCTCTCTCAGGACGCTATACTACCAAAGTCCGCCCCTGACCATAGAGTTGTATAATGGCAAGATTGAAGCCTAGATCTCAGTGAGGTGGGTAAACTTATGTGCAATTTTAGTGGCTTGTTGTGCTAAAGAAAAATAGATACAGTGGTACCTTGGGTTAAGAACTTAATTCATTCTGGAGGTCCGTTCTTAACCTGACACTGTTCTTAACCTGAGGTACCACTTTAGCTAATGGGGCCTCCCGCTGGTGCCACGCCACTGGAACATGATTTCTGTTCTCATCCTGAAGCAAAGTTCTTAACCACTGTACTGTTTCTGGGTTAGCGGAGTCTGTAACCTGAAGCGTCTGTAACGTGAAGTGCCTGTAACCTGAGGTACCACTGTAACTTGTGGTCCATGAGTTGTGTTGGGCTTCAACTGCCATCAAACTCAATAATCAATGGTCAAGGATGATGGAAGCTACATCTGGAGAGCCACTCATTTGCCCTCCCTACTCTAGGGGTGGGATCCTTGTTCAGGTGGCTGACCCTAGAGCAAGGGTGGGGCATCTGTGGCCCTCCAGATGTCGATGGACTTCATTTCCCTTCAGCCCTAGGCAGCATAGCCAGTGGTCAGGGACAACGGGAGCTGGATTCTAGCAGTGCCTGGAGGGCCACAAATTCCCCACCTCTGAGCACTTTTGGGGCCAGGGAAATGGTACTACAGTCATACCTTGGTTCTCAAATGCCTTGGTACTCATACGTTTTGGCTCCTGAATGCCACAAACCCGAAAGTAAGCATTCCGGTTTGTGAACGTTTTTCAGAAGCCCACAGCTGTCAACTTTCCCCCCTTTTTAAGGGAAATTCCCTTATTCTGAATAGGATTCCTCACAAGAAAAGGGAAAAGTTGACAGCTATGCAGAAGCCGAACGTCCGAGGCAGCTTCTGCTTGACTGCAGGAAGCTCCTGCAGCCAATCGGAAGTTGCACCTTGGTTTTCAGATAGTTTCAGTAGTTGAACGGACTCCCGGAATGGATTAAGTTCAAGAACCAAGGTACCACTGTACAGCCAAGCCCAGCAAGTGACAGCTATGATGTGACAGCATGAAGGCTGTCCTCTCCCTCCACAGCTGGAGGTATTACTGCTTACAAATACCAATTGCTGGAAACTACAGGAAGGGAGAGGGCTCTTGTGTTGGGTTCTGCTTGCAGGTTCCCTGCAGTCTTCTGGTTGGCCACTGTGAGATCAGGATGCTGGAGTAGATGGGCCATTGGCCTGATCCAGCAGGCTCTGCTTATATTCTTATGTGATCAGCCAGCCAAATACATCCTCTCCACCACCATACACACAGACAAGAGGTCGAGAGGGATAGGAATGAAGCTTCAGCTCGCCATGCTACATGAATAACATCAAGGAATAGACAACTCTCACTCTTCACTTCCCACTGAACCAATTCCATAATTTTGATTCACCTGCAAGAAAGCACTCCTCCCCTCCCAATTAACCAAAGCAACCCTGTTCAGTGAGCTGTGTAACAAGCCTATTGCATACAAGATTTTTATTGTGTCCATTTTTCTTGATACACCCTTTTGGTGTGCTACTCTCAGGCCGTATATAAATATTCAGACATTCTGTTTAACTATGGACTTCACTGTGGTCGTGTTGCCTCCTCTGCCACACTCTTCGCACCACAAGCATTTGGAGTGCTTCTAAACATTCTGTCATATTTCAGAAGCTGAGCCAATGTTAGTGCTGGGGATTCAATTCAGATGACATAAGTCAAAGTCAATAGCCAGGGAGATTTCAAAGACTGCAGAATGTGTTTTTATCAGATGTTGGTCTTATTCTTTTATCAAAAATGTCTTTGGGTGGAGGGAAGGTGGTCAAAGTCATTGTTTTTGTGGAAATCTGTGTTCCCTGTGCTTTCGTATCATTCATTACTCTAGAATTATGGCAGTGCCCAAAAAGAAGTGGTCAGTGTTGATTGCAAAAAATATGTATGTGAGGCAAAACTGTAAGCCGAAATGTGCGTATTTGGAAAAATCTGTCATAACACGCTGATGAATTTTCATGAGAACTTTTCAAAAATGCAAATTGGGACAGAAAAGTGGAGAATTGATGACTGGAAAAATTAGAGACCAGGAGAAACTGAAATGGACAGATTCATCCATAAGTAAATTGGGACACACACACACAAAAGACAACAACAACAACAAAACCACAGGCCAATGAGGACTGAGCATGCTCAGTAGCCATAGAATGTTAAACGTCAGAAAAGAAATATGAAAAGCCGAATGGTGTATCTTGGCAGAGGGCATGCCTGGCTGGGTCGGTAGAGTGCTTAACAGGGACACTCTGGTTTAAGAAGTGATGAGGTTCATGTGATGTCCTCCGAATTCTATTTGTCATTGCTCATTAATTAAACCGTTGTTGTGATGTCACCTGATATGATTTTACTTGAAGTTTGGGCAAATCTTTGTGAAAGGAGGGCTAAAATATATTTGAAACAAATAAACAATGCCCTGCAACATTTTGCTGTAGGTTCTGTTTGTACCTTTCAAGGTGGCCATTGGCCGGAGGAGAGAAGAAAAGTTGCCATATCTGAGAGCTACTTCTGATGACACCAGGGGCAGATGAAGTGTGAATGAGATGAATTCCCTGTTCTTGTGTGTGGCACATGTGATGCTCAAAAGCTAATTCCCACTTGGGATGAAGCCCACACTTCTTTCCTTCACCCATACATGAGGGAGGGAGAGATTTTCCTTTCTAACCTCTGCATTTGATCTAGACTGCATGGTTCTGAGATGGTGTGTCTGTGTGTGTGTGTGTGTGTGTGTGTGTGTGTGTGTGTGTGTGTTGTTTCCCCGCTTTTCCTTGATTTAATTTGCTTCTGGCTGATTTGGTGCGCACCCTCCATCACAGCTGGCTATGGTAGCGGACAGCGGAGCTCCACGGCATCTGAAGCGAGGGCAAATTGTAAACAACAATGATGATAGCATCTTTGTAACTCTGTTTCCCTGTCCTGTCTTTGTCCATCTGTCATTCGATAAGCAGGGGGAAAACGAAGCGAAGAATTGGGAGAATTTCCATTGGTCTATGAACCCCACACATCAAAACTGGATAATTCTTGAGCTGTGCACAGAAAGTTCTGGACTGCTACACTGTGATGGGTGGGGAAAGCAGTTCCAACTTGCTGCCAAAAGGAAGCAGCAATGGCCACAGAGTTGGGTGGCTTTAAAAGAGGATAAGATAAATTCCTGGAGAACAAAGCTATCAATGGCTACAATGTTCTAACTGTACAGTGGGAGGCATTGGCCTCTGAATACCAGTTGCTGCGGGTCATACCTGGGCATGGTTGGCCACTGTGAGAACAGGAGTTCAGACTTCCTGTTATCTGAGAAGAGGTCTGAGGTTTCTTGTAGACTGTCTCTGTTTCACAGGTGGGATTCCGGGAAATTCAGGACATTTTATTCATGCACTGTATTCGTTGGTGCTATGCATAACAAGAACATTTCCAAACAAAAAGCCAAACTCTCCACAACCAGGAATGTGACTGGAAAATGTCGTTGGAAGTGCGGGGTTCATTTCCTAGATGCAGCATCACCTCTTCTCCCCACAAACAAATCAGAACACATACTCAGTATGTCACCAACACTGTCTAAGCTCCCTACAACTTCATGCAAACAAAGCAGGATAAATGAGTTCCCAATAATAATAATAAAAACAAATTTAGACATATTTATTGAGGATAAGGCTACCAGTAGCTACTAACCATGTTGGCTATGGTCTGCCTCTATGGTTGGAGGCAGTATGCTTCTGAATACCATGAAATATACTCAGAGTCGCAAAGTGATTTCATGCTCTTTATTCAGCTCATAGTGGTGAGGAGGAATGAATGAATGTCCCCTCACAGTATCTGCTTTATATACATTATTTACACAATGGGCTGCACATGATTGGCTAATTCCGGAATTCTACTGTAAGCCAATCAGGTTGTGGATTCACTTCTATCTGGAGCCGGATTGGGTGGGTCCTGCCAACCAATCATACTGCTGCATTGTTCTAGGACCAATCAGACTGCTGCATTCTGAATCCTATTGTTCTAGGACCAATCAGACTGCTGCATTTTGGATCCTTTTGTTCTAGGACCAATCAGACTGCTGCAGTTTGGATCCTATTCAACTCAGTACATAACATACCAGTTGCTGGAAACTGCAGAAGGGAAGAGTATTCTTCCGCTCAGGTCCTGTTTGAGGGATTTTCCATTGGTTGGTCACTGTGACTAGAGGATGCTGGACTGGGCGCAGGGTCGGCTTACCCATAGGCACTAGGGATGCAGGGAACCAGGGCGCCAGGCCAAGAGTCCGGGGCCTGAGAGTTGAGTCCGGGAAAGAGCCCGCCCATTGGTCAGAGCACCATGTTGGGCTCCTCTGCTGCTGCAAGTGAGACACTGAGGCAGCTGGCAGGCTCCACCCTCCTGTGCGCCTGGGACTAGGAAACCGGGGGGGGGGGCACCGGGCAGATCTTTGCACCCTGGTGCCGCATATGCTTAAGACAGCCCTGACTAGGTGGGCAACTGGCATGATCCAGCTGGCTCATCATATGTTTTCAGGTCATCTGATATTGTTGGACTTCAACTCCCATCAGCCCCACACAGTATGTACAATGGCCAGGGATGACGCAACTTGTAGTCCAGCAACACCTGGAGCATCTCAACTCCCCCATTCCTGATACTCATAATGGTAAAGCTAGCAGAAAGAACAAGCCCCAGAAGGTACCACCTCATCAGCATCTCATATGATGGATGTTGGACTCCAACTCCCATCAGCCCCAGCCAGCAAAGCCAATCATCAGGAATTATGGGAGTTGCAGTCTAAGAACTTTAGGAATGCACCATGGTTGGGACCACTGCCCTAGGGTGAGAAGAGCTCCAGGAGCCAGAGAACTCTTGAATGTGCAGGTGAAAGAGATAGAGGAGCAAGGGAGGGCTAATGCGAACCTTATTTTTCCTCTCCAACCTGGGCCAGATATGAGTGCTTCAGCAAGATTTACCCATTCAGGTGTGGGTGGGTGTGGGTGGGTGGGTGGGTGTGGGGGAGAGAGAGAGAGAGAGAGAGAGAGAGAGAGAGAGAGAGAGAATTCTATTTGCTTCAGCTCACTCCAAGCCTCTGGCAGTAAAAAGAGATTCAGAGACTCCTGAAGCATTAAAAAGCATGTCCTAAGAATCCATAATACCTGGCTTTTCTGTGCAGATGCTGACTAAGGGCACTTACCGTGGTCATAGAGATTTTAATAAAGTCTCGAGTTACACAGAACACAGGGATGTGCAGAAAAGTACATCTTGCATTTTGGCCAATTTGCAAAGCAGCAGCAGCAAATGAATTGCCTAACTGTAAGGATGGGAGGAGCTGGCTTAGGATCTGGGTTCAAATACCTGCGCTTTGGGAGAAGGACCCTAGCATCTGCGTGCACAGATTGGCATCACCTTTTTGGGAAACGGCATGCGAGCCAAAAGGGGTCAACGTACATTGTTTGCGTGCTGGCAGGACACCAATGCGCCGTGTTCTGCAGTTACATTTACAGTCTCTGCCCGCTCCCAGGGTCTTGTAAGCCTGCCAAGTCCCTTGGAGGTGTAACACTTTCAGCTTCAGGACACAAGGTCCCTGGCAACGCTGCGGCACATGCCGTATAAATAAAGGATGAAAGATGGTTCTGCGCGGGGAAAGGGACCAGATTGCTGGTTGGTGGCTATTTGAAAATGGATGGGCTGTTATATAAAAACCGTTCTCCTCTCTTGCTGGGTTAAATCTAATTTAGCATGTCCCCTCCGCTAGGCATCCACCTGTCATTCGATTTGCTTGTAAAGCTCCTTGAAGACCTTAGCTGGAGGGGCTCTGGAGGAAGATAAGCATGCGTCGGCTGTGGTTCTCTCTCGGCTGCGCTCAAGGATTCCACGATAAGCATTCTTTCCCTGGTCTTGGCTGTGCCCAGTGGCGTGAAACTGAAATCTGTTTGCATACATTAAGCGGGACGACTTCTCTGCAAAGAACAACTCTATGACTTATTCATTATCGTAATTGCTGTATGGTCCACAGGCTCCCCGTGAGGCTCAGAGTCCTTGTGTGCCAGGGGTCTGTAGACAGTATCTTTTTCTCAGGTCAAAGATCGATCTCATAGTTAGGGGTGGGCGAGGCATTCCGAGTGGGTTCGCATTTAAAGGCTAATCAACTTGATTTGGCCTTTCTGAAACAATACAAGGACCGAAACACAGCCATCCTTTGAAATGTGCATGTCTCCAAATTTTGCACTGCTAAATTGTGTGCTGGGGTAAAGTGTGCACAGAATTACAATCTGCAGGTGCCATCTGGTCAGGAAGTCCATTCTGCAAAATATAGGAATCGGGGGCTTACTCGTGGTGACACCTAACCCTTTGGAATTCCTTCCCATTAAATATTAGAGAGGTGCTGTCATTTCAGCACCCCCTAAAGAGCTTCTTCTTTCAACAAGCCTTGTAAGTTAGAGATCTTTCAGAGTCCACATGTGTACTGGAATTGTTTTTAGACCTTTTAGTTTTTTTATCTCTTGCATGTCTGTTTTTAGATTATTATTATTATTAATGTTTTCATTGTTCTATCGCTTGTTTGTTTGCCACCCTGGGAGGAAAGGTGATTTATAACTTTAACATACTGTATAGTTTCTGGCTGCCATTGGCTGGACTGCAGTGATGCTGATGCTCAGTGGTTGCTATTGGCTGAGCTGCTCTGATCTCATATATGCATAAAGCTTGCTTGGAATTAAAGGACAGAATCCTACAAAAGGAGGAGATGGGGGTGAGGAGGCAGTTGTGAAAGGGAAGCAAGAAGGCTAGGCAGAAAAGCTGAAAGGGGGGGTCCACAGGAGTTGGGGGAAAGAGAGGATTCTGGGAGGGGAGAGGAAGGAATATTGTAGTACAGCTATCCTCCAAGCTCATGTTTTGGACTACAACTCCCATCAACCGTAGCAAGCATGACCAATGGTCAGGGATAATGGTGGTAGTTGTAGTTCTAAGCATCTGGAGGGCACCAGGTTGGGGGAGGCTGCTGTAGGGAAAATGGGCAAAGCAAGCAAAATAGGCAAAGGGTCTGAGCGAAGACCTTTGGTCTACAAATAATGCAATTTAAGGTTAATGAATACCAGGAGCTCAGGCAAACAATGAAGAGAACGTAAGAATGTAAGAACATAAGCAGAGCCTGCTGGATCAGGCCAATGACCCATCTAGTCCAGCATCCTGTTCTCACAGCAGCCAGCCAGATGCCTGTGGGAAACCAGCAAGCAGGACTCTTAAGCACAAGAACCCTCTTCCCAGCAGCTGGTACTATATTCAGAAGAATGCTGCCTCCAGTTGTGGAGGCTGAGTATAGCCATCATGGCTAGGTAAAGGGTAAAGGGACCCCTGACCATTAGGTCCAGTCGTGACCGACTCTGGGGTTGCGGTGCTCATCTCGCTTTATTGGCCAAGGGAGCCGGCGTGCAGCTTCCGAGTCATGTGGCCAGCATGACTAAGCTGCTTCTGGCGAACCAGAGCAGCGCACGGAAACGCCGTTTACCTTACCGCCGGAACGGTACCTATTTATCTACTTGCACTTTGACATGCTTTCGAACTGCTAGGTTGGCAGGAGCTGGGACTGAGCAACGGGAGCTCATCCCGTTGCGGGGATTTGAACCGCCGAGCTTCTGATCGGCAAGTCCTAGGCTCTGTGGTTTAACCCACAGTGCCACCCACCTCCTAAGACATCATGGCTAGTTGCCATCAATAGCTTTTTCCTCCGTGAATTTGCCCAGTCCTCTTTTGTGGCCATCACTACCTCCTGTGGCAATGAGTTCCAGAGGTTAACTATGCACTGCTTGGAGAAGTCCTTTTTTATCTGCCCGAATCTTCCAGCATCCCGCTTCCTCAGATGTCTGTGAGTTCTAGCACTTTCTCCATGTCATGCTATAATCTTATAAACTTCTGTCATGTCACTTCTTACTTGTTTTCTCTAAACTAAAAAGTCCTAAATGCTGCAACTTTCCTCACAGAGGGGAACAGGGAAAAAGATCCTGGGTAGTAGCAATGAATCGGGATTGATATGCAAACAGGTCAAGAGGCCAGGCTGTGTTAGATAACTGCGCCCAGCAACTTGATTTCTCCTCGCACCTCCTACAGATGTTCTTCCTCTCAGGCACAGATAGCAGGCACTTCCCAGATCTGTTGAGATGAGAAAAACATGCTGAGGTTGTGGATGGCATTTGTTAATGACTTCTATTTCCATAAACACCAGTGTTGAACAATCTGCTCTAGCTGCCTATTAGCAACTGAGCCAAGGTCGAGGTTTCGGTGCTGACAGTTATGAAGCCCTAAACAACTTGAGACCTGTGGATGTTAGTTGCACGAGAGCAAATGGGGCACTGACTTATCAACCTCAGCCTGCCCTCAGCCAACTTTAGGGTTGCCAGTCCAGGAGCATCCCAGACCCTGAGCTTTCAGGGCCAAAACCTGGTGATCTCATTGGCCAGCCCGCAGTGATGTCACAGAGGCAGGCCCTGGAGACGGAGGTTAATTGGGAATGCGGAGTGGATTGGGGCAAACACTGCTCCCCAAGAGTGTCTATACTATACTTTGTAGCTGGGTTCTGCTGGGCTGAAGCTTCCAAGTTGCATGCACAATATTCTTTAAAATAATGATGGTGCTGATATGATGCTGATAATTAAAAGCACTTTCACCCACCTGGAGATTCCAAACCCTCCACCTTCCACCTGGAGGGGGCCAGACAAACCTGGGAATTTCAGGTCAAACCTAGATTTCTGTCAGCCCTAGCCAGCCCCATACTTACACCCTGCCAGGAGTTGTCACTGATTGTCAGCTTACTTCTCCAGAGTGTCAGCTTTGTGCATGTAGAACTCAGCAAGGAGGAGACTGGGGACAAAACGGGGCTTAGTTCATTCTGCCTGTCTTTGACTCTGGCTCTGGCAACTCTGGACTCTCTGCTTTCGGCCCTGTCATTCTCAGTGGGCACCAGGCAGCCCTGGTCCTGGGATAGCCAACATGGTGCTTTCCAGATCTTTAAAAAACATTCCATTAGCCCCAACCACATGGCCAGTGGTCCAGGATGATGGGAGCTGTACCCCAAGAACATCTGGAGGGCCAGAGATGTTGCCACGCTTGCTCTAGGACAGTCCCTCTGTTTTCAAACCACAACCAGACTAGAAAACACTCACTTGGATTTTCACTTACACCTGTCTCTTGACTCCGTCGCAAACTCATCACCCAAACATTTATTGCTGTGCATTTATTTGACTTTGCAATCATGCTATAAAATAAACAAGTATCATCCTAATCATAGTATTGTAGACAATGTGGAAGGTTACCGTTATAATAATTCAGAATTATAATAATCGTGCATTGCAAATAGTGAGGGAGGATGGCAGTTGTTGAAAACATCAGGTGGGTACCACATTGTCCACCCCTGATCTGGCCAAATATCCTGCTTCCCAGAGTGGCCATTTAGGAAGCCCACAAGCAGATCGTGAAGGCAACACTCCCTCTCTTTTTACCTCCAATACCTGATATTCAAAAGGATCACTGGTCAACAACAAATTTGTTGTCTGTGTTTTTTCAGATGATTTGGGACGAATCTGATGCACTGAATCCAAAAATCACATTGGTTTTGCTCAATCAGGTCAAGTTTTTGAGCTATGGCCACATGTCATTTTTTTACATTTTTGTTCACATGTACGCTTGTGTGGAGCATTTTAAGAGAAGTTGGTGGGGGTAAAATGCCATGTCAAATAATTGTTTTGATTAGAAATGATTATTTTAATGACAAGAAGTATTCAGGTCCAATAGTTCTGGATGATTATGGGTGATTAAGTGGAACTGGAAGCGTGGAAGGCATTTGTTCTGGTAGTGAAGAACTCTCTTGGCAACAATAAGGCCAGAAACTATGCAGAACTTGTCAACAACATGCTGACTGCTTTCAGAAACCTGGGCTGCAACATGAGCATCAAGATGCACTACCCATTTTCACATATGGACCGGTTTCCTGAGAACCTGGGTTCAATGAGTGACGAGCAGGGGGAGAGATTCCATCAGGACATGAAAGAGATGGAGACCAGGTATCAGGGTCGTTGGGACGCAGTCATGATGGCTGACTACTGTTGGACTCTGAAGAGAGACCTCCCTGCCGCTGAGCATTCCAGGAGTTCCAAGAAACGGAAGTTCAAGCCCTGAAGTTTGAAAAATGGTGGAGCAACATGCAATTTACGTGTACTTACCTTTATCAATGCCCACCATTCAGTTTACAGTAAACCTGACCTGATGGAGAGAAACGGATGCCATTTTCTGATTCAGCAGTGCAAAAATACCCTATATCAGTTGTAGAAATCTAGACAACATTCAAAAAGTAAAAAATTGTTGCCCAGTGATGCAACTCAAATTGTAATGTGATGGGGTAGGAAGGGTCTGAATAATCTCTCAGAGATTCCCTGCCCCACCCCCACAACCCTTTGAATTTGTGGTTGTAAAGAGGCCAGAGCTGGTTAGGCAAGGTTAGCTTGGCAAGCAGATTCCCCCTTTGCTTGATTTAACTTTTTGCATTTCTGCCCCAGCGGCTCACGGTGCTGCCCTTTCCATCTAGCAACCTATTGTGCATAATGTCCAGATCGACCTTTTAGCCAAAACCATTCCACAGCCAGGAGGGAGGGAGGCCGTAGCAGAATGTGCACAGCGAAAGCCCTTCTGAGGCAGACGCTGCCCGCCGAGCAAGCAAAATGCGAGGGGCCATGCAATATGGATGAGGGCTCTTCCATTATCCACTGCTTTCGCGGCAGGAACCTTCAGCTGACTTTACCAATCACACAGGGCTGGCTCCTAGAGTGGAGGGCGGGGGGGGGGAGAGGCCTTTGAAGGCTTTCATGATCATTTATTTATTTAATGTATTTATATCCTGCCTTCCTCCCAAGCTGGGATTCAAGGCGGCTTCCAACGTTTAAAAACATCGTTATAAAATACGAAGTAATAAAAACAACCTAGTTCAAAGCGGTTCTTGAAATACGTCAAACCACATTTAGAAGCAGCCATGAAAATAGTTTGCCCTGATAGCAATCCAGTGGTCAGCGTCACCTGCACTTTAAGTCTCAAGGGTCTATCTGAAGAGGAAGGTTTTTCCTAATGGGTAGCGTGGTGGAAAATTCAGAAGCGCAGAATCCCTTCAATGTAGCCACAGCTAAGATTATGCACCCTGCTAGGACTATGCAATAATCTTATAATTATGCAATGATAATAATTACGGATGCAGTGCAATGATCAACAGAACCTGGGCACCGTTCTCTTTAAGCAGAAAAACCTTGTGTTTTCAGTGTTCCTAAATGCTTAGCTTTGGAGCTTATGGAGCAACAACTCCTCCTCATTATTCTTCCTGTGCGCCTTCTCCAGAATGACCCTCGGAGCCAATCCTCAGTGGTTGACTCGCGTCCTTTCACTCTGATTGGCTCCAATCAGCAAAAGAGAATGAGAGAGAAACTGAGAGAAACTAAAATGAACAAACAGTATCCAGCGGTGTCTGCGTTTGACCTTCCAGAGCATATTTTGCGGGGAATGTGTGAGATCTGCAGGGAGGACGAAATAATAATCTGATATCCTCTGTGCAACATAAAAACGCAGATCATAAGAGTCCATTCCCTTGCTACTACGATTTGTCTTTCAGCCTAGGGTCTGGTGCTAATATGATAGATTTCTAGACTGGAGTGATCAGTCCCTTATCCCCCGCCAAAGAAAATCAGAACCTTAACTCTAACAAAACAATGTGCCCACTAAAAATATACACTACTGTAATAGTATATCAAGGGAAATTTCCTGACTATTTACAACCATCCACATTACAACTATATTACTTTATAATTATTGTGATTATGAATTATTATAACTATAACCTACCACATTGTCTGTAATATAATGATTACCATGATAACTGCTTATTTTATAGCATAATTGCAAAGTCAAATGAATGCACAGCAATAAATGGGCGATGTGTTTGCAAAGAGGACTTGAGAAGGAGTCAAGAGATGGGTTTAAGTGAAAATCCAAAGGAGCATTTCTAGTCTGCTTGTGGTTTGAAAAGAAAGGGACTCTCTAGACTAGGGATGGGGAAAACTCTGGCTAGCGTCAACACTAACCCCCGGCCTCGCTGGCTGGGGCTGATGGGAATTGAAGACTGCAAGTATATCAGCATACACCTGGAGGGCCAGAGGTTCCCCATTCCTGCTCTTGACAGATAGATATGTTTGCCAGGACAGGAAACTGAGATTTCAGGGCCCAAGCCTGAGACCTAGGGGCTGCCTCTAGTGATGTCTTGGGGCAGGTCCTGGAGACAGAGGTTAATTGAGAGAGAGGCACATCTCTCCTCAACAATGTCTATGGTACAATTTCGCCTCAGTCAGCTCCTGCTGGGCTAAAGCTTGCAAGATGTATGCACCATAGATAGATAGATAGATAGATAGATAGATAGATAGATAGATGATAGATAGATAGATGATAGATAGATAGATAGATAGATAGATAGATAGATAGATAGATAGATATACTCTTTATATATATCAAAATTTCTTCATGGGTGGGGCGGGCCCTGGAGCCTTCAGGTCAGACCTGGAGAACTGACAGCCCTGAAAATAGATTGTTACATGGTGGAACTGTTCTTGAAGTGTCAGGGAAAGTGTTATTTCTCTCCCAAATGCTTGGTTTTTTTATATTCCTCGAGGCAGAAGCTACAGGATATTGCATACAGAGATTTTCGTTCTCAATCGTATGTAACCTGCGGACCGTTTGCATCCAGAATTCAATACATGGGCATGTGTTTCAATTACCCTCATATCTTACCAATCTGTCCGTACCCAATTACCGTCATCTATTTACCAAAGCTAGATTAAATATATTCCCATCTGAAGTCCTAAATGGCAAACTGACCGGTACACCTTACCAGAATTGACTCTGTTTATGTTCTCAGGCTGTGGATTGCATGAAACATATTTTACTATACTGTGGGCTGCATAAACAAGCCAGGAACCAATTAATTAAGCCCTTATTGGTAAATGTAACTGGAAACTCCTATATCTTTGATCTCAAGCATCTCCTTGAAGATAAGGAAAATGATACAACCCTGGCTGTGACAAAATTTCTCTCAGAATTAGAAGTCAACATGTCCAGGATAAAACACAGTGACTGCCTAATACTGTAATGTATTTTCTGTTGGAGTTGGAACTTAACGGGTTAAGTTCTTCCCATGATGCCACACCATTCTGACGTCACTTTTGGAAGCTCGGGAGGAGCTTGGGCAAAGTTTGCCAGTCCCACTCTGTACTCTGTGGGGGAAAGGATGCAGTGCTGTGATGGCTGCAACTAGTCCTGGAAATTCCTGAGAAATGTTGGAATAAAAGCTGTAAATAGACAAACCTGGACTCTGTGTGTGTTTGTCTGGAAGCCAAGCAACGTGACAGTTTACACCGCTGTGCAAAACTCTGCTATGGCGTGACGGAGAGCTCGGAGCAGAGCATGCGGCAGGAGAAGTGTGCCGGGCAGTGAAGAGCTAATTGAGGGCCATAAATCAATTAGCGGGAGTCACGCCTGATAACAAACTGCCATAGGTTATGGATGTCCTAAATCATCGCTTGTAAACCTGTCACGGGAGACTGCCGGAAAGCTTTGATCTGCGGTGTCGAGCAGAGACGGCAGGAGGCTGAGGCAAGCAGGCAAGCAAGCTGAAGACGCTGTGCAGGAAGGCTGCAGAGAGCTTGGGGCTGTGCCTAACGTTTGAAGGCAAGCTGACGACGATGCTGATGCCAGCTTGGAGTTCTGCCTAAAGTTGTGAGAGGCAGGAGAGCTGATCTGCTAAACCGGGAGCTGAAGAGCGGCTGGTTGTTTACGTAAGTACGCTGGGCCCCGGGGGAAGATGGCGGATGGCCAGGAGGTGATTCAAGCTCCGTTTGAACAGCTTGAGGAACGGAAGACAATGGCAGGCAGCCAGGTCTTGGAGGACGTTGCGTTTGAACAGCTCACTCTACGAAGTTGAGCAAGGGCGGCTGGGAATGTGCTGTGTTTGCTGTGAAGCTTCAGCAGGAGGCCAGAGCCCTGGGGAAGGAATACAAAAGCCTAGAGATGGCTGGAGCCCTGTTCCTGATGCTTTAGCCTCAAGGAGTGCTAGTGAGCAGGTCGGGGGGGCGGAAAGTTCCAAAGGCAAGTTTGAAAAGTTTTCCACTGAACCTGCTGGAATGAAGCGGCAGTTCAGGGGGGGCGGATCTGGCAAGGAGTGCTTTTCCGGAAGAAGGAGGGCCAAGCCAGCTGAAAAGAGCCCCAGGCAGTGTTTTTCCACTGGAGTTCGTCGTTGCTACGTGTGTAATGCAGCGGGACATTTGCGGCGAGGTGGCCCCCACCGGAGCAGGGAGGCAAGGCAGG
Source organism: Podarcis liolepis (assembly GCF_965112155.1). Lineage (NCBI taxonomy): Eukaryota > Metazoa > Chordata > Lepidosauria > Squamata > Lacertidae > Podarcis > Podarcis liolepis. The sequence goes on from NC_139569.1 coordinate 35,773,600, forward strand.
ATGTTGCCAAGGTCAAACAGCTGAACTCTCATGGGAACCAGTCGGGTTTCCATGGCAACCAGCCTGGGAGAGCAGCCAGGCATGGGACTGAGGCTGGTGAACGTGCCAGGTGCCAGGAAGGTACTTATCAGATCACGGCTAGTCTGGCGTTGGCTGAAGACAGCCGTGGGACAAGGACAGAGTTTCGTTTTGTTATTGACTCTGCAGCTAATCGCAATTTGATTCCAGAGACATCTGCTGGGAAGCTGCGTAAATGCAGGGCTGTTTTAACAGGGATGACTGTTAGGGTCACAGACGGAACACAAAAATCAGTCTGTGGTATGGCTAACGTGTTTTTCTCTCCTTCACAGGAGGAGCTAGAGGTCTACGTTGTGCCGGGAATGAAGTGTTGTCTTTTATCTGTATCAGCTCTAATGAAGCAGGGATACGATGTTCGTTTTGAAAATGACACATGTTCCATTTTCAGAGGAGGGAGACAACTGGTCAACATGCAGAGGGAGAACAATGTCTTTGTTCTGGAGACACCTCTGGAGGGTGGTGGGAATGCTGGAAAAGCACAGGTGCAGTGTGCTAAGGTTCCCAGTCATGTGCAAAAGATGCACAGATGCACAAAAGGGTGTAAAATCACACAATGTGGGAGGTCCCAAGGGTGCAGGGCATGCAAAGGTGCAAAGGTGCTTGGTTTTCCCGGGTTTGGGAGGGTAACCAAAGAGCCCTTTGAGCTGGTTCACACAGATCTGTCAGGACCCAAGAGGTCTGAGAGTCTGGGTGGGGCCAGGTATGTGCTGTCGCTGACAGGTGACCACAGCCAGGTTGGCTGGAGTTTCTCTCTCAAATCACAGGGGGAGGTGGCGCAACTGATCCAGGATTGGGTTGCGGGGGTGGAACTAAGGTTCTCCACCAGGGTGCAAGGGTTCAAGAGCGACCGAGGGTCACAGTTTACTGGGTCTGCTCTGGAGGAGTTTTTCAAGGAAAAGGGAATACGTCACCAGGTGACGGGTGCAAAGTCTCCTCAAGAGGAGGAGAGGGAGGCAGAGGCTGATCCCGGTGACGGGGACCAGGTCCAGAATCAGGGTTCAGAACCCGGTGATGGGGACCAGGTCCAGGGTCAGGGGTCAGGGCAGGTTTGGGCATCTCCAAGGGTTGTGAAAGGAATGTCCAGGTGTGAGGCTTCATCTCCGGTAAGCGGAATGGAGAAAGCTCACGGACGGGTTGTCAAGTCAGAGGGGGAAACGTCTGACGGAGAAGACACAACTGCTGGCTCAAATGAGTCAGGGGGGTTTCAGGTCACGGGTGCGTGGAAAAGTGTCGCACAGTGTGATTCTGGGAGTGTTGAAGGGGTTCAACAGGTGCCTGGGAAAGATGCTGGGAAGGAGCACAAGGCAAAGGGAAAGGTGTTGAACTCAAAAGGGTCTTGTCAGAAGGTGCGGCAAAGGGGGGTGTTGGAGTTGGAACTTAACGGGTTAAGTTCTTCCCATGATGCCACACCATTCTGACGTCACTTTTGGAAGCTCGGGAGGAGCTTGGGCAAAGTTTGCCAGTCCCACTCTGTACTCTGTGGGGGAAAGGATGCAGTGCTGTGATGGCTGCAACTAGTCCTGGAAATTCCTGAGAAATGTTGGAATAAAAGCTGTAAATAGACAAACCTGGACTCTGTGTGTGTTTGTCTGGAAGCCAAGCAACGTGACAGTTTACACCGCTGTGCAAAACTCTGCTATGGCGTGACGGAGAGCTCGGAGCAGAGCATGCGGCAGGAGAAGTGTGCCGGGCAGTGAAGAGCTAATTGAGGGCCATAAATCAATTAGCGGGAGTCACGCCTGATAACAAACTGCCATATTTTCTGCATTTTTGCTGCATTTTGCTTTCAAATTTGTTTTGCAGGTCTTTGGACCATAATAAAGAATGTTTGTTTGTTTGCTTGTTTGTTTGTTTGTTTGTTTGTTTGTTTATATGCAGGGGGGGGAGAGATTGTTTTCTGAAAGTTGTTAGGAGACTTCTATTCCCCTCTCAGAGCTACAGTTCTAAGAGTTCATTGGGAAGAGAGGTTGATTTTTAAATGCACTCTGGGAATTGAAGTTCTGTGCAGGGAATAAGGGCTTCCCAACAACTCTCAGCACCCTTAGCAAACTACAGTTCCCAGGATTCTCTGCGGGAAGCCATGAGCATTGAATACCCCTGTCTGATACCCCTTTGAACGTATAACGCAGATGGAGCCCATCTCTCTGAAGCAAAACCAGTCCGCTCTATTGTCTGTGAATGTGACAGTCCTTCAAATATTTGAAGACTGCTATTGTTACTTTAAACTTATCATTTAAACTTTCCATGGCCAGAAATATGTCAATAATGTCTAAAAGGCCTGAGCGTTTGGCCTGTTGCTGAGACAAAGGAATGTGCAGAGTCTGTGCTGACCTAACCCCTGATCTTTTAACTCAGCTTTCTGCATTAGATAGCTGCGGACTATTTCTTTGCTCAAATTAAACAATTTAAGCCGGTCCCTCTATTTGGACACTTCACCTGACCTCCGATGGGGGTCACCGTTCCCATGGCAACCATCAGCCAGAATGCCAGTATGTATTCGCAGCCTCACACGGTGCTTACTGCGCTTCGGCTGGGTCACTCCTTATTGGTCTGCCGCCGGCTCAATATGCTACTGATACTCCCAATGCACAGGTGGTAGTCAAAAATGACATCATCCATTCCAAAATGCTATATTTATATATATATTGAGGGATAAAACAGCCAAATGGAGGACCCAAAAAAGAGTCCAACCAAAACTGAGCATGAAATGTTTACTGGAAGGGGGGGGGGAGAGAAATCGGCCTGTTTGAAATGGAGGATCTGGCACCTTGCATGAGTGCACTCTGCGCTGCAACATTCTGTTGCAGATCATAGAATCATAGAATCATAGAGTTGGAAGAGACCACAAGGGCCATCGAGTCCAACCCCCTGCCAAGCAGGAAACACCATCAGAGCACTCCTGACATATGGTTGTCAAGCCTCTGCTTAAATACCTCCAAAGTAGGAGACTCCACCACACTCCTTGGCAGCAAATTCCACTGTCGAACAGCTCTTACTGTCAGGAAGTTCTTCCTAATGTTTAGGTGGAATCTTCTTTCTTGTAGTTTGGATCCATTGCTCCATGTCCGCTTCTCTGGAGCAGCAGAAAACAACCATTCTCCCTCCTCTATGTGACATCCTTTTATATATTTGAACATGGCTATCATATCACCCCTTAACCTCCTCCTCAGATCGCCTGCCACCACCTCTCATCTTCTGTTGTTCAGCACTGTTGCAGCAGCCGCTGTGCCACCCTCTTGGCTCAACACACAGTGTGGGTGAACCAGTCACTCTCCCCTAAATCCCCCCTTCCCTTCTCCTCACTTACCGTATTTTTCGTTCTATAGGACGCACATTTTCCCCTCCAAAAATTAAGGGTAAATGTGTGTGCGTCCTATAGAGCGAATGCAGGCTGCGCCGCTAAGCCCAAAGCCAGAACAGGAAGACGGAGCACTGCGGAGCGCTCCGTCTCGCTGCTCTAGCTTGGGGACGGCTGCACGCAAACCTCTGCAGGGCAGCGGGGTGCCTTCACCCCGCTGTCCTGCAGAAGCTAGCAAGGCTGTTCCCAAGCCAGAACAGCGAGACGGAGGGCTCCGTCTCGCTGCTCTAGCTTGGGGACGGCTGCACGCAGACCTCTGCAGAGCAGTGGGGCGCTGCGCTCCAAAGGCTTCAGGGATCTTTGAGGCTGGCAGTGGGGGAAAGCAGTGCTTTCCCCCACTGCCAGCCCCACAAGCTCTGGTGAATGTACCTTGAACGCACCTTGTTTTAGAGGGGGAGAACAAGAAAAAAAAATTTCCCTGTTCTCCCCCTCCTGTAGTCCGGTGCGTCCTATGGTCCGGTGCATCCAATGGAGCGAAAAATACGGTACATCACAAAGCTGGAAGGATAAATGCCCAACATCTACTGCTTAGTGGTTTGAAGATTTTAATATCTTTCCTGTGTTTGTATAGCTTTCAACTGTCTTATTTGGGTACCGATCTGGGCATCTGGGCTGTCTCTATTAGTTTATATGTTTAAATCAGGATTGAAGGGAAAATTTTATTCTTATTGTCACATGATGATGTTTCTTTCTTTCTTTTCTCTCTGTTACAATTTCAAAAACACAACGAAAAAACCTTCCCTAACCCTCCTCTCCCCCGCAAAAATTAGCGCTTATAGGAAACGTTTGGCTCAGCTGTAGAAATAATAGCATTTCCCAAAAATGTCTTATGCAAGAAAATCAACATGCAACGTTCTGGAATTATCATCACATCGCTACTATTATCACCGTGCCAAAAGATGCATTTTGTTTTGGATCTCCAAGAGTCAGTTTTGTTCAAAAAACAGAAAGGGAAGAGTGAGGTGCAGAAGTCTCCCCAGGACACCAAATTGTCTAGTTATGACCCTGTTTCTAGGAAGCAAGGAACCATAAACTTTGCTTAAACTGAGACAAGACAGCTGCACAGTTCAATTTCAGTGCCTGTGGGTTAGACTAGACGCTGACAAAAAAAATGCACATCTTTAAGCGAAGGTTGTTCCAGCTAACACACTGCTCGACTGCTTTGTGTCTTTGGGGGGAACGGGTGTGAGGAGCAAACAAGAGCGGCTGGTAGTTTGCAAATAAGTCTTGCCACCAGATTCATACCTAGCCAGAGTTATTTGTTGTCCACTCACAAGAGGGAGGAGCTCAGGCAGGACCATCGTTCGGTGACTGAGGACATGCTGTGTTGTCCCCATGCAATTGCCAGAGTAGTTTAACAATCAATTCCTCTTACAACAAGTGAATAGTAAGAGATCCCATCAGTGGCGTAGCGTGGGTTGTCAGCACCCGGGGCAAGGCAAGTAATTTGCGCCCCCTAACCCATGGATTTGCGCCCCCTAACCCGTGGATTTGCGCCCCCTAACCCCCAGATGTTGCGCCCGGTGCGGCTGGCCCCCCCTGCACCCCCCACGCTACACCACTGGATCCCATACAAGTAACACTGACACAACCCCTCACACACACCAAGAAGAATAATAGAAGCATAGCCACCCCACCCCACCCCACCCCACTCGCCACTCCCCCCCTCCTCCTCCTCCTCCTCTTCTTCTTCTTCTTCTTCTTCTTCTTCTCCTTCTCCTAATTATTTAATCCAATTCATAAACCAAAAATTTATACATTAACCACTAATAATGAAACATATGTTGTAGATATTTTCCCACATTTATTATGCTATTTTTGTGGTATACAAATGACATGAGAAAACTTGGTATGCCCATTTGTATAACATTCTCCTTGTTTACAAAACCCAATAAAAAAAGGAGGGAGGACAATCAATTCCTCTTCCCAGGCAACTCTGAGAATTGTAGCAGTGGGAGGGGCATCTCCTCAACACCCTTTAAAAAAACTGCAGTTCCCAGAATTCTTTGGGGGAAGCCATGACTGTTGTCCTTCATGCTTTGCATGTATGGTGTGAATGTGGCCCAAGCGATGGAACTTCCAGCTGTTAGCAGCTCCACTTCTGTCTGGGGCTTGCTCCACGTTTGGTTCTGCTGCAACATCATTGCAAAACTCGCAGCAGGACTGCTAAGCGATATTGACGGGATCCCTAATTGCATCACCATAAATATGGTTTATAGTGATGTAACGGCTGTCAGGTTCATGTCTGCGCTGCACTAAATCACCCTCGTCAGTTTCGTAGGACATTTAACTGGTCACTCAGCTGCTGCTGCTGCACTGTAACTGCGCCCACTGGCAATTTCTGAGCCCGTTCAACATTCCCATCCATTCCTTGGACCTGTGCACATAGGGATGTGTCTGGAATCTTCTTCAATGTGCAGAGCAATTCCTACCACTGGCTGAGGTCAAGGAATCTGTAACTAGTCCCCAGGCACCTTCTCCTCTGGACCACCATGATGGCTTAGGCATGGACATAGTAGTAGGCCTGAGCCTTGCTGCTCCACAGCACTCCCCCTGACAGTGGCAGGAAAGGGAACTGCAGCCAGCAAGCCTAGAAGGAATCAGATGACCTTGGGAGACAATAGAGACCCTGCTGGCATTATGTAAGAACTCTCTAAACTCTCTATGCTGCGAATGATTTTCCTTTTTGAATCATGTTGTTTGTTTGCTTTGGGCCCCAGTGTACCCTGACATAACGTAATCCTTACAACAACCCCTGGTTGGCTGGAATTATTACTCCCATATTGCACATAAGGTGAACTGAGACTTAAATTATAGTGGCCTGGGTGTGTGGTTGTCTTGAACCAGGGGCTTCTTGGTTCACCCAATTAGCTATGAATGTAAAAAAGGTAAAGGTAAAGGACTGCTGGGTGGTTAAGTCCAGTCAAAGGTGACTATGGGGTTGAGGCACTCATCTCGCTTTCAGGCCAAGGGAGCTGGCATTTGTCCACAGACACCTTTCCAGGTCATGCGGCCAGCATGACTAAACCACTTCTGGTGCAATGGGACACCGTGACGGAAGCCAGAGTGCACAGAAATGCCGTTTACATTCCCGCCGCAGCGATACCTATTTACTAGTGTTCTTTCGAACTGCTAGGTTGGCAGAAGCTGGGACAGAGCAACGGGAGCTCAGCCCATCACAGAGATTCGAACCGACGACCTTCTGATCGGGAAGCCCAAGAGGCACAGTGGTTTAGACCACAGCGCCACACACATGAATGTAGTTCCCAATGGTCATGGCCATCTGCTGCCACACACCTCCCTCTGCAGAATGTTTGTCTGCTAAGACAGTTGCACATGTTGTTTCATTTTACTTCTTAATTCACATGATATTTTAGTCCCACCCTTCTCCTAAGGCAGGGGTGGGAAACATCTCCAGATGTTGCTGGACTACAGCTCCTCTCATGCCTCACCATTGGTCACCATGGCTGGTGCTGATGGGAGCTGGAGTCTGAGAAGCTCAGGGCAGTATCCATAGCTGCCCTCCCCAACAACTGCCATTTGACCCTCAATAACAATCCTGTGAGGCTGGCGGGACTGTGAGTTGCTGGTCATCCAGTAAGCTTCATGCCACAGGAGGTCTTCCTGATCCAAGACCAATACACTACCTACTAAACCTCCCTCCTGTCCCTCTCCCCTTCTGGAGACAGAACTTGCATCTGTAAAGCTGCCCTGGCAGGGTGGACCGGCATCTTCTAAAAAGCCTCGCCTCAGCTCTGCTGACTTCACAAGGCCAGATGGGGGCTATAAATTACCATGGCTCTTTGGAGTAAACACAGTCAGTCTGCGTGGCCCTGAGCCCAAATGTTTGGGTTGGCTCCATCTCTGGGATCATCACAGCTGCCAGAATGGAGCGTTAGACACTTGGCACAGAGGGGCAGGGGGGGATATATAAGCAGCTGCCCTGCCAGGTGGGCAAAGATGCTCAGCCAGAGATTTGATCCCTACCTGGAGGATTGCACTTAAAAAGCCTTCGCACAGACGCTGTGTCTTCTGCCAGGGAAGCTCATCACAAGCTTTCCAGCAGGCTAATTGTCTCCTTGGCCAGGTGAGGTGTGGAAGGAGATGGAGGAGGAATGGTGGAACTCGTAACATGATGGGATGCCAGACGTTGCTTGCACCAGCAGAGGAGAAATGCACCTGTTGAATCTGTGTTGTCGTGCAGCTGTCGAGAGGCACACAGGAGGACTGAGTGGCGAGAACAGCCCTAATTTGAGAGGCGTCCGGTCTCATTCTGCAGTAGGCCAACACATCTGCAGGCACTGAGGTCTCATCAAGAGCAGCACTGTTCCGCCCATCAATTCTTCGTCACCACTCCTTCTAATAGCAAACTCAGTGCCTCTGTGCCAACAGGAATGGAACCAAAATGGGGGCATGGAGAAGGAGGAAGAGGGAGGGAGCTATCAGCATGTTTGAGGGGCACCTGAGGTTTGCAGAAGTACAAAAAAGGTGGAAATTCTGTTGTTCTGTCTCTCTCTCATACACACACACACACACCCCAGTGAGGAGTGAGTATGCTCAGTGAACAGCATGAACCACAGAAGATTGAGCGTCAATTAGCCTTCAACTGAGAAAGGACTATAGTTTAGTGGTAGCTTACAGGCTGACTCTTGGGTTGCTGTGCCATAGGTAATTCACAGGAACAGGATCAAATGTGCAGATGTTGCTGTCTCTGCAAGGGCAGAACAAGAAATGGCTAGACCAATCACCAATCCCAGAATTTTAGCAAATGAGGGTTTATTCAAGTTTTTCATACCATAAAAAGCAAGTTCTTCAGTGGGACATTTCTAAGCTGCCTTCTGTTATCTTAAGCAGTGGTGTAGTGTGGGGGGGCACATGGGCAGTTGCCCCAGTCGCAGAATTGTTAGGGGTGCAAAATTTCAACACCTGTTGCTTCTTCAATCCAACTGCATGCTTCTGTTGTTGGGCTCCGTTGAAAACGGCATCTGCATGGAAACCAGGAAGTGACCTCTCCAGACAATGGAACGACTCTTCTTCACTTATCTGTGCAGCTGTGATCTCCTGGGTGACACAGGTGCCGTTAGGCAGTTGAATGTGCATGTATACTCCATCCATTTCTCTCCCTCCCACCCACCCCGCACTGTGTGGCCCCAGGCACTGGCAACCCACACTATGCTACTGATTTTAAGGCCGATGCACCATCTCTGATGCCTCCTAAACGGAGAGAGCCTGGCCACAAGTTAGCCTCTTAGCTGGATTTCTGCAACACATTACACATGTGTTTGTCCTCGAAGACTTCTTGAAAACTTCAGTTTGGTGGGATGGGAGAGAGGAGGAAAAGCTAAGTTGGGATATACTTTAGAAAAGGCCATAAGAAGAATCTGCTTCTTGCTCTCACAAGTCCCAGCCAGGTAGATGCCTTTGGGAAGCTCAAAAGTAGGACCCGGGAGCAACAGCACTCTCCTCCCTTGCGATTCTCATCAATTGGTACTCAGAGGCGTATCGCTACTTTTCATAGATGAGGACAAAGCTTGAGAAGTACGGAAAACATCTGTCAGAGATTCTGAAAACCTCCGAGTATTTGGCAAGCGTTTCCACTGGTTACAAAGCACAGTGCAATTAACGTGTAAAGATAACTTATTTTCTACTGCGGATAATGCATTTTAATCAGTAATGTCAACCTGTAATTAGCATTTCATTTTTTATTATTATTATGTTTTAATCATTAAGGTGGAAGATGTTAACGATCAAGAGTTTATAATGTAGATATACAGCGTTAGGGTTGAGGAGCTGGGTATCAGAGGACTTCCCCTAAGGTCACATGACCCAGGCAGCTCCGAAGGCTTAGAGGTTGTTGCACAAGTTTGTCTGAGAAGCTCGAGAGAATAAAATGGTCTCCAAGCATTCTTCATCCCTCTGGTCTGTCTGTGGGCCTGGAACTGGTGCAAGCTGCATTAGTGATATTTGTGCCTGTTGGGACTGGTAGGGAAGAGTAAAAGAAGAGTAAAAGAAGGCTGAGTCAACAATAGACAGAGCCAATGACAGGCAGAGCTAACTATCGTATTTTTCGCTCTATAACACGCACCTGACCATAACACGCACATCGTTTTTAGAGGAGGAAAACAAGGGGAAAAAACATTCTGAATGAAACAGTGGATGTATCATTTTTGTGCTTCATGCTGTGGCCACAGACATGTGATCTGATGGTGAATTTGGGGTGACCCAATGCAAAAATCCTGAGAATCCATGTGGATCCATGCTTTGTAACCACGTTTTTGCACCATTGCAGCCCCAGGCAACAGTGGGTGCGTGATTTTGGGGGGGCAGGCTGTAGCCATGGACATGCTATGTGATCTGATGGTGAATTTGGGGTGACCCAATGCAAAAATCCTGAGAATCCATGTGGATCCATGCTTTGTAACCACGTTTTTGCACCATTGCAGCCCCAGGCAACAGTGGGTGCGTGATTTGGGGGGGGGCAGGCTGTAGCCATGGACATGCTATGTGCTCTGATGGTGAATTTGGGGTGACCCAATGCAAAGATCCTGAGGTTCCATGTGGATCCATGCTTTGTAACCACATTTTAAGTGGGGAGGGAAGGAAAAACACAGAAGGGACAAGGAGCACGAGAGGGGTGTGCAGAGAAGCAGCTGACTAAGAATGCAGGAGAGGGATATAACGGGAGGGAGGAAAGGAAGGCAAAAGTTTCTCCCCACCCAAGCACCCAAGCCAGCCAGCTCGCGCTCTCTCTCTCTCTCTCTCTCTCTCTCTCTCTCTCTCTCTCTTTCTCCCACCTGCATGTTTTCAGCAGCACCGGAGCACAGAGAGGAAGGAACGACACTCTGCTTTCCCCTCTGCTTGCCTGGAGGTGAGGGGCTTTCCCTGCTCTTTGTTCTGTTTGAGCAAACACAGCAACGAAACAGAAAAGGGTGGGCAGTAAGACCCTGAGGCAGAATGCAGGAAAGCAGCAGCTTCCTCTTTTCAGGTTTCCCTTCTCCGTGACTGCGCAATTTGATTTTTGCCTGATTTTTCGGCTCCAGGGACCACACATTCGCTCAATAACACGCACAGACATTTCACCTTCCTTTTTAGGAGAAAAAATCTGCGTGTTATAGAGAGAAAAATACGGTAATTCTATCTTTGACCCCATCCTCCTCCCTCCTGAATGCTGTAAGAGACAACACAGGGAGGCAGTGTGGTGTAGTGGTTAGAGTGTCTGACTAGGGCCTGGGAGACTGGAGTTCAAATCCTCACTCAGAGGAAGTGGAAGGGGCAAGCAGAATATAAAATGGAAGAATGGTATAAAAAGGTGTGGGATATAGCATATTAATGATAAATTAACATGTGCCATTAAGGTAAGATGGAAAATATGTAGGAGAAATTGTTTTGAGGAGATATGGGAGGCATTTGTAGAATTTGTACTGGTTAGACGGAAAGGGGTCAAACTATTGCATGAGGTGTTGAAAGAGGTTGGATAGTTACAATGGAATGGTCTCTGTGGTGGAGTGCACATTTTTATTCTTATTTATTTTTGATTATTACTTTGTCCAAAAAAAATTAATAAAAAAGAGTAACAAATATATATAAAAAATATCCACTCAGCCATAAAACTCTCCAGGAAGCCTTGGGTCAGTCGCTGCCTCTTAGCCTAACCTACCTCACAGGGTTGTTGTGAAATGAAGGGGGAAACATTGCAGGCCATTCTGAGAGAAAAGTTGGGATACACTGTATATGCAATAAAATAAATACATCAATAGAAGAGGACAAAGATGGCAGCCGGTGCCACCACTCTCTGGAGTTGTTTTAATGAGGAATGAGGAAAGGGGGCACTGGCTGAGAGCAGCTTGAGCTGGGTGGGACACTGCCCCATTCACACATATGGACCAGCCTCCCCTGGTTTGCACACAGTGCGTTATTTACTGCATTTGTGTCCCGTCTCTTTCTCCAAGTAGCTCAAGGTGGCATGTGATTCATCCCCTCAACAAGCCTATGAGGTAGGTTAGTTTGAAAGGCAGTGATTGGCCCAAGGTTAGCCAGGATGCTTCATGGCCAGGTGGGGATTTGAACCCTGGTCTCCCAGGTCCTAGTCCAACACCCTGACCACTACACCACAGTAGCTCCCTATGTCATTGTTCCATTAAAAAGGCACCTGCTCCCTCTGCATTGCCGTCCTATTGCCTCCTTTCTGATGGGGGGCCTAAAAAGAGGTCGCCAGTAACTTACATGTGGTAATTTATATGCCTAGGCACACACTTGGAAGCAATCGCCACCACTGAAACAGCAATGCAATACATCTCACTGGGGATAGGGGGCAGGACTGTGAACAGCCAAGTTGAGGGTGTCTTCTCAGTCTGTTGTCAGGGTCTGACTAAATGAAGATGGAAGCAGTGGCGTAGCGTGGGTTGTCAGCACCCGGGGCAAGGCAAGTAATTTGCGCCCCCTAACCCGTGGATTTGCGCCCTCTAACCCCCAGATGTTGCGCCCGGTGCGGCCGCCCCCCCCTGCACCTCCCATGCTACGCCACTGGATGGAAGGCACTAGCCGGTGAATCCCCAAGGGAAACCCCAGAGGAGGAAGGCTCAGAACCAAGGGATAGGTCAGAGGGAGAAGACTGGGAGGAGGTGCCGGGTGCCAAAGGGGCAGCAGGGTTTAGTGAGCAGGTGGAGCCTGTGACAGGCAGCAGTTCAGACTCTGAGGCTGAAGCAGAGGAAGGGGGTCAAACGGCTGCTGAAGGATCCAGGGGGTCTCCCCCTCCTGCTGTGACAAGCTCCCCTCCCCACTGGTCTCCAAGAACTTGCAGAGTAATGAGAAGAGCAGAACAAAGGTCAGAGGTATGCAGATACAGTTGGCTTGGAAAACATCTAGGAGAGGAGCAGTCTTAGAAAAGGTGGAAGGCAGGGACATTCAGTCCTCCTGGCAACTGCTCCAGGGGCAAGACCTGATGGGAAGTTATAATAATAATAATAATAATAATAATAATAATAATAATAACAACAACAACAACAACAACAACAACAACAACAACAACAACAACAACAACAACAGCAATTTATTATTTATACCCCGCCCATCTTGTTTCCTGCTTGGCAGGGGGTTGAACTCGATGGCCCTTGTGGTCTCTTCCAACTCTATGATTCTATGATCTGGCTGAGTTTCCCCAGCCACTCTGGGCGGCTTCCAACTGAATATTAAAAACAGTACAGCATCAGACATTAAAAACTTCCCTAAAGAGGGCTGCCTTCAGTTGTCTTTTAAAAGTAAAATAGTTGTTTATTGCTTTGACATCTGCTGGGAGGGCGTTCCACAGGGCAGGCGCCACTACTGAGAAGGAACCTCTGCCTGGTTCCCTGTAACCTTACTTCTCGCAATGAGGGAACCGCCAGAAGGCCCTCGGCGCTGGATCTCAGTGCCCGGGCTGAACGATGGGGGTGGAGACGCTCCTTCAGGTATACAGGACCGAGGCCGTTTAGGGCTTTAAAGGTCAGCACCAACACTTTGAATTGTGCTCGGAAACGTACTGGGAGCCAATGCAGATCTCTCAGAACCGGTGTTATGTGGTCCCGGCGGCCACTCCCAATCACCAGTCTAGCTGCTGCATTCTGGATTAATTGCAGTTTCCGGGTCACCTTCAAAGGTAGCCCCACGTAGAGAGCGTTGCAGTAGTCCAAGCGGGAGATAACTAGAGCATGCACCACTCTGGCAAGACAGTCCACAGGCAGGTAGGGTCTTAGCCTGTGTACCAGGTGGAGCTGGTAGACAGCTGCCCTGGACACAGAATTAACCTGTGCCTCCATGGACAGCTGTGAGTCCAAAATGACTCCCAGGCTGCACACCTGGTCCTTCAGGGGCACAGTTACCCCATTCAGGACCGGGGAATCCCCCACACCCGCCCGCCCCCTGTCCCCCAAAACAGTACTTCTGTCTTGTCAGGATTCAACCTCAATCTGTTAGCCGCCATCCATCCTCCAACAGCCTCCAGGCACTCACACAGGACCTTCACCACCTTCACTGGTTCTGATTTAAAGGAGAGGTAGAGCTGGGTGTCATCTGCATACTGATGAACACCCAGCCCAAACCCCCTGATGATCTCTCCCAGCGGCTTCATATAGATATTAAAAAGCATGGGGGAGAGGACAGAACCCTGAGGCACCCCACAAGTAAGAGCCCAGGGGTCTGAACACTCATCCCCCACCACCACTTTCTGGACACGGCCCAGGAGAAAGGAGCGGAACCACCGTATAACAGTGCCCCCAGATCCCAGCCCCTCTAGACAGTCCAGAAGGATGTTATGGTCGATGGTGTCAAAGGCCGCTGAGAGATCCAGCAGAACTAGAACTTTGCTGAGACCACTAGGCCAAGCTATGTTTTTGTTGCCCTGAATAAAAAAGAGTTAACTTCACTGACAACGGAGATCTGCTTCCTTTCTTGCTGACCTCCAGGCATTACATCGGTGTAGTCTTTGTTGTTGTTGTTTAGTCATTTAGTCGTGTCCGACTCTTCATGACCCCATGGAGCAGAGCACGCCAGGCACTCCTGTCTTCCACTGCCTCCCGCAGTTGGGTCAAACTCATGCTGGTAGCTTTGAGAGCACTGTCCAACCATCTCGTCCTCTGTTGTCTCCTTCTCCTTGTGCCCTCCATCTTTCCCAACATCAGGGTCTTTTCCAGGGAGCCTTCTCTTCTCATGAGGTGGCCAAAGTATTGGAGCCTCAGCTTCAGGATCTGTCCTTCCAGTGAGCACCCAGGGCTGATTTCCTTCAGAATGGATAGGTTTGATCTTCTTGCAGTCCATGGGACTCTCAAGAGTCTCCTCCAGCACCATAATTCAAAAGCATCAATTCTTCCGTGATCAGCCTTCTTTATGGTCCAGCTCTCACTTCCATACATCACTACTGGGAAAACCATAGCTTTAACTATACAGACCTTGTTGGCAAGGTGATGTCTCTGCTTTTTAAGATCCTGTCTAGGCATTGCTAAAAGTTGATGGGGAAACCTCAAGGCCCCTGCTGCTCTCCTTCCTTGATGGTTCTTGATCTTTTAAACCAGGATCAGACTGGACAGCACTCAGAGGACACTTTCAAACAGAGGACTGTCCTCTGTAAAGCAGGACACATGAGCACTCTCTGAAAGACTCCACATTCTTCAGCAGCCAACTTCTTTCTTTCTCGCCCACCCCCTATCAGAAGAAATCTTGCAAATTAAGCAATCTCATGCTAATGGGCACCAATTTGCATACATTCCTGCAATTTGCTCTGATTGCAATATGAGGGGGTGGGCGCATATTACCGCTTTGACTCTTTTCTTTCCCCCTCCCTTTCAAATACAGAAACCTGCCCTACCCCCTGGGTAACTCTGCATGAAGCATTCTCCTCATTCTCCTTCGCACCAGGGGCACGCAATCAGTCCCCTGGGGGTTCCTAGACAATGAATCCCTTCTTACCAGGCCATGGGTTAAGGAGAGGGGGGGGGAGAGGAGAGAAACAGGCAGAGACAGTGTAAGAAAGCGTCAGCTATAAAGTGGCAGCAATTTCTAAGCTGAGAGCTCTTGAAAAATCTCTCTGACCCACTCCCCATAAGTGGTGCTTGGCAGACCTCTCTAATGCACCCTTCTTACGAGCTCTCTCCATTCTGAGAAAGGAAAGCTGTCAGGCCGAGGGGGAATCTCTCAGCCTGCAAAATAAAACTACAGTAAGCCTGCCAAGGATCAACTAAGATGCCTATAAAGATCCAGGCGTTGACATTCCCACACGCGTTAATAAAGCAAATTGAAAACCTCTATAGCTGGTAGCTCTCGCTTTTCTACCCCCACGCCCATCAGGACCAATCGCTAGGGAATCTCTTAGTTAGGAGAACTTTTGGTAACAGCCCTGAGCTAAGTTTCAGAGGATGGAGATGCAGAAAAGGCTGTAGAAGGGCACAGTCAAAGGGCACAGTCTAAGGAATAAGTAGTAGGTAAAGATAATGCACACATTTTATTCAGTTCGTATTTAAAGGTAAATCTACCAAATTTGCAGTTTCCAAACAATACGCAAAGCAAAAGGCAGCCATCTCCAGAATTTTCACATCTCCCAATTTTGCAATCAATTCTCCATCCACGTAACATGTACAAGCATATTTATACTACTGTAAAATGTATATAATATGCATGCAATGGTGGGGGGGAAACTTACCGGAGAAAATGAAGATAGCTCCACCTAGATTTCAGTACCTGCAAATCAGCACTTCCCTGAGTAGACTGATTGGAAATGGAGAGATTTAGAGAGAGAACACCAAATTAAAGTACTAGAATCAAACAAATCAGGGTGATGCTCAAAGATATAGCAAATGATCATCATCTGACTGCTCTAGATCAGGGGTGAGCAGACTTGCAGGATCTACTTTGTTTTTCACTAGAACCTGGAGATCTACCAACCATAGCCTGGTGCAAAATAGATACTCTTAAAACAAGAGAATTCTGGGGATCTGTTTTGAGTACCAGAGCTGAAGAGAACGCATGGAACTTCCATACAAAAAATGATCCCTGGTTATCTCAAGGTGTCTCTGTTTCAAAATAACTGAGGGCAGGGAGGGGACATGCTGCTGCTTTTATTTGTAAACAATTGGGAATCTGAAATCCTTTCCGTTTAACTGGGGTAGATCCAGGCCAGTGGAGGGAGGGTACACTTGACCAGGTAAGCCCAAGGCTTTGGAGAGCTACACTGGTGGGGGGCTGCCAGGAGCCTGCTGGACTTACACTGTCGTGCCAAGAATACCCCGTGCCTCCCTGCTGACTAGGGACCCCCACCTGGGCCCCAGAAACGCTCTACACCAGTGGTGTGTCGTCAGTGAACTGGGGGACTAGGCTAGTCCCCTAAATGCTCCTGGTAAATGAGAGTATTAAAGTATTAACATCTGGCACCTCCCTCCCAAAGCCCAGGAAGCTTCTTCAGGAGAGCCAGTGTGGTGTAGTGGTTAAGAGAGGTAGACTGGTAATCTGGTGAACCGGGTTCACGTCCCCGTTCCTCCACATGCAGCTGCTGGGTGACCTTGAGCTAGTCACACTTTTTTGAAGTCTCTCAGCCTCACTCACCTCACAGAGTGTTTGTTGTGGGGGAGGAAGGGAAAGGAGAATGTTAGCCACTTTGAGACTCCTTTGGGTAGTGATAAAGCGGGATATCAAAGCCAAACTCTCCTTCTCCTTCTCCTTCTCCTCCTCCTCCTCCTCCTCCTTCTCCTTCTCCCCAGCTTAGGGAGGGAAGCACGATGCTCTGTTGAGTCCAAGAGCCCTCCCTCCACCTTCCCAAAACCCACCCAGCTTGGGGAAGGAGGCAGGAGGCCTGGCAACTCCTTCCCAAAACCCAGGAAGCTTCTGCCTGGCTTAGGGAGGGATGTGCAATGCTCATGCATGTGACATTAAGACATCACAATGTCACACACTACATCCCTCTCCCCCCATCACCCTCTCAAGCTGGCACCTCTGGCCCTAACTATTCCCCTACAAATAATTTTACCTCATGCCACTGCTCTACATGGGCCTGTCCAGATCTACCTTAGGCTGACCCCTACCTTAGATTATTAAGTGCAGATGCACCTAATGAACGACTGGTTGGCAAACAGCCGTAAACTACATATAAAGAATGATATATAAATACAGCTGTTTTGTATTAAAGCATGAGCAACAGCCAAGCTTTGATCTAGAAGAAATTAGCAAGTGAGAAGATGAAAGCATCCCACTGATTGCATTCTTGGGCTGGAGACATCTACACCTGTTTTGCCTGTCAAGAGCACAGATGTTCAAACAAGGGATGGGGAAACTCAAGCCTGGGGTCTAAATGTGGCCCTTTCAGCTCAGCCTCCACCACACATTGTCCTGAGCCGTATCTCTCGCCAGCCCAGCTTTGCGCCCTCCTTGAGCATATTTGCCTGACTAGGATGTGTCATTTCTCTGGCGTGAGAAAGAACCTTCACCTGTGGGATTTAAGAACGTAAGAAGAATCTGATGGATCAGGCCAGGAGCCAGCCAGAAGTCCATTCAAAGCTTGTAAGCAGGACCCAAGTTCAATGGTGTTCTCTCCTCCTGAGTTTTCCTGCAATATATTCAGTGGCATATGACCTCAACAGTGGCTGTAGAGCACAGCCATCGTGGTTAGTCGTCATTACAGTGGTACCTCGGGTTAAGAACTTCTGGAGGTCCGTTCTTAACCTGAAACTGTTCTTAACCTGAGGTACCACTTTAGCTAATGGAGCCTCCCACTGCCACCCCACCGCAGCTGCACAATTTCTGTTCTCATCCTGAAACAAAGTTCTTAATCTGAGGTACTATTTCTGGGTTAGCGGAGTCTGTAACCTGAGGTACCACTGTAATAGCCTTATTAGTGGGGTAGGAGAGCTGGAAAAAGAATCACATCTGGTAACCAATGCACCCCTTTCATTTCAGATAGTACATGGGTACCATGCTTGATTGCTATTGTTTAAAATATGCCCATGCCCTCCTGCATCTAAGCCTGTATCCAAGCCAAAGCACCTGGTATTGAGACTATTGCATAGTCTTTCACTGTTTACCCCTGATTCCACATCCCTTCTTCTTTTCCCCTCTGGACCCATCTGCACTATACATTTAAAGCAGTATTATACCACTTTAAACAATCATAGCTTTCCCCAAAGAAGTGTAGTTTGTTAAGGGTACTGAGAATAACTAGGGGACCCCTATTCCCCTCACAGAACTACAATTTCCAGAGTGGCTTAACAATCAATCCCTTTTCCCAATACTGTGGTAGGAGAGCTGCGGGGGGGGGGGGGTCGCATCTGGAAACCAATGCACTCCTTTGGTTTCAAATAGGACATGGGTAAAAAAGGTAAAGGGACCCCTGACCATTAGGTCCAGTCGTGACTGACTCTGGGGTTGCGCCACTCATCTCACTTTATTGGACAAGGGAGCCGGCGTACAGCTTCCGGGTCATGTGGCCAGCATGACTACGCTGCTTCTGGCGAACCAGAGCAGCGCATGGAAACGCTGTTTACCTTCCCGCCGGAGTGGTACCTGTTTATCTACTTGCACTTTGAGGTGCTTTCGAACTGCTAGGTTGGCAGGAGCAGGGACCGAGCAACGAGAGCTCACCCCGTCGTGGGGATTCAAACCGCTGACCTTCTGATCGGCAAGTCCTAGGCTCTGTGGTTTAAGCCACAGCGCCACCCGCGTGCCTTAGTACATGGGTAGGCGAATCTAAAAAGCCTGGGACACACATTTTCACATTCCTCTAGCGGCTATGATGGCTCATTTAACAGAAATAATGTCTGTAGCATTAACTCTAGAAGTGTAGACTCGATTCTGACCAAACTAAGCCTCCTGGTGTATATTTTGCTCTAATAAGTTTAGTTTGGTCAGAATCGAGTGTACTCTGCCAGAGTTAACACTAAATACATGACTTCTGGTAAATGAGCCAACATAGAGGGCCGTGAAAATTTGTGTCTCAGGCTTTTCAAACACGTCTACCCAAAGGGGAGCATTGGTTACCAGATGTGAAATACATTGGTGTTATTTTCAGCTCTCCTACCCTTCTATATCCTCCTCTTTTAAAGCCATCCAAGTGCCCATCACTATCTCTTGTGGGAGCAAAGTCCATGGTTGAACAATGCACTGTGTGGAGAGTCTTGTCTTGCCTACTCTGAACCTTCCAACATCTGGCTTCAGGGGGTGTCCACAAATTAAAGTGTTATGGAAGAGGGAGGGGAACTATTTTTTCTATCTACTTTCTCCGTCCATGCCACTTTTCTCTATCCAAACTTGTAACAAGTCCCCTCTTGCTAAGTTTTCTCTAAACTAAAAAGGTTCCCATGTACATTGAACAGTTCAAGGAAGTCATAAAACACGATAGGGATACATTTGAATTTGCAATTAGGTATAACAGGGACACTACAGATATAGCAACAGTTTAAAAATACATAAATTAAAACTTAGTCACTAACTTATAACCTAAAATTATCATTTAAGGCCTTAATCATTATGATAGCACAGCTTGTTCCCTAAGTTTTATGGCAAACGCACAGAATTTGGCTACCCCTAAGGTGATCTCAGGATTCTTGTCCTCTACCAGGGATTTTAGACATTGAAGTTCGGATTCATTTGGAGATTTTTGCATAGCAGGGGTAATAAATACCGAGCGAATATCCCTGTAGAAACGGCAGTGTAACAAGGCATGAGAGACAATTTCTACCTCCATCAAGCCACAGGGGCAGACTCGTTCCATGTGTGGTTTACCCTCAAATCTGCCCTGCAATAAGGCAGATGGCAGCATGTTGAATCTAGCGAGGGTAAATGACCGACGTTGAACAGTTGTCAAAGGGCTGGCACAGGCCAGAGCTTTGCTTTGTTTTTAAGCTACGTTCCCCCTGCCCACACACACACACACAAACCCTTCCACAGAATGGACATTATCTGAATAAGCCAGTTCTGCAAAGAGGCACAGACCTCCTGCTGCCTTATCATTTTCCTTCCTCCTTGGCAGGAGATTTGCAGACCTTTTGAAGTCAGGTTCCTTCCGACCGAAGCAACATGCTCAGCCTGGGTTCTGAGTCTCCCTCAGACCCAACCGCCTCTCCAGAAGAACCTATTAATTGGCATCTATTCATGGCAACAATTATAAGGATATTAAATGTGTATTTATATCCCGTCACCTCGGTTCTGCAGCCACAGGGGGTTCCTCATCAAGAGGTAATTGAAAGGGAAGAGAAGAGGCACAGGGGCTCCCTCTTAGGAGGCCGACACGAGCGACAGGGAGATGGAAACATCGTTGGGTGTTTCTGCCATTTATAATCGTAATGGATTTTACCCCACTTCTCTCTTTGCTGCTGAACACAAGTGTAAATGGCAGATCTGGTAGCGAATGTTATGCAAAGCAGGGAGGGGAGCGATTCCATTAACTTTGCTACTGACACTTAACGGATGGCCTTATGATATGCCATCATAACATATCAATCCTCATCTTGCCTTTGGGAGCGACTGGAGAAGGTTGGCGATGGAGGAAGAGTTTAGAGGAACATCTCATACCTTCCGACATGACGCAGCCCAAATCGGGGACGCCATCTTCTGGGTCTGCACTCCTGGCTAGAGTCACATGACCCGTGCGAAAACACGGCCCTCCAAAAAGTGCTTTTTTCTCGCACAGCACCCAAAAACATGTGTTTGGGGGCACCGTTCATGATTGCTGCCTCATATAAAATGCCTTTTCGGGGCAGCAATCTTGCATGGCACCCCAAAACACATGTTTTCAGGCACCATGCCCGAGAAGAGTGCAGCCCAGAATCATGTGAGATTGTGGTAGCCATTTTGGCCCCTGTCCTCTGGTGAGAAAAACTAGAAAGTCCTGTTTTCTTCCAGGGCAGTTGACAGGTATAACTTTTCTGGGTGAAAACAACAATGAGAAAGCATAGGTCCATGGTATGAAGGTGCTCTTCCAGGCCTCTCCCTCTGCCCCTGGGACACTCCTTTGGAGAAGTGTACACTAATATGCTGGTGAGTGTGTGTGTGTGTGTGTGTGTGTGTGTGTGTGTGTGTGTGTATTCCACAAACTGATGTGGAAATGTGGTTTAAGAAGAAAACTGAAAGCAACCCAAATGGAGACATTAGTGCATCCCTAGTCTCACACACAACTTGCCCTTTGCTTGAATGTACAGAACTGCTCTTCAAAAACAACCACAGATCTGGTGTTGCTCCTTCAGGTACTGCCCTGCTTGAGGGAAGTTGCACTTTTGAGAAGAGATGAAGGACCTCTTTCTTGGTCAGCAGTACTCACCTGAGGCAGTCTTGAGCAGAAGAAGGGGGAAGGGGAAAATGAGATCAATTTAGCGGCGCTCTAGATAGCTAGTAACTGAGATTTGTGATGTAACAAGGCACCTCTGAAGCGAGCATTAAAATTAAAAAATGAGAGGTACGAGAAGAGGCTGGAGAAGGGGGAAAGGAAGACTTAAACCTAGGTCCTACCTGTACTATAAATTTAAAGCAGTATTATACCACTTTGTCAGTCATGGATTCCTCCAAAGAATCCTGGGAACTTTAAACCACTCTGCAAATTGTAGCTCTGTATGGGGGGGGTGGGGTTAGGGATCTATTTACAACTCTCAGCACTCTTAACAAACCATAGTTCCCAGAACTCCTTGAGGGAAGCCATGCCTGTTTAAAGTGGTATGATACTGCCTTAAATGTGTAGCGCAGATGAGGCCTTAAGCCTGTGTTGCCTGAAGAGGTAGAGGAAATTGTTACATGGTTTTCTGCCTTAACTTTGGTTAAGATTCTATACCCTAAAACTACAATTTAACTTGCCAGTTCATGTCTTTCCCCCAGAGGATGTGTTCCAGGGTGACAACACCAAAATCTGATTGTCATATGAGAGAAGAAAGGTTCACAAAATGGAGAAAGGAGATTGACCATAGTTTCCTCTATGGAGGTTCTATGCTTAACTATGGTTAACACAAATTACAATTTGCAACACACACACCCTTCTAATAAATCAATTTCATATCTCGATTTGTGTCCAGTCCCTATTCAGTGTGGAATAATGGTTAGGATGTGAGCTTAGGACTTGGATGATCCAGATTCCAAAATGCACTTGGCCATGAAGCTTGCCAGGTGAACCAGGGTTGATCAATATCTCTCAGCGAAACCTACTTCACAGGGTTGCTGTGGGGAGAAAAAGGGAAGGACAGAAAGAACTGCCTTGGCCTCTTTGAAGAAAGGCAGGACATCAATGTGATAAAGAAAGAAATAAAACCATGGTTTCAGTATTCATGTCCTACACCTACATCATGATGGAAAAGTTTAGGAAACCATGGTTGTATCCTTAGGAAACCACGATTGTATCATGCTATTTACGGACAAAGAAAAGGAGCCTGGATGTTGTTACAAGGGGGTATTTCTATATGGAAAAATATCTCTGCCTAATAGTCTATTTGGTTTTAACACCGCGTGCTGGTTTTCATAATTCAGCTCTAAGTGCCAAGCACTGTAAATGAGCCCATTAATGACCCTTTAATTTACTTCACCGGGGCTGAATTCATAAAACATTCATGTTCCATTTACGCAGGATTTTCCCCAATAACTCCTCAGGGCAAGTCACTGTCGAGGAACGGCCGAGATGGTTTCTCTCAGATACCATCCAGTTAACGCTCTTCCCTCCCTCTCTGCCCCTTTCCATAAACCCAGCACGCAGCTTTCCCCCACACACAGGAAGCCGTCTTCCTAACAAGGGTAGCAAAGAGTAGAGGAGCCTTTGCGGAGGTCAGTTGCTCAACAAATGATGTGAACAGACTGCTGCATCCTAAGCTGTAGTATAATTAAGGCTAAGCAGCTGCAGACCTTTGGTCAGTACCTAGGTGGGAGATCACAGGGAGCTCCACATGAGAAGCAGAGCTTTCAAAAAGAAGAAAGGAATGTACATCATAAATAATACCTAGAGCAGGATGGGAAATATTTTTCCCCTTGAGGGCCACATTCCCTTCCAGGGTCCACATGTTAGTGGTGGGTGGGGCCAGAAGCAAAAGTGGGTGGAGCAACCAAGGTTAATTTGATTTTGTACAGTAGAATATATTCTACACAAGCTCCTCTCGATCCTCTATCCAGGCGAGCAAGAGGCATTGTCAGAGTTCAAGGATATCATCCAGGCAGGCAGAAACACACTTTTTAAAAATAATATTTTATTAGTTTTCCAAACATAACAAAAAATTAAACAACAACAATACAAATTCATAACTAAATATAGAAAAATTGACGTCCCCCTGGTCCCTTCCCTGGTTTCATTGTTTATCATCATACCGCATGTCTATTGGAAATTTAACAACCTTTAAAATTACTTATTGTTCTAAAATCCTGCTAATGTCTTAACCTGTGTACATTGCTTCAGTATATATGCAATAAAGTCCTTCCAGTCTTCCTTAAATTCATTGTCATCTCTTCCTCTTAATTTCATTGTCAAATTTGCCATTTCAGCATATTCCATTAGTTTGACTTGCCAATCTTCTTTAACTGGGACACCTTCTTCTTTCCAATGTTGTGCTAGCAATATTTGTGTGGCCGTAGTTGCATACATAAATAAGTCCTTTTGTGATCGTGGTATATCCACTCCCATAATACCTAGTAGGAAAGCTTCTGGTTTTTTACAAAAGTTATTTTAAACATCTTCTTCATTTCATTATAAATCATGTCCCAATATTCCTTTACAATTTTACAATCCCACCACATATGGAGAAATGTCCCTTCTGCTAATTTTGGAGTGCCCCATTCAGACCTGTGCTTCCCCATCTCAAGCTCGCAGCCAAGAAAGCAGTTTCTTGTGTCGGATCAATAAGAGACAACTCGCTTTCCCAACCTCTACAAATCCTGGCTAAGGAGACCCCTGCCAATGACCCATCTTAGACCAGCATTCTGTTCTCACCATGACCAAACAAATGGCAGTAGGAAACATGCAAGCAAAAACCAAGCAAAAGAAGACTCCCCTCTGGTGGTTTCCAGCGATATTCAGAAGCATTACTGCCTCCAGCTGTGGAGGCTGAGCATACCCATTATGGCTAGTAGCTAGTAGGTGGACTGATCGGCTTGTCCACTATGAATTTCTTCAATCTGCCTTAAAAGCCATCATTCCCTCCCCAGATCCTTCAAGTGTCCCTATCTTCCAGGGACGTTCCTGGATTTACAGAGACCATCCCAGTTTCTCCTTTTTCCCCAGAATGTCCCGCTTTTCCTATTTTCATTGAAGAAATGGTGGAGGGTATGGCGTTATGCGACTCCTGGACCAGGAGATAAGTAACTATACAACCTTTATACAGTGGTGCCTCGCAAGACGAAAAGAATCCGTTCCACGAGTCTCTTCGTCTTGCGGTTTTTTCGTCTTGCGAAGCAAGCCCATTAGCGGATTAGCGGATTAGCGCTATTAGCGGCTTAGCGGGCTTAGCGGATCAGCTGATAAGCGGTTTAGCAGCTTAGCGGCTTAGCAGATCAACTGATAAGCGGCTTAGCGGATCAGCTGATAAGCGGCTTAGCGGATCAGCTGTTAAGCGGCTTAACGGCTTAGGATCAGCTGATAAGCGTCTTAGCGGCTTGGGAAAAGGGGAGGGAAGGAAAAAATCCCCGCAGGAACTCGCAAGACATTTTCGTCTTGTGAAGCAAGCCCATAGGAAATTTGTTTTGCGAAGCACCTCCAAAACGGAAAACCCTTTCGTCTAGCGGGTTTTCCGTCTTGCGAGGCATTCGTCTTGCGGGGCACCACTGTAAAACATCTGAAGGCAGCCCTGTATGGGGAAGGTTTTTTTTAAAAAAAAATCTTTACTGTTTTATTATGTTTTTATATGTGTTGGAAGCTGCCCAGAGTAGCTGGGGCAACCCAGTTCAAAGGGCATGGTATAAATAATAATAATAAGATGGTGGTGGTGGTGGTGGTGGTGGTGATATAGGATGTCCCTATTCATCACCTTGCCGACAAAGGTCCGTATAGTTAAAGCTATGGTTTTCCCAGTAGTGATGTATGGAAGTGAGAGCTGGACCATAAAGAAGGCTGATCGCCAAAGAATTGATGCTTTCGAATTATGGTGCTGGAGGAGACTCTTGAGAGTCCCATGGACTGCAAGAAGATCAAACCTATCTATTCTGAAGGAAATCAGCCCTGAGTGCTCACTGGAAGGACAGATCCTGAAGCTGAGGCCACCTCGTGAGAAGAGAAGACTCCCTGGAAAAGACCCTGATGTTGGGAAAGATTGAGGGCACAATGAGAAGGGGATGACAGAGGACAAGATGGTTGGACAGTGTTATCGAAGCTACCAACATGAATCTGACCAAACTGCGGGAGGCAGTGAAAGACAGGAGTGCCTGGTGTGCTCTGGTCCATGGGGTCACAAAGAGTTGGACAGACTAAACGACCAAACACAACAC
Source organism: Podarcis liolepis (assembly GCF_965112155.1). Lineage (NCBI taxonomy): Eukaryota > Metazoa > Chordata > Lepidosauria > Squamata > Lacertidae > Podarcis > Podarcis liolepis. Next base: position 35,798,930 of record NC_139569.1, read on the forward strand.
AATTTTCATTGGAGAGACATTGGAGTGTCTGCCTCCCATGGAAGCAAATCCAATTGTTTCACTCTTTAAATCTCTCCCAGTTTTGCTTCCATTCACACTCCTTCCTTTGACTTTTTATTTTCTGTAGATCACTCGGTCTTCTAGCAGTCCTTTCCTAACCCCTTGTTTCTTCTGCTTTTCCTTCCATAGGCCTGTCAGTCAAATATCAGTGCCTCACATAACCAAGAAATAGGAAATTCCCCATCAAAAAATAGAGGACAAAAGAAGATGCAGATCTGCATATAAATTGCATGTGCTGATTATCTGACTATCTATTTTTATATGTGGTTGAAAAAACATAAATAATTAGAAATACAATGCTTCTTACCAGAGTGGGGAAGACTGTGATCAATGATGACCTGTGTGTCTCCTTAGTTTGCATTCTTGGTGCTGCTAACAGTTGATGGGCAAATTCAGGGCCTCTGCTCTCCCTTCTTAAGGTTGTAGCTCACTGGCAGAGTGTCTCTTTGCATGCAAAAAGTCCCAGGCTCAACACACACACAGCATCTCCAGTTGGGACTGGGAATGTCCCCTGCCTAAAACCCTTGAAAAACATGTCCAATCAAGATTGCTGAACTAGATGGTCTGAGATGGTACAAGGTAGCTTCCTGTGTTCCTACGTTTAAAACACAGATTCCACCAAATGGAGCAGCCTTTTCCAACCTTGGTTTCCCAGATGATGCTGGACTACAGCTACCAGCCAGCAGAGCCCAATGGTCAAGGATGATGGGTATTGTAGTACAGGAACATCTAAGGACCTAACGCTACAAAAAATGGAATAGGGGATTCCTTCAAATAGAGGGCCAACACATGGTTGTCCTAGTTCTTAAGATAACTCAGCCACAGGGAGGCAGACATCATTCTGGCTTCCTATTCTCCCTGTGACAACTAGGCGAATGAGCCAATCACAGCCAGAGCCTTCACAGCCCCCATACAACAATAACAACAACCACAAAAGTACAACAAAAATGTAAGCTCACAGCAGTAATGCCAGGATGCTGCTGTGCAGAGTTAATTGATTTGAATGATATTACTATTCTGGTGAAGTAGTCACATGACCTCAAGGCAGGTGTACAGAATGAGTTGCTAGATGCCTGAGGTAGTTGTGCCTTGTGTGTGTGTTTATTGAGGGGGCACTTTTTGATGCTCTTCGATGCTAAAAATAAAAATCTGAGTCCATTTCTGGGTGCTGCATTTTAAGAAGGATATCGACAAACTCAGGCATGTCCAGAAGGCAATCGGCGTGGCAAAAGGTTTTGGCACGAGCTTCACGAAAGCAAAGCAGAAGCAGAAATGAAGCTCACAATCAGGAAGACCGACACAGATCACCTCCTACAAGTCTGTCAACACATCATTCCCCTTCAGGGTGTTCCATCCCCACCCCCTGGAAGAAAGAAACCCCCCCCCTTCGTAACTCCCCAGTTGTTTATTTATTTTATTTATTAAACCTACTAATTGCTTTTCTTTTTACAAAGATACTTACAAGAATAATTAAATAAAATTTACACTGAAACCACTGGCCGGGGTTGGTTGGTGGGATGTGGAGTCTAATTTGAGCTGGATAGTCCCATATATAAGGGAGCTTCCTATATGCCTGGGACCTCCATCAGAGATTTTACACAGGGGATGAGAACCTGTTGCATTCCAGTCGTAGCTGGACTACAACTGCTGCCGCCACCTGACCACTGGCCATGCTGGCTGGAGCTGATGGGAGTCCAGCAACACTGGAGGGCCTCAATTTTTCCATGCCAGGGATAGACTAGGCCTCATGGAGGCACTTGTGGCCTGATAGGCACATAAGCAGGGGTCAGCAAGGCTTGCCGGGCATGGGCCAGATCACTCCTGCAGAGATCCTCCGTGGGCCAAGTCGGCACAGCGCAATGACAGAAATTGCTTCTGTGCATGCCCAGACACCAAAAATCACGCCTGCGCAGAAGCAATTTTTGGTGTCTGGGCATGCGCAGAAGTGATTTGCGGGCTGCAGACATGCACAGACGCAATTTCCAGCATCTGGGCATGCGCAGAAGTGATTTCCGGAGCCACGGAAGAGAGTCCCCGCTCCGCGCTGCATCGATTTAGCGCAGCATGTGGGGACTCGCAGAGCAGATGAGCTGGATAAATGGCCTCCATGGGCCGCGTCTGGCCCATGGGCCTTAGGTTGCCTACCCCTGCACATAAGTGATCCCACAAAGAAGACAGGAAGGACACATATTTTGAAATCAATAACTAGCATCACTATGTCCAAATAAGGCTTTGGGCCGGGTTGGGGAATCTGTGGCCCCTAGATGTTGCCGGATTCCCATTGTCCCTTACCGTTGCCCATTCTGGTTGGGGTGGATGGGCGTTAGAGTCCGACAACATCTAGAGGATCACATCTCTCCCATCCCTGCTTTGGAGGCAGCAGCTGGCAGCTCTGCAGGTTCAGAAGACCTCCTTGTTTTCCACGAGGTCTCTGTTTTGGCTCAGAGCATATGCTTGGGAATGGAGGATACGGACCTTAAGAGCGATAAGAAGCCTAAACAAGCAGTCTGGCTGCTAATCTGACAATCAGAGGAAGATCTGAATGCCAGAAAGAGAAATGGAGGGTGCCCTACACCATGATGAGAGACTCGCTGGCTGCAAGGAAGGTAGCACTTTGCATTCCTTAAGTGCTGGGCAAGCACAAATGAATTGAGATTTATTGGTAGTGCCTGGCACTTTGCTGACACCAGCAAAGTTCTAAGGGAAGATAGTGGCGCAAGTGGGTCTTCTCCAGACACAAGAGAGAGTAGAAGGTCTGGAGCTACTCCGTCTTGTCAACTCTCAGGATGCATCGCTGCCTTAAGCTAAGGACATCCGAAATTGACAGCTTGGGCCTACACCCAACTTTCCAATGCTCTCCAGTCCAGATTTATGACTCTATTCTCTGGCCTTTCAATGCCATTTAATCCTAATGCCCTGTAGTCTTCCTCTGGCCTTCAAAAAACAGAAGGTTTCCCCACAATGTGAAAGGATGAATTTTACATCAGGAGAGCCATAGCTCAGTGGAAGGGCATCTGCTTTGCATACAGAAAGTCTCAGGTTCAACTCATGGCATCGCTAGGTAGGAAGATGTCTGAAATTCTGAAGAGCCGCTAACAGTCACTGCAGACAGTACAGAGCTAGAAGGACCAATGATCTGAGGTGTAAGGCAACATCCTATGTTCCTTCTTGCTTAGGACAACCTGCAGTTAAGTGGCACAACATCTACTCTGCCTACAGAAGTTCCTAGGTTCAATCCCCAGCATCTCCAGGTAGGGTTGGGAGAGTACCCTCTCTGAAACCATGGAGAGCAGCTGCTGTTCAGTGTAGGCAGTACTGAACCAGATGGACCAATGGGTTGACTCCGTATATGGCAGCTACCTATGTTCCTATGAATTACTTGTTTTCTCATTAGGACTGCTGTTTCATGACTGTGGACCCAAAGGTCAGGTTACCAAAATTGTCCCAAGGGGAAGTTGAGGGAATATCTTCAGAGGGAAGGATAAGATGGCTTCTCTACCAACTGGAGGTTCCATAAGCAGCATAGTTAGGAGGAAATGAATACATGGTTAGATAATTGTTAAACAACAACAACAACTTATTAAGTCATGGATCATGGGAGATGGAGTCCAAAAACATCTGCCTGGCACTACATTAGCTACCCCTATTTCAAGGGGCCCATGACAGAGAACTGCAAGGGACAAGATGCCTCCGATCAGCTCCCAGGGGAGAAAAAGCACATGTCTGTCTGGCCACATGTGGCTTGGCATATGTCTTATATGGAGATGCAAGCCCATTCAAACAGGAACCCAGAATGATTTTCTTTTGGCTGCCTAGCTAGAAACACATGAGTGTTCTTCGTTACATAGAAGGAGGGGATGAAGCCCAATGGTTTGAATTAAGAAGGAAAATATTTATAGAAAACCCCACACTTTTTCTTTTACAAGAAAGGTTCTCTACAGCTCCCTGGTGACTGAAATCTGCTCTGAGCTTTAGCAAGCTGCTAAATAAACTGGATTTGGGGTTGCTAAGCCTTAACATCAAGCTTTGGCAGCCTGGTTCCCTCTAGTTGTTTTGGACTAAAACTCTGAAGCTGGGCTGGCTGGGGCAGATGGGAGTTGTAGTCCACAATATTTGAAAGATCCCAGATTGACAAAGTCTCTCTACATGCACCACAGGCAGTACAAGGTATTGCTGCCTCAGTTTACCAGTCCAGTTTGCCCAGTGGTCCGCTTAACCTTGTGGAAGCACAGTTTCTAGCTGACTTATTTGGCTGTTGGGCCTGTACTCCAATGTGATTGGCAAAGCACCAACTGTTTTCTGTCTCAAGCCAGTTCTGATGCAATATTTTCCATGCAATTTTTATTGATTTTCTACGGGAACTCAGTGAGAAAAACCAAGCTAGACACGACGGCGACAGGTCCCTGTTTTTCAACGAATGTAGAAAGTTCCCAAAAGAGGACCAATTGGGGGAGGAAGTGTTGGAGTACAACAACAAAGATCATTCATTGTGCAATTAAGGGTTAATTCTGTTGGCATTAAAGCCAATAGGTGTGTGGGTGGAAGTGTTGCTTAGCAACCAGGCAGAGTGGCATGATCCTTGCTGAGGTAATACATGCCCGCATTGGCCGATTGGCTCCTAATGGGGAGGGAAGGGAGGACACTGAATGGTGAAAGAGAAGGCCGAACTGGCTTCTCTCTTGAGGTTACCAATGTGTGAATCACTGTGGCCAGGCTACCCCTGTCCTTCCATGGCCATTGACACACATATATCCATGCAGAAACACGTCATAGGCAGATTTATGGAACCAGCTGGGAGGAATAAAAAGCATGTCTTCACATTTTTGGATGTGACACCAAAGTCCTTTTCCGGCATCTCTTCTGGAATGTGTCCCTGTCATCGTTGAAGCATGAAAAATGAACAAAACAAAACATGATCTCACACAAGCAGTGATGTTGAAGTTTAAGACGTTGGCATCCAAAACAAGTTATGGAGCCATGGACAGTCTCCTTACTGCTCCAACAAGCACTCTGCTTCCCCATGTGCTGTTTATTGCTAAACTCTTTTATGGAAGGGCCATAGCTCAGTGGCAGAACATCTGCTTTGCATACCAAAGGTCTCAGGTTTGATCCCTGGCATCTCCAGCTAGGGCTGCACATGTCCCCTGCTGGAAAACTTGGAGAGGTGCTAGATAGACCATTGGCCTGACTCCGTATGAAGCAGCTTCCCATGTTCCTATGGAAGCAAACATGTACATGTACCACCAGTTGTTCCACCATTTGGGGGCCCATTTGGGCAAATGGCTTGGGGGCTGGATGGATAGATAGCTGTAGATAAATAAACGACTTCCAGCTGGGTGGTAACTGTGGGCCACACAACATACTGCAGAAGTTGTTAGACCTGTGATCTGACCCAGCAAGACAGTTCCTTATACAGTGGTACCTTGGGTTAAGAACTTAATTCATTCTGGAGGTCCGTTCTTAACCTTAAACTGTTCTTAACCTGAGACAGACTCTGGGTTAGCGGAGTCTGTAACCTGAAGCGTCTGTAACCCGAGATACCACTGTATTCTCAAAAATCTTTGACACTACCCCGCTGTCAGGCGGCTGACCGGTTGCCAGGAACGTACAAAGACAAGGGAAAGTTCTTACCATCCACTTTTTATTCAATATTTACTGAGAGCAGTTTGAAACCCAGCCTCTTGGACATGCATAGGCAAACTCGGCCCTCCAGATGTTTTGGGACTCAAACTCCCATCATCCCTAGCTAACAGGACCAGTGGTCAGGGATGATGGAAACTGTAGTCTCAAAACATCTGGAGGGCCGAGTTTGCCTATGCCTGCTCTTGGATAATGGTGTTGTCCCAAGTGAATCTCCACCCCCATTCATTCCTCATTTGTCATCAGCATCAGCCCCTCTAAAGGTTAGTGCTTAGTGCCATCTGTCTTCGAGCTCTTTGCTCCCCTACTTTTAAGGCTCACCTGGTTCTGGGAGATGGCAGGTCTGGAATGCTTTCTAGTGATAACGTGTCAGCCAGCTGCAGCTCCGGCTCTGCCTGCTCCTCCTCTCCCATGATTTCCGAACTTTTCCCCTCATCTGCCTCTGAGCAGTGACCTCCCACAAACCACTGTGGTAAATCTATAATTTCTTCCTCTTCCTCATCCCTGGAAGGGTCAGGATGGGGAGGCATTCTCCACCATTCCTCCTCTGCCCAGTCCCTGACATATACAGAGTTAGTTGTTCTAGGCACAAGAGCATCCTGACACAAGGCCGCACCATCTCTTCCCATCCTCCCACTGGCATCAATGCTTCCTTTGGCCTAGGGGGTTTCTTTGAAGCTGCCTCCATTTACACCAGATATCCCTGGGTAACAGCCATAACAGACCCTCCAAGGGTAAAGGGACCCCTGACCATTAGCTCCAGTCGTGGCCGACTCTGGGGTTGCGGCGCTCATCTCACTTTATTGGCCGTGGGAGCCGCCGTACATCTTCCGGGTCATGTGGCCAGCATTACTAAGCCGCTTCTGGCGAACCAGAGCAGCACACGGAAATGCCATTTACCTTCCCGCTGGTGCGGTACCTATTTATCTACTTGCACGTTGATGTGCTTTCAAACTGCTAGGTTGGCAGGAGCAGGGACCGAGCAACGGGAGCTCACCCCATCACGGGGATTCGAACCGCTGACCTTCTGATCAGCAAGTCCTAGGCTCTGTGGTTTAACCCACAGCACCACCCACGTCCCCTATTATTGTGGAATAGGATGTCCTTATTTTCATTGGACGAATGTTGGAGGATATGCCATAGCTCACTGGCAGAACTTCTGTTTTGCAGGTCCCATGTTCAATCTCCAGGTAAGGCGGTGAATGTCCTCACACCTGAAACCCTAGAGATCGACTGCCATTCCATATCCATGATACTGAGCTATGATCTGACTCAGTATAAGGTGGCTTCTTACCTTTGCCTGCCTGATTTTCCTTCCTGCTTTGTTCTACCAGCCTTTCTCAACCTTGGGTCCCCAGATGTTTTGGGCCTACAACTCCCATCATCCCTGACCACTGGTCCTGTGAGCTAGGGATCATGGGAGTTGTAGGCCAAAAACACCTGGGGACCGACCCAAGGTTGAGAAAGGCTGTAACCCTGCAGGGAAGCATATGGCTCATCTCCCCAGCTGCCCGTGGGGTGACCAGGCATCTCAGCCAATCCAAAAGAGTCCAACCATCACACCAGCTGCCTGCCCCTCTCTGGAGACCTGGGCCCTGCACTGGTAGTGAGGATCGTTAAGCTGGAAATTGTTCAGGTTCAGCAATCTCTGCCCTACCCGAGAGCCCCCAAGGATCTGCCACCTGATAATAAGATTAGCCCCCCTTTTAGAAGCCTCCTATGGGGGGAGGGGATGCCAGTGCGGTGATGCTATGAAGAGGTCTCTGTGGAGTACAATGTTGAAGGCTAAAGCTGGAGTCCTAAACACAGTGTTGGTTTTTTCCTTTAAAAATGTTTAGGGGTACTCTCATTTTCCTACTCATATTGAAATACTGCCCCTCAAGGAGGCCAAACTTAGATTCACAAAATGTTTAGGGGTATGCTTACCCCTGCGTCTCCCCAGAAAAAAAGCACTGTCTAAACACAAAGATTAAGGTGTAGGGGATGTGTGTAACTGTCAATTTCGGCTTTTCTCCAATTCTCATTTTTCCATTCTTAAATCCAGTCCTCCACATTTTCATCTTAGTCCTTTTTCATCTTAGTTGCAAATTGGTATTACTCTACAAAGTTTTTGCAGACACATTTTTTGCAAAGCCGTTTCTGCCAATGTACTGCACTTTTTGTATGTCGCTTTTCACAAGTGTATGCATTTTTATGCACACTCTGGGAACGCATTACAGGGGTGGAGAACTGCATTGCAAAATTCGGAGGAGTGCCAGTTTTCAAAGGATGGCTATGTTTTAGTTTGTGCATTGTTTTTAAAAAATGCAAATCAGGGAGGTTCACCTTTGAACATGAACGTAACTGAATTTCTCCTCGTCCCTTCTAGGGAGTCAGCTCCATCAGCGAGAACAGAATAAACATGCAAGGAATTGCATTGCCAAAATACTGTCCTATGCACATTTAATGGAGACTAACCAGGGTTGGAGAGGCACACAGGTGGTGCTGTGTATTAAACCACAGAGCCTAGGACTTGTCGATCAGAAGGTCGGCGGTTCGAATCCCCACGGCGGGGTGAGCTCCCATTGCTCTGTCCCTGCTCCTGCCCACCTAGCAGTTCAAAAGCACGTCAAAGTACAAGTAGATAAATAGGTACCGCTCCGGCGGGAAGGTAAACAGCGTTTCCGTGTGCTGCTCTGGTTCGCCAGAAGCAGCTTAGTAATGCTGGCCACATGACCCGGAAGCTGTACGCCGGCTCCCTCAGCCAATAAAGCGAGATGAGTGCTGCAACCCCAGAGTCGGTCACGACTGGACCTAATGGTCAGGGGTGCCTTTACCTTTTAACCAGAGTTGTGGGGGGCACTTGGGAAAGATGCTTTCAGGGCACCCCTCCTTGAGTGTGCCCACCAGCTCCTGCTGCCCCTCACCACTGTTGCTGCTGTGTCACCTGGGCTCAACCTGCATCATCCCCCTTTGCAGTGGTGAGGAATTTTTGGTCTGTGGGTGTAATTTAGCCTACCAGACCTCCTAATCTGGGCTGCAAGGTTACTCCAGTCAGCCACACTCAGCTGCCCTACGTCTCATGTCATATAGGTGTAGATGCATCTGGGCCACTAATTAGCTGGCCCCCAGCACTAGCAAAGGGCTTTGTGAACCCTCAAAACCAGGCGGTGGTTGGGGCTTGCAAAGCACAGCAGTGTGCAAGCCAAAACAGGTTACTTGACATGTGGTGAGTAACAGCTGAGGAGCCCCAGCCACCTGTCCACCTTGACCCATTGTTGGTGGGAGGAGAGATCTGAATTCAGCCGATAAGTGTGGGCAAAACATACAGAAGACTGTTGTTGTTGTTCATCTCACTCAAAGAGGCAAGGTCAACAGATGCAGCAGCAAGGAGGAGGATCAGGGCCAGGAGGCTCAAGAGATTGGGGGGGGGGGGGCTTTACTAAGGCATGAGCCTTGGACAGCGCCCTGCAATGCCAACTCCTGGTGCCAGCCTGGGGAGTAACTATACCATTTCGCATTTCACAGACGAAATGTGCTTGTAACATCCCTATTCTATTCTCAAAAGTGATTGCCCGACCTGAGGCTCCCTGTTCTGCCTGGTGCATTTGATGACTCTGCAATACACTGTCCCTCAATTATTTAAAGGCTAAGAGAGAGTGTTTCTTCTTTTGGCTAAAGTTTTTTTTCCTCCCCCCAAAAATAATTGGCTTACGGTTAGAGTGCATTAGCAACAATTCAAAATACACCTTGTGGAAGGCAATGTTGGAAATGTTGCTGCACGGCACCTAAGTGTCTTGGGTCCATAAATTTACTTGCGTACGCATTTACAGGGAAGGTTCACAGCTTAGTGGCAGAGCAACTGCTTTGCATGCAGATGGTCCCTGGTTCAACATCTGGCACCTCCAAATAGGCATATCGGTGACCTCTTTTGCCCTTGTTTTTGATCCTGCATCTCCTGCTTGGGGTGGCTTCCGTGGCCAACCTTATTATGACCAGGTGGACCAGCTGGAGTTTAGTAAGTCTCATTGAACTCATTGTGAACTTTTTTCCAAGTAAGAATGTGCAGTGAGTAAACATCTCGACCAAGCCAAGTTGGCGGGATGGAGGACATCAAACCTCTTCCTCTCTCCACAGGTATGGTTCCAGGTTAGGGGCAAAGCCCTATATTGATGTCTCCAGTCTCTGACCTTTAGCATCTTACCCCCAAACTGCCAGTACACTCAGCCATAAAACCAGCTTGCCAGACCCGGCTCTGTAGGCTTAAGGATACCCAACAAGTTGGAGTGTTGGCCTGAGTTCTGTCAGCTGACCTTGCATCCCTATGGAGAAGCACCACTTCCTATGCCACATTTGGGAACTTCAGGCCACAAGACTGAATGACAACCTTCAGGCACATCTGCCTGGCCCTCTGAACTTTCTCCAGGCATATGAAGAAGGGCCTCAGAGTCTGGGGTGGTTTATATGGGGAGAGGCAGTCCTTCAGATATGGCGGTCCTGAGCCATTTAAACTATCATTGTTCCGCCCATTTTTGCCTCTGGCCCTGCCCACCACAGGCATGTAGCCCTCAGAAGATTGCCCAGGAGGGAATGCAGCCCCTTGGCTGAACAAGATTCCCCACCAAGCCCTATATAACACTTTCACACACACTGGTCTGACTTTCCCATCAGTTGACAACACAGACACTCTCTCTTCGTGCTTCCCCCCAGCTCTGCCTGGAATCATCTCACTTCATCTCATCTATCTAATCTGCTGTCAACATCCAGCTGGTCAATGGCAACATCTCCCACCTCCAGCCCTTGATTCCTGTTTGCCAGATCTCCAACTCATTCACAACCTCATCTCCTAACTCTGACGTCTGCGCCAGTCGCCCCGCATCCAGAATCCAGAGCCTAGGACAGCCCCAAGCCTGGCAGCACCTTGAAACATCCAGACAAAACAAGCCCATAAAAATTAAGGCTGATGGCCAATTAAATTTTGTTCAGTTAATGAATCATCATCTCCCTTTCAAGCGTTTAAGCTTAAATGTGAAATCAATTTGCTTATTACTAAAACCTCGATCCAGGTGTCTTTCTAGAGGCGTTGAATGGCATGTAAGTTAAAAGACAAAGGTCGCCTCCAGATTGTCAGTGTTTTGCAGGAGGGATTCAATCACGTAAATTTAGGTTTCTGCAGTTAAAGTGTTCTGGCACAAGTAGTCCACTATTGTTGTTGTTGTTTTCTAAAAACACACGCTAGACTTTCTGTGATCAGCTCAGTTGGTTAGAGCATGTTACTGATAACGCCACAGTTGCAGGTTTGATCCCCGTATGGGACAGCTGCATATTCCTACATTGGACTAGATGACCCCCAGGGTCCCTTCCAACTCTACAATTCTATGATCTTTGATGAGGTAAAACATAAAAGGTAAAGGACCCACGGACAGTTCAGTCAAAGGTGACTATTGGGTTGTGGTGCTCATCTGCTTTTCAGGCTGAGGGAGCCGGCGTTTGTCCACAGATAGCTTTCTAAACCACTTCTGGTGCAACAGGACACTGTGACGGAAACCAGAGCACACAGAAATGCCATTTACCTTCCCGTCGCAGCATTACCTATTTATCTACTTACACTGGTATGCTTTCGACTTACTAGGTTGGCAGAAGCTAGGACAGAGCAATGGGAGCTCACCCCCTCACAGGGATTCGAACCACCGACCTTCCGTTCAGCAAGCCCAAGAGGCTCAGTGGTTTAGACCACAGCGCCACCCACGTCCAGACATATTTCTCCACCTCTCATGATGCTAGAACCCGGGACCACCCACTGAAGCTGAATGTTGGACGATTCAGGACAGGCAAAAGAACGCACTTCTTCACCTGCAGCAGCAGCACATAGTGGAGCAAGGGGATTTGCTCCCACATCACGCAGCAACGGCCACCGACTCAAACTGCTTCGAAAGAGGATTGGCAAAGTGGTGAAGATAAGGCTTCCTGGGGTTACTAGCCATGATGGCTATGCTCTGCCCCCCACCCGTGTTGGAGGTGCTGTGCTTCTGAATACCAGTTGCCAGGATCCAATCGCAAGTGGGGAGAGGGCTGTTGCACTCTGGTGCTGCTAAAGGGCTTCCCAGAAGGCATCTGGCTGTCCACCGTGAGCACAGGATGCTGAATTAGACATAGGCCTGATCCCACTAGGCTCTTCTTATCTTCGGAGGAGGGGGAGAATGGAAAGGAGACGTTGCCCAGAGAGGTGAAAAGAGCATTTACTCAGCTGAGCAGGTTAGAACAGTGTGCCACTTCATCCAGCAAATTATCTTTCTTTTGCCACGTTCTCTTATTGAAGCCGGACTAGCAGAGCCTCAGGTCTGCTTGCTGACCAGAATTTGAATGGGGCTCATTGAGGGTTTTCGTGGAAAATAGCATAAGAATGCAAGAATCACCTTGCTCGATCAGGCCAAGTTACAGGCAGGGCTGGAGATGCTCCCAGAGCTCTGTCTATTCCTTGCTCTTCCGCTGTCAGCTCCAAGCGGAACGGCAGCTAACTTCATGCTTGGGCACGCCACTTTCATAGGTGGGCACAGCCTAGCTATCCATGTGGAGAAGCAACAGAGCAGGAGTGGGGGAGCACCCCCCCTACATTCCCACCTGAGCAAACTTCTGAGGGGTGCATGCCAGGGTTGCTCAGGGCCAGAGGCAAGAGTCAGCAGGACAATGGATGCAGTAGCATAGCACGGAGAGCCCACAGGAACAGTTGCCCTGGGCTCAATATTGTTAGGGCCACAAAAATTCAACACCTTGTGCTGCCTCAATACAGCTGCGTGTTTCTGTCGCTGGACTCCTTTGAAAACGGCTTCTCCATGAGAACCAGGAAATGACCTCTCCAGACAATGGAACGACTCTTCTTTTCTTATCTCTGCAACTGCAATCTCCTGGGACTGGGTGGTATATATGCCGTTAGGCGGTTGAATGTGCATGTGTACTCCATCTGTTTTGCTCCCTCCCAACCCAGCCTCCTTGCAGCCCCGGGCACTGGCAACACACGCTACACCACTGAATGGATGGGGCTCTTACTTCCTTGCAGTAAGCTACATTAGGTAAAGGGTAAAGGGACCCCTGACCATTAGGTCCAGTCGTGGCCGACTCTGGGGTTGCGCAACTCATCTTGCTTTATTGGCCGAGGGAGCCGGCGTACAGCTTCCGGGTCATGTGGCCAGCCAGCATGACTAAGCCACTTCTGGCGAACCAGAGCAGTGCACGGAAACGCTGTTTACCTTCCCGCCAGAGCGGTACCTATTTATCTACTTGCACTTTGACATGCTTTCGAACTGCTAGGTTGGCAGGAGCAGGGACCGAGCAACGGGAGCTCACCCCGTCGTGGGGATTCGAACCGCCAACCTTCTGATCGGCAAGTCCTAGGCTCTGTGGTTTAACCCACAGCGCCACCCGCGTCCTCTACATTACAGCCCCATAAAAGTCAGAGGTCTCTACACCTGCATCTCTCCATCTCCCATCCAGGGAAGCAAGAAGCATTATGACAATTCAATGACACATTCCAGCCAGGCAAAAGCACCAATGAGGGCACTGAGCTGCATCCGTTCAAGAATTCTGACGGAAATGGGAATAGGAATTGCCAGCATTTACTAATTTGTCCCATATCCAGAACGGAAATCACTCCAGTGAATGCAATGGATATTCACTGTTGTGGCTTTTAGTCCACAAAGAACACACAGTTTGCATTATGTTTCCATTGCATTGACCTGAATGGGATGGAGTAACATAATGACAATATAATCATATTGATGGTCAAAGTTACATGATTTCGTCACAGTGGACAGCAAGACGAATAATGCAGTTTGGGGCAGAAGATGAGCTGCAGCAGAACGGACACATGTGTCTAGTAGAGGGCAGAACGGGAAATGATGCCTTTCTACAGCCCTGCTAGCTGCCCAACAGGCAGAAATATAGAGTTCCAGCCACCAGGCATCTCCAGTTGTTCTTATGTGTTTAACTGGTAAGTGTCTTCTTGAGGAAATGAGATTCTTTGCTTCTCATTCTTCCTAGTTCTGCCAAGAGATTTCATGTCTATTTGCATTACCCAATGGTGTAGTTGGGGGGAGTGGTAGAGAGGCTGTTGCCTCTATTTGGGGGGGGGGCTCAAAATTTCAAAAGAAAAATAAACCACTATGAGCAGGCATAGGCAAACTCGGCCCTCCAGATGTTTTGGGACTACAACTCCCATCATCCCTAGCTAAGAGGACCAGTGGTCAGGGGTGATGGGAACTGTAGTCCCAAAACATCTGGAGGGCCGAGTTTGCCTATGCCCGGCTTTGAGGCTTTTTTAAAAAAACCAAGCAGTGAAATAATTATAAAATAACTAGCCACTGCCACTGTTGCCTCCTCAACTTCTCTCTCCCTCCTGAGAAGACCCTTCCCCACCACCATCACCCAGCCCTGCCAGGAAACATGAGATAGGGGACACAATATTTGCCTTGCCCCGGGGTACTGGCAACCTACGCTACACCACTGGCACTACCTGCAAGCAAAAGTTCAATTTGTCACTAGCATCACCCTGATCCCAACTCTGAAGGAATCTCCGGTTTCCACACTGAGCCTCGGTCTGCTTTGACAGTTCCAGATTAATATTCATAAGGAAAACACAAACTTGTGGAATCGCAAGTCAGCGTCTTTCCACAAGCTCAGACCTACTGGCCTCACCTGACCCCGTCTGGAAGATCATTTCAAATCCCATTAGTGCCCCAGGAACAGTCCTTACGCATGAGGGATCTCATTCACATGGGTCAGACTGCACGGCCTCCACCTCCCCGTGACCTGTGGCTATAGACTTGCGGCCAAGGGAGTGCACAAACACAGGCATCTCAGTGAGAATTCCATTCAAGATAAACTTGCCTACGAAAAGCAGGGCTGCCCACTAGTCTGGCGCTGTTGCGTTGCAAAGGAGGCTGGCATTCCGTTGCAATAACCATAATGAAGTTAAAGCACAGCTATAGATGGCAGATGATATTGTTTCATTAAGATGCCTTATGCCATTGGTCCCTCTAACTCAGTATCATCTACTTTGACTGCCAGCAGACCTCCGTGGTTTCCGTCTCTCCCAGGTCTACCTGGAAATGCCACGGACAGAAGCTGGGACCTTCTATATATGGCAAGCAGATGCTCTACTACCACTGAGCAATGGACCTTGCCCCAAACAGGCTGATCTTACAGTCATTTCAGGCACAAATCCACTCCTGATTCTCCCCTACAATCCCCCCCCCCAAAAAAACCATTCTTTGTTTCAGCACCATAATTTAGTAAAAATGAAGCCTTTTCAGCTGTTGCTTTAGTCAAACTCTTGCAAGTCAGAAATCACCCATCTGCACTATACATCTGAAGCAATATTATACCACTATAAACAGTCACAGCTTCCTCCAAAGACTCCTGGGAACTATAGTTTGTTAAGGGTGCTAAGAGTTGCTAGGAGACCCCCTATTCCCCTCACAGAATGACAATTCTCTTCCTAGAGAAAACTGGGAACTGGAGCTCTGGGAAGGGAATAGGGGCCTCCATAATAATAATAATAATAATAATAATAATAATAATAATAATAGGGATGCAGGTGGCGCTGTGGTCTAAACCACAGAGCCTAGGACTTGCCGATCAGAAGGTCAGCGATTCGAATCCCCACGACGGGGTGAGCTCCCATTGCTCGGTCCCAGCTCCTGCCAACCTAGCAGTTCAAAAGCACGTCAAAGTGCAAGTAGATTAATAGGTACCACTTCGGCGGGAAGACAAGCAGCATTTCCATGCACTGCTCTGGTTTCAGTGTTCCATTGCACCAGAAGTGGCTTAGTCATGCTGGCCACATGACTTGGAAATACTGTGGACAAACACCGGCTCCTTCGGCCTGTAAAGTGAAATGAGCACCGAGCCGCAACCCCAGAGTCGTCTGCGACTGGACTGGGGTCCTTTACCTTTAAAATAATTATTATAATAATAACTCTCAGCACCCTTAACAAACTCCCAGCTCCCAGAATTCTCTGGGGGAAGCTGTGAGTTTTTAAAGTGGCATCACAGTGCTTTAACTGTACAGTGTAAAATAGGGACAAATGCTGATGAAACAGGTGGTTGGAGGAGATCTTGGTTTGACTATCACCCAAAATGTTTCCTTGTCTGTTTATTTTTATTTTTATTTTTATTATATCATCTGTTCAGTGCTTTCTCAGATCGGGCAGGTCCAACCCCTTCCCCCCTCCCATATAAAGCAATGATTTCAATATGCACTGGCAGCTGGTAAACATAAGGAAGCAAAATAAGCAAACCATCGCCATTAAATACGTGCGCTTGGAAGGCATGCAACTTCTGCACGGGGGCGTCATGGCAGGCTGCGGGCACAGAGCATCCGATCTGAGGGAAGAGGGAAACGCAGGAAGAGAGGTCGACCTTTTGACACCCAGCTTATTCAATGCCTCTGTTGGGAGACAACAGGGCCGCCCAGTCCGGGATGCTGGTAGTAGTTTGCAAAGCCTTGCGCTGGCAGGCTGCTCACGACCATGGTGCCTTGGCCAGCTGCATTGCTGCAGGCTGCTTCACAGCGGCAGGAGGCAAGGATGGCAGCAGGCTGGCGACGGGCTGCTCCGCCAATGCCAGATGGCAGATGAGATTACGAGAAATTTGATTTTGAAGTAATCCATAAACCTGGCTGAGCTAACGTCGTTCCGTATGCATTATCTTGTAATCCCGCCGAAGAGAACATTTTCAAGCAAAGAGACTAATTCCCCCCCATCCCTGCGAGGGCTCCGACAAGCACCAGATAATCCCCACTTTTCTGTTGTTGCTGGAAGTGCTTACAGGGAACCTGCAATGGCAAGAAGGGGCTCTGCCAGCTCCACAACCGAGGTGACGCCTGTCTCCGACGCTTTGCAGATCAGGGGTGATGCACTACACAGTGGACAAACAGATGCAAAAGAAGGCAGGGAGACAAAGGAAGTTGTCCTTTGCAGAGTCAGGCCATTAGGCCTTCTAGCTTAGTACTGTCTACATGGACTGGCAGCAGCTCTCCAGGGTTTCAGCGCTCCCAGTCCTACATGGCAGACTTTTCACAACGGCAGTGTCATTGCTAACTGGGTTGCCATCCCTCCACCACCACCAGCACCCAGGGAATAATGGGAAGGTTAGACCAGAGCACTTGATCAGACAGAGAAGTAGTGGGCAGCCTCCTCTGCAAATGGATACACTGAGCTAAGAGGGGGATTGATTGTTATGAACCACATCAACAATCATCACCATTATCTTCATCCACAGACAGCTCTCTCATGTGACATGCAGGTGTAATCTGACATACAGTTTGGGAATGATTACTCAGATTACTTAACCCTATTTTCCAGGGACAGTCCTGGATTTACAGAAGCCATTCAGGTTTCTAATTTGATGTCCAACATTTTCTTAGGACATCCCTATTTTCATCAGAGAAACATTGGAGGATATGAAGTTATGCGACCCCTGAGCCAAGGAGATAAGTAACCATACAACCTTTAGAAGTCACCAGAAGGCAGCCCTGTATAGGGAAGTTTTTTTAATGTTCATTGTTTCTTTATTATTCTTTTATATGATGGAAGCTCTACAGAGTGGCTGTGGCAACCCAGCCAGATGGGTATAAATGATAAATTGTTGCTGTTGCTGTTGTTATTTTATTTTATTTTATTTTATTTTATTTTATTTTATTTATTGAATTTATATACCGCCCTATACCCAGGGGTCTCAGGGCAGTTCATAGAATAAAATCAAGATATAAAACCACAGAATACATAATGAAAATAAAAACAACAACCTAATAGCCCCCCCCCAAAAAAAATAAACACGTTTTAAAAGGGCATAGGATGTAAATCGGATCAACCAAAGGCCTGGTTAAAAAGGAATGTTTTTTGCCTGGCACCTAAAGGTGTATAATGAAGGCGCCCGGCAAACTTCCCTGGGGAGAGCATTCCACAGACCAGGGTTGGGCAACTTAAGGCCCAGGGGCCGGATGCAGCCCAATTGCCTTCTCAATCCGGCCTGTGGACGGTCCAGGAATCAGCGTGTTTTTACATGAGTAGAATGTGTCCTTTTATTTAAAATGCATCTCTGGGTTATATGTGGGGCATAGGAATTCGTTCATTTTTCCCCCTCCCAAAATACAGTCCGGCCCACCACATGATCTGAGGGACGGTAGACCGGCCCATGGCTGAAAAAGGTTGCTGATCCGTGCCACAGATGGAGAGCCATGGCAGAGAAGGCCTGTTCTCCTGTTGCCACCCTCCGGACCTCTCGAGGAGAAGGCACATGGAGGAGGTCCTCAGAACATGATCTCAGGGTCTGGGTAGTTTCATATGGAAAGAGGTGGTCATTAAGGTACAATGGTACCTCGGGTTAAGTTCTTAATTCGTTCCAGAGGTCCGTTCTTAACCTGAAACTGTTCTTAACCTGAAGCACCACTTTAGCTAATGGGGCCTCCTGCTGCTGCCACGCCGCCGGAGCACGATTTCTGTTCTCATCCTGAAGCAAAGTTCTTAACCCGAGGTACTATTTCTGGGTTAGCAGAGTCTGTAACCTGAAGCGTCGAGGTACCACTGTATTGTTGTTGAATAGGACATCACTATTTTCATCAGAGCAATGTTGGAGGGTATGACATGGAGACGTCGGGGATTGAACCTGGGATATTCTGAATAGAATGTATGTGGCCGCTCCCCAAAACCCAGTTGCCCAGTGCTGATTCCAGTCTAGATTAAAATAAACCATTTACAGAGTTACTAGCAAGCTTGGTCAAGATCAGCCAGAAACAAAGGGCCTTGCTTTAATCTTCTGCAGATTCCTCAGATCTTCTTGACCTCACAGCTCATCTTACTACCTTTCAGAGCCTCCCAGCATCAGGGCAGGAATTGGCTCAGTGGCTTCCAGTTGCCAGTTTAAGGGGCTCACAGCTGGGAGAAAGAGATCATAAAATTTGTTTATTGAGCATTTAGGGGGTTTTCTCAGCCCAAAATCAGTTCTGGCACCTCTCAGGTGGGCACCATTGCCATTATAAGAGAACAAGGGATGTGTTCGTGATGAGTTCCAGCACCTCTTTTTCTAGGAAAAAAAAATAGCACTGCAAGCATTCATCCTGATTTATTGGAGGGAGATTACACAACACAGGTTCTTGAACGAGCATTCCCTCCAATTTGTTTGCAGAGAGGTTAGGCATCAAAGCAAGCATTATCTTATATTTTCCATTTCTATTTCTCCACCACATATAACAACTGCAACAAGTCCAACATTTGGAGGAACTGTGGTTTCGCTGCATGAGACCTCCACAACAATTACGTATAACTGCACAGCGTGAATCTGCCGGTACTGTATGTGATTGGACCCTATACGAAATGGCAAGAGTCTAGAAGCACCCTTAGATGCTGGAGAGAAGCTGAGCTCCAACCCAAAGGAAACAAAGAAAGAAAAAACACCAGAAAGCAGAGAGAGAGAGAGAGAGAGAGAGAGAGAGAGAGAGAGAGTGTCAAGCGGCTCTGACATTGCCGGAGCAATTCTCGCCTCCCAGCCATGTGAGATCTGAATTATTCCTCCGCCAGTAGTTCCTCCTCCGAATGCCATGGAAACCACCCCGTTCCAAGCAGACTCTTGGCTTGATGAAAGGAATAAAACATGACACTGTTTTCTGCAGGCAGCTACCACAACACCAACACTCTTTGCATGTGTGAATTGGGCCTACGGTGGGTCTGTCTGCGCTGCAGCTGAACTTCCAAACTCCCCCTAAAGCAGCCGTGAAAAGGGTCTTGAACCCACACAAGCATTTGCAGATTATTAATTTTTTTGCACGATGGTCTTGGTTTTTTGCACAGAAACCTCTACCTGGCAGATAAATTCTCCCTAGGCAAAAATGTAGGCATGTTCCTTAGAGTTGCCACGCTTACAACTTTGAGGTACATGCATTAACAGTGGCGGTTTTGTTTCATTTTATTGCTCCTAAATGTGAAAAGCTTCGTGCTACTTTTAAAGGCACAAGAGCGAGCCAGGAAGGTTTTCTGGCCAGTTGGTAACTCCACTGGCTGAGCGTGACCGGGGCTATGGGGTGGTGGCCCCAGGTGCATGATTCTGAGGACAAGAAAGGGCACAACCAGGAGCCCCGGTGACAGGTGCCCTGCAATGAGGCAAGCTGCACCGGGCTCAGGCCTTTGGAGCTGGGATGGCACCTCCTTCTAGAAAGAGAGGAGAGTGTAGCTCCGCGTTGGTTGGCCAGGCAACCCCCTGCATGGGTGCCAGGCAGGTGGTGTAGCATGGTCTTGCTTTGGCTCTGGTGGGGGGAGCTTGGACAGCTAACATGGAGTTGCAGTCTCCTCTCTCTTGGAGAAGGAGGCTCCATCCCAGCCCCAAAGGCCCAGTCCTGGTGTGACTTGCCTCCCCGCAGGGCACCTGTCATGGGGGGGGGCTGGTTGTGCCATCTCGCACCCTCTCAGAATCCGGTGGTGTAAGCATTGGAAGACTCGGTTCACCCTCCACACCCTGCCCCCAGCATACGTGTGAGCCCCCAGTGCCAAAAAAAACCCCACACTATGGTACTGGGCAACCCTAATACTGTGGGAATGTTCAGGGAGGCAAGGGAGGATATATTGTTTAATTATATCTGTCAGGGAACTGACATCAGAGCGAAAGGAGAAGGAGAGGCTCCCCGATTCTGCAGGATAAGGTACCAGCACCAGGGGGAGACGCAGCTTGGTAGAGGGGGGAGGAAATCGGCGTAACACCAAGGATCCAGGAGGGCAAATGGGGGAAGCGGGGGGAGAGCTCCGGGATTCTTCCCTGGACATCAGTGAGGTGAGCACTGGTCCTCCACTACCCACGCCCTCCCTGCGCAGAAGACTCCCGCGCAGTGAGAGGCAGAGACGACTGGGAGTCAAACAGCTTTTATGCTGGAAAAGGTTTAAGAAACGCCCACAGACAGATTCTGCTAGCGACTGAGGCAGCCACGCTGAGATGGGCTGTGCAGTCAGGACGGTTTAACCCAGGCAGTTAAAGCTCCCTAACGGGGACAGTTTACGCACGAGTAACTCAAACCCATTACAATATCCTTCCCAACTTGTGTTAACAAGTTCTACAATTTAGCAGAGTAACATTCCCCCTTTTAAACTTAGACAGCAGATAGGTCCTGGAAAAAGAGGATGTAAACGTACGCCTGACAGAGCCATCCAGACTCTGCTGAAAATCCTCTAGCCAAGGAAGAGTCCACCAGTCAGTTCCCAGTCAATCTATTCCCCTGTTGAACAGCAGCTTGTACCATTAGGAAGTTCTTCCAGACAATCTGATTCTGCCAGGCTCTGCTCATAACCTTCCAGGTACTATCCTGGCTCTTCTGTCCAGGGCTCACTAGATTCTGCCTCACCTCCACCAAATTACCTGGTGGTTCATAGACTGCCATTCTACTATTTTTCATTCCAGGACTTTTTTCAGGAAGCTGAGCATAATGGGTTACATACCCTCCAACATTTCTCCGATGACAATAGGGACGTTCTATTCCATAATAATAAAGATAATAATTTTGTTATTTATACCCTGCCCATCTGACTGGGTTGCCCCAGCCACTCTGGGTGGCTTCCAACACGTATAAAAATATAACAAAAGATTAAACATTTAAAAACATCCCTCTACAGAGCTGCCTTCAGGTGTCTTCTAAAGGTTGTATCTTATCTCCTTAGCTCGGGGGTTGCATAACTCCATACCCTCCAACATTTCTCCAGCGAAAAGAGGGCTGTCCTAAGGAAAAGTTGGACATTCTGGGATCAAATCAGAAACCAGGATGGCTTCTGTAAATCTAGGACTGTCCCTGGAAAATAAGGACACTTGGAGGGTCTGGGCTTATGGTTTATGTGTTACTACCCTCACTAGCATTGTAAGTTCCTGGTGCACAGGAATGCATTTGTGCAGTGATTTAAACACTCCAAACAGAAAGCCATCCTGATTCAATGGATCAGTCAGGTCCTTATTTAATCAAGGTGCTTTAATGCATGTGCCGGTGCGCTCCCTCACATCAGCAACTTGAAAGTTGGGGGGGGGGCGGGCTTGAGATAAAATAAAAATGTTGACAAACGGTGCCAGTTCCAAAATTAACTTTGCAAATTTTCCAGAGTTAAACCCAGAAAGGCAGGTGGAGCGAAATAAGGGACCCTGTCAATCCATGGAACGGTTTAAAAATAGGGAATGCAGAACACTGGCTCATTCATAAACAACATACAGGCCGGTTTACGACCCAGCCTCCAAATGGCAGCCAAGTTATATATGTGGCTCATGTCAAACCCTTTAGATGTTAGCTTAGCCATGTGCACGATGCATTCCAAGCCGGAAAAACAAAGCAGGATGATGGCATATGAGTGTTTGCATGTGCTTCTAATCCTGTTCTAATTGGGAACTGCAACCAGAGAGCTTGGCGCGCGCGCGCACACACACACACACACACACACACACACACACATATATATATATATATATATATATATATATATATGGGGAATTTTACAAGCACACTCTTTGCCAGTCAGTGCTTGCCCTCTAGTGGCCTAGACAGATCTGGTGTGCATCTTTCAGTAGTAACCTTCAGCAGAACATTAGGTCAAACTCAAAAAGCACTTCTCGAATCAAGCCAAAAACGTGCTGGAACCAGACATCTAATTCCATACAGCAGCGGTCTAAAAATAGGCCCCTAAGAACCTTTTAAGACAGTGGTTTTCAGTATTCCTCACTCTCCGCTGTAACATTAGAACTCAGGAGTACCCAGGAAAATTGACAAGTGTTGATAGGGCCAGGACTAGGCAGGGAGAGAGCACTTCTTCACACGACAGCTAATTATCTTAAGGAATTCAGAAGCACAACATGGGCCGATGAAGACTATTAGCCTTTGAATGGGATGATTACAGTGAGTAGGTCTGTTAATGGCTATATGGAGCCTCCGGCTGCAGCCGCAGTATACCTCTGAACACAAGGTAAAGGTAAAGGGACCCCTGACCAGTCGTGGGCGACTCTGGGGTTGCGGCGCTCATCTCGCTTTATGGGCCAAGGGAGCCGGCGTACAGCTTCCGGGTCATGTGGCCAGCATGACTAAGCCGTTTCTGGCGAACCAGAGCAGTGCACAGAAACGCCGTTTACCTTCCCACTGGAGTGGTACCTATTTATCTACTTGCACTTTGACGTACTTTCAAACTGCTAGGTTGGCAGGAGCAGGGACCGAGCAACGGGAGCTCACCCCGTCGTGGGGTTTCGAACTGCTGACCTTTGATCGGCAAGTCCTAGGCTCTGTGGTTTAACCCACAGCGCCAACCACGTCCCTGTTGGGGACCAAAAATAGAGGAAGGTTGCCGCCTATAATCTTGTGAGATTCCTAGAAGCATTTGGGTGGCTATTTGTTTTCATTATTATTATTCATTTTCATAACAAATCTAACAAAGAAAGAAAAGAAAAATAGAGGGGGGACGGAAAGAGGGGGAAACGCCATAGGCTCACCTTGTGAATAGATTAGCCATCAATACATCCATCTTTGTTTATATGAAATAATTGATATTAATTCACTACAGTTCCCAGGATTTTTGGGGTGGCAAGCCATGTGCTTTCAATGAATGGTTTCCTCAGAATTCAAACATAAATGGGATTTGTGGCCCATTGTATTTCCCAGGGAATGGGAGGAAATGGATGTGGAATCCCCCCGCCCCTTCTCTTGGAAATGAGCAGCGCTGACAGGTCACCAAACCAATTATTCAGCGCTCACGAGATCACTAAGCTGGCTAGAGAAAGACTTCTCGATAAATTCCTGTTTGCCCAGAAAGAGGAGGGCGCTGGCTGTCCTTCCGAAGCTGTCCTGCTTCTTTACGCGCCCATTAAATGTGGATTAAATCTAGTTACTTTCCCAGATATTTCACTCTCCCACCCACCCGCCGTTTTAATGTTCAGGAATAGAGTGGCTGGGAGGGTAAAACCCAGCCAGATAAATGTAATGTGCCCTATTACTTTGATAAATGAAAGCGAGCGAGCGCGTGGCAAGCCGGGAGCTGCAGAGCCACAAAGATACAGTCTTTGGGAAGCTGAGGCTCTGGTTCCGCTTTCCACACATTCAAGGTGCTGGATGCGGCCCTCCAGGCCTCCCTATCTGGCCCTCAGGCCTCCTCCCCCACCCCACCCCCAGTGACTTCCCTTTGCCTCAAGCCACACCGCTGCTTCGCACCCCAAATGTTTTTGCCTGGCTGGAATGTGCCCTTGAACTAATGCCTGTCATTGGTCAAGACGGAGGATACAAAGGTGTCTGACTGTGCAGAAACTAGCTTACTTTTTGCATTCATTGCTCTGCCTTCAGCTGGACAGCTCAGTCAGTTGGAGCATGGTGCTGATAATGCCAAGGTTGCAGGTTCAATCCCCGGATGGGACAGGTGAATATTCCTGCATTGCAGGGAGTTGGACTAGACAACCCTTAGTGTCCTTCTCAACTCCATGATTCTGCTTCTAAGATGATGCATGCAGCCTGGAAGTTTCAGCTCGGCAGCAGCAGCAGGCTGCAAATTATAGCATAGACATACCAGGGGTGGGGTCTGCCCTCATTTGCTCCTCTCTCCCAATCAACCTCAGTCTCCAGGACCCACCCCATGACAACGTTTAATGCATGTATTCAAGAAAACATAACAGACGTCACCAGAAGCGTTTCCACCCCCATTGTTCAGCCCGGACTCTGAGGTCTAGCGTCGAGGGCCTTTTGGCAGGTCCCTCCCTGCAAGAAGTGAGGTTACAGGAAACCAGACAGAGGGCCTTCTCGGTAGTGGCGCCCGCCCTGTGGAACAGCCTCCCATCAGATGTCACGGAGATAAACAACTGTTTTATTGTGTTTTTAATATTCTTTGGGGAGCTGCCCAGAGTGGCTGGAGAAACCCAGTCAGATGGGGTGGGGTATAAATATATTATTATTATTATTATTATTATTATTATTATTAGGTTTGGGTCCTGACCTGGCATCCCTGTTGCCAAGTGTAAGGATATACATCAGATGTCACCAACCTGGACTGGATCTACATTGATCTTCTAAACATTATTACCGTAAATATAAGTTCTAGAACACTTAATGGCATTTTCCCATTACCGGTGGCTTGCTGCTCTGCAGCGCCCTCTGGCGTCACATTTTAATAACGCATTTTAATGTTATAAATGACAGGTGTAGATTCGACCCCTGGTGCCCTCCAGATACCTTGAACTAAAACTGCCATCAGCTCAAGCCACCACAGCTGCCCTACCTTATGCAGGAGTTTCACATCACTTTTCCTGAACTGCATGTGCCCCCAGAACACTTCCCAGAATCCCCTGCATCATGCAGGTGTTCCGCCATCTTTCAAGGACCGTGTGCCTCCTGGAATGCTTCCCAGAATCCCCTGCTTTGTGCAGAAATTCCACGGCGGACAAGCCACGATTCCTCTGCAGAGAACTTGGTGCGGATTCCATGAGACTGGAAAGTTCAGGAAATCGCTGCCTTAAACTGTTGTGCCACCTGGCAGCCGTGAGTGGGATTTATTTTCTGACAGCATCACAGGCCCCCGTCTTCATCAGACCATGGATGCCAACTCATGGGAGAAACAGCCAGAACTCTTGGACATGGAGAGCAAAGCCATTGCTGTCCAAAACTCCTCAGGCTTCTCACAGGGAAGAATTTCCAACACAAATAAACTAGCAATTTTTTATTTTATTTTATTTTTCACATGAGGGAATGCCTGCCAAGACAGCTCAAAATCTTTCTTCCACTCCCCCGCCCCCCATTTTTGTTCCAGCAGAATGCATGCATTAAAGAAAACAAAACAGACAGGGCTTGATTGAGTTTGATTTGCTTTTAATAAGGAGATAAGGGGAGAAGGGGAGAACAGCAAAAGCCCAGCTAAAGTGTTCCCAAAAGTGCAGGCTTCTTTCTGGGAAGAGTGGGAACCTAATTCTTCAAAGTAGCAGATGAGGAGATTAACCTGTTTCTGAAGCGTATCACTTCACTTTGTCCATATTCTCATATATTTTGAATTGCCTGAACATGTCAGGGAGAAGCGTTCTGCTCTTCTCCCTGAGAGGCTCCCTTTCTCTTGCAGGGAAATGATTTTGTTACTGTATTTTGAAGCAAGAGCTTCCTCCTTCCACCCCCTCCTACCTGTTTAGCCCTGACACAGGTTTACCAGCTAAGGCCTCAGAGTACAGTGGTACCTCGGGTTACATACGCTTCAGGTTTCATACGCTTCAGGTTACAGACTCCGCTAACCCAGAAATAGTGCTTCAGGTTAAGAACTTTGCTTCAGGATGAGAACAGAAATCGTGCTCCGGCGGCACGGCAGCAGCAGGAGGCCCCATTAGCTAAAGTGGTGCTTCAGGTTAAGAACAGTTTCAGGTTAAGTACGGACCTCTGGAACGAATTAAGTACTTAACCCGAGGTACCACTGTACATGTTATATAGAATATGGCAATAGACTCCCTTATGGTACCACCCCAGACTGCAGCTAGGGAGAAACTCAAGGAATGCAAATTCCCTGCATGCAGAAGATAAGCAGGTCAAGGAGACAGGTGGCTCAACTGGAACCCCTTTCCAGGATAACTGGGGTATTGTGCATGTGTAAATAATAATAATAATAATAATAATAATAATAATAATAATAATAATATTAATAATAATAATAATAATAATAATAATAATACCCTGCCCATCTGGCTGGGTTGCCCCAGCCACTGTGGGTGGTATATAAAAACGTAATAAAACATTGCCCATTAAAAAGCTTCCTTACAAAGATGTCTTCTAAAGGTTATATAGCTGCTCATCTCCTTGACATCTGATGGGAGGACCAAGTTTGTTAAAGGTGCTGGAAACTGTAGTTCTCTAAGGGTAAACTACAGCTCCCATGGTTCTTTGGGAGAAATAATGTCCTTTTTAATGGACGGGTGCAGCCATCAGGATTCAATATTAGACCGTTGAGAAAAGGGTACTACTAAAATTAGCCATGCGGTTCTCTCCCCCCAGTACCTTCCAGCCCCCACAAGCAGAGCTTTAGTTATCAGACCTTGGGAAACTAATTTGCAGTTCTTTGGCCTGAGCTTCATACTCGCCTTTTATTTATTTTCCCCTTTGCAGCCTGCATCACTCTTGCCTGCCCAGGTCTCGGCAGCTGAGCTGACTCCCTGCCGAGGCTCCCAGGGTGGTTTCAGAACAGAGGAAGAGATGAGGAAGGGTGTGCTGCAGAAATCTATTTTATTTATTGCAAGCCTCCAGCTTCGTAGCAGCAGCCCGACTGCTCCAAAATAAAAGGCTGCCGTGCCACACTTAAAGGCAGCTCGGCGAGTGATTAAAAAAATACTAGACTTTCTTTTCTTTTAAAGTTTGAGGCCTCTAGCAAGACAGGTTCCCAAGGTGGGTTGGCAAAATATCTCCAGTAATCTTCAGCTCGGAGCCCCACGGTCTCCAGGTAATTAAAGAATGGGTCCTTCCTCAATGCTTGAGAAAGTCACACACAGAGGGAAAAGCCGCAAAATTGCCACTGCAGAAACTCAGGCTAATCCCACCTTGGAGAAAGCAGTGTTTCAATCAGTCATAGCTCCTGGGCAGTTCTGGCATCAGAGAGAGAGAGAGAGAGGGATGGGTCAGGTATCTGCCAGGCCACAAGATGTCTGAAGGAAGAAAACCCTGAGGGGGAACGGAAAGAGGGGATCTCAAAGCTGCACTAGTAGCAATTGAGCATCTTAAAAAGCAGAGACATCACCTTGCCAACAAAGGTCCGTATAGTTAAAACTATGGTTTTCCCAGTAGTGATGTATGGAAGTGAGAGCTGGACCATAAAGAAGGCTGATCGCCGAAGAATTGATGCTTTTGAATTATGGTGCTGGAGGAGACTCTTGAGAGTCCCATGGACTGCAAGAAGATCAAACCTATCCATTCTTGGGGAGATCAGCCATGAGTCCAGGATCTGGAAGGACAGATCCTGAAGCTGAGGCTCCAATACTTTGCCCACCTCATGAGAAGAGAAGACTCCCTGGAAAAGACCCTGATGCTGGGAAAGGTGGAGGGTGCAAGGAGAAGGGGATGACAGAGGACGAGATGGTTGGACAGTGTTCTCGAAGCTACCAGCATGAGTTTGAGCAAACTGCGGGAGGCAGTGGAAGACAGAAGTGCCTGGCAGGCTCTGGTCCAAGGGGTCACGAAGAGCTGAACGCGACTAAACGACTAAACAACAAACAAGTAGCAATTGATTGTAAGCCTACTCTGTAGGACAGGGGTCCCTCAAACTGGCACCTACCAGCACCTCATACGATCTCAGTAAATGTTGCTTCAAAAATCTGCAATGTTCAGGATCTTTCTTTCAGATGGGACTTGCAGCTCAGTTCCGGCACCTCTCAGGTGGGCGCAGTTGTCATCCTATGTCCTTTGAAAATATGTTGTTGTTGTTTTTTGCCACACACAAGAAGGAGAGTTTGAATGCCTCATCTATAGGTGTATAAATCATTTAATGTGTCAATATAAATGGAAGTCATTAAAACTGCAGTTGCAATTGTTAAAACCAGGAAGGCGGAGGCAGTTAAATGTCCCTACCACATGTTATAAGTAATTTTAAGGTCTTAAATATATAGTAAAGGTTCATAAATTTACCAAGCAAACATGTACATAAATATATAAACCACATGTCTGAAGCAGCACAGGAAGACAGTCCTAAAACCATTTTGACTCCCAAGCTGACCAAATGTTTCTCTGCAAGGAGAAATAAATAATCAAACCATCAATTCTAGCACCTAAATTGTATAATTTGGCATCTCAGTGATTGGTATTACTCATTGTATTATAATTTGGCATTGTTGTAATGAGGCTAATATTGGATTGTTGAAATTTGAAAACTAGTAGAAATTATTATGAAAAATAAAATGTGGGGCTTTGGGGGCGGGGGGGGCATTTTGGGGTTTTTGTTTTTATTTTGTTTATATATTTTGTGGTTTTAATATTTTGATTTTATTCTGTGAATCACCCCGAGACCTCTGGGTATAGGGCGGTATAAAAATTCAATAAATTATAATAAGAGAACAAGAGAAACATTCATGGTGAGTCCTGGCACCTCTTTTTCTAGAAAGAGAACTGACGCCATTTTGTGTCCCTGCCCACTTTTCTGCTCTCTCAGGTGTGGCAGCCATTTTATGCTATGCCACACACCCCACGGAAGCCATTTGGTGAGTGGCACCCACACCTCCTCCAAATGCCAAACGTTATCCACTGGCCTGAATAGTTTGCTGACCTCTGCTACAGGGAGAGCTGTGAATCAAAGAATGTAAAATGAGCCCTGCAGGACCAAACCAAAGGTCCATCTAGCCCCAAATCCTGCTTCACACAATAACCAACCAGATGTCTCTACCAAGCCCACAAGGAGGCAGTGAGTGCAATAATACTCCCTTATTGTTGACTCTATGCACACACACACACACACACACACACACACACACACACACGGTTGGTAGGCAATAGTCAATTCCAAGGTTTCCCAAACTTGAGCCTCCAGCTGTTTCTGGACTACAACTCCCATCATCCCTACCTAGCAGGACCAGTGGTCAGGGATGATGGGACTTGTAGTCCAAAAACTGCTGGAGACCCAAGTTTGTGAAACTTATTCCTTCTGAATAAGAAGGTTCTCTTTTCGCTATTATGGCGAGCAGCTGCTGATAGCCCTTCTCCTTCTCCACAAATTTATTCAAGCTCCTTTTAAACCCATCTAAACTTGCGGTTGTGACCATGTCTCAGGTCACGAGCAACATTAAAGGCACTTAAAGTATCAGTATGATGCTAGTTGAAAAGGAAAGATGCTCATATCTTAGGAACTCTAAAATGTCATAAATAAAAATCAATGCTAAAAGAATGAAACGGCAATGCCTCTGAACAGGCTAAACAACTTTTTAAAAATTGATATATATATATATTTTTAAAAGTTGCAGAAAATAACAATACAGTGGAACCTTGGTTCTCAAACGGCTTAGTTGATGAACAAATCAGCTCCTGAATGCAGAAAACCCAGAAGTGTTCCAGTTTTTTAACGTTTTTCGGAAGCCAAACGTCCAACACGGCTTCTGCTTGAGTGCAGGAAGCTCCTGCAGCCAATCGGAAGCCGCGCCTTGGTTTTCAAACATTTCAGGAGTCAAAAAAATTTCCGGAACGGATTAAGTTCGAGAACCAAGATAGCACTGTATATGACAATCCAGTGTCCATTGACAAACACCAGATTTAGAGTAAAACAAAGAAAAGTAACGGGTTGTATTGTTAGCCCTATTCAGAGTAGACGTGTTGAAATTTATGGATCACTTAGGCCATATTTGCACTGCACATTTAAAGCACTATCATACCACTTTAAGCAGTCATGGCTTCCTCTGCACCCAAATTCTGGGAGGTCTAGTTGGTTAAGGGGGCCGAGAGTTGTTACAAGACCCCTAGTTCCCTCAGAGTTACAGTTCTCCAAGTGATTTAACAACCAATCCCTCTTGCCAGGGAATTCTGTGAGGAGAACAGGGATCTCCTAACAACTCTCAGCACCCGTAGCAAACTACAATTCCCAATAATCTTGGTGGGGGGACCATGACTGTTTAAAGAGGAATGGTGCTATTTTAAGCCTATGGTGGCAATGTGGCCCTAGGTACATTAATTTTAATAGGCCTACTCTTGAGAAGTACTAACTCTGGATACAACCTGTCATTTTTAACCCATCCATAGAATTATGTTTTTGGCAAAGGGGAGCACTATTTTGCCTTTTGCTTCAGGCATCAAGATGCCTTGGGCCAGCCCTGTTCAAAATGCACAGAGACTTTATAAATACTCACTGTGCACAGAGCAGTCTCAGAGGCTGGAGGTACCACAAGAGGACGTTCAATTTGTCGTCAGTGGCGGCTGGTGCCCATTAGGATTGGTAGGGCAGAAGGCAGAGAGACTGACAAATAGGTGACGTGGGTGGCGCTGTGGGTTAAACCAGAGAGCCTAGGACTTGCCGATCAGAAGGTCGGCGGTTCGAATTCCTGCGACAGGCTGAGCTCCCTGCTCCTGCCAACCTAGCAGTTTGAAAGCACGTCAAAATGCGAGTAGATAAATAGGTACCGCTCTGGCGGGAAGGTAAACGGCGTTTCCGTGTGCTGCTCTGGTTCACCAGAAGTGGCTTGGTCATGCTGGCCACATGACCCGGAAGCTGTACGCCCGCTCCCTCGGCCAATAAAGCGAGATGAGCGCCGCAACCCCAGAGTCGGTCACGACTGGACCTAATGATCAGGGGTCCCTTTACCTTTACAGCCAATGACAGATGGAGCCCAATGCTTCTAGATTTGTCCCCATTCTTTTCACTGTGGAGTTCTGCAAGGGCAACATTGAGAGTGAGAAGAAGGAACTTGACAGCCAGGGGCACCCCCTGAACTGGATGTAATAAGGCAGGCAGATGGGAGCTGGCAAGCCGAGGCTGGTGGGGCAAAACCCCATTTGCCTTAATTAGATCAGGTTCCTGTTTGCTGCCCCACCTCTTCCAAGTTAAGAGAACTCACTGAAGTAATCTTTGCAAAGGCCTCTAAAATCCCCTGTATTCTAGACGCAACAGATACTTGGAAAATCAAGTCACAGAGAGGGCAAAACGGAAAGCACTAATTTTGGAACTGTTGCTGGAGTTGCAAGTGTATTGAACTTCCTCCAACCCTATAAATTTTGCAGTCCAAATATATTAGTTTGCTTCCATGATCCAAGTGTAGAGGAGGTATCCCTTTGCCATCTGTGAAATGGAATTTTGAATTTTGTTAAAACATTTATATTTGAATTGTGGAATAATGATTTTTTAAAATATTTTTTGCCATTTCCATTGAGTACCACAATATTGCCTTATGATGAGCTACTAAAGAGAGTTGGGGAACCACCAGTCAAACCTAAAGTCTTCTCCCTGGCAACTTCAGCCCATCATCTGCTCCTAATTTTCCAGGTGCTTTAAAAAAGTAGTAAAACTCAGAACATCTATAAAAAGAGATGGGAAGACAGGCAGGTCTTGAATGTGCCCGGAAACCGGAATAGGTGAGAAATCCGATTAAAGCCAATTCTGTTTGCCTGTCCCATACAGAACTGTGCAAAAAGGAAGCGGCTTTCACCCCATTCACATATAAGTGACAGCAATCAGTGAGTGAGTGAGTGTGTGTGTGTGTGTGTGTGTGTGTGTACATGTAACAGGTACCACACTTGAGACTGTGATGCCCAAAGGAGAAAGGCTGCTTTACCCCAAGAGGGTTTTCTCAATTAACCTAAAGCCTCTCTAATTCTTCTACATGAGACAGCTGTCTGTACTCTCTATTGTGCTGTGCTAGCCTTGCCAGGAGGTGTGTGTGTTTAAGAGCACACAGCTTAAACATAGGACAGATTCGTTGATTCTTGGACTCTTTTATTTAGCGAAGAGGAAAATACACAAACAAATGGGATCCTTGTCCAGGGCCAAACACGGCTCTGCAAACGTGAAACAAACACTGAACAAATTCTTCACCCAAGGCAGTAATCTTGGCACAGGGATAAAGACACCATCTCCGGCACTCACAAGTCCACAAGAAAGCGAGCAACCTGGGAGTGGTACTTGGGTTTCAAGTAGTCCGCCAGCTCCCCTTTGCTGACCCAGACATAGTCCACTTTCTCATTGGCCAAGGGCAAGTGGCTGCCCTGTAGGAGGGCTTTGAAGAAGAAGACCTTGGCTCCTGTGCCGTCTTCTGTCTGGGCTGCCTTGGGGAACTTGTACTTGTAAAAGCCGCATGGTGCATTGCCTAGGAACTTGGCCTCCATGTGGGTTCCTTGGAGGTTCAGGAGTCAGGCAGGAAAAGAAACAAGGGAGGAAACATATTTGTAAGATCAGGTGATACAGAGACAGCAGAATATACCTGGTGATGAATAATTTTGCCCCTACACCCCATTTTAAGGTGCCTGTCTTTGGCTGGAATATATAGACCCTGGCACCAACTGCCTCACATATGCTGAATAATATTTAGCAGTTGTACAGCATGCTGAAAGTGCTTCACACACAAGATCCACAAACTGCCTGGGGCAGAGTTTCCCAGACTTATTTGGCCTACTATATATTTTTTTCAGGAAAAAAAAATATATTACTCAGCGCCCCCCTGGAAATCTACTTTCTTTAAGCAAACAAACAGAAACAGAATAACAGAAACAGAAAAACAGGAACAGAATAACATGTGTTATTTTATGTATCTTTATTTCTACCTACGTCCTACAACATAGTAAAGATGCTGTAAATAAAGACAAGCTTGAAGCTTGAAATTATAAAATTATTTATGAAAATCAAGCATAGTAACATTTAACTCTATGTTACACCGGTAAGCATCATTACACAAAAGATGAAACACTTCCAAACGGCTTTTCAAAATTTTCTTCTTTCCTTATGCTTCCACTGCCCCCTTATTTTTATCCAACACCCCCCAATTGCACCCGAGGCTACTACCGCCCCCGTGGATTGTTCTAGTGCCACCCCCCCAGCGGATAATATAAAACACTTTGGGAAAATTGGTCTGGAACCTCCCTTCTCTATAAAGTTTATTGCTCTCTCTCCCCCCGCAAACCCCCACTGGGCCCAGCATTAATTTAAGAGATAAGATTGGTAACAAGTTCCCTGTCCCAAGGGGCTTGCAATCTACCAATAAATTGTGATAAATAAGACACGAGGGAGGATACAGAGAAAGGAAAGGGAAATAGAGATACCAATCAACAGGGGAAGCTTGTGAGAATGTTTCAAATACGCACACCTTAATCACTGACCTGAGAGAGAGGCTAAGGCCCGTTCTGCTGTGGCTCGCAGAGTCTCCCCTTCTTGCCACTCTGTTTGAGGCAAGAGCCAAATGTCTTGGTCACCAAGCTTCTGCTTAACCAGGAGCAGAAGGTTCTGGTCTAACTTCCTGTTCAAAGATGTCCGGTCATTTTTCTTGTCAGCCTCTGCCAAAGAAAGAAGCCACGAGTCAAAGGAATTCAGCCAGCCAGTGATGAATGGGATTCCCAGAAGTCTTTGCTGAAAAGGCCACATGAAACCATGTCAAGTAGCAACACTCAGTTCAGGTTGCCTAGACAACACGCTAGGAAGAGTTTGGACGCCGCTTGCAACCTGAACAGCATACATCATATTTTGCACCTTCGGGTGACAAGCAGAATTGCGTATTCCCCCCCACCTCTCTTTTTATTTTAAAAAAGGTCATTGAAGTAGTTCAGTGTCTAATCTTATTAGACTTATTAAAATTGGCTTTTAGTTTGTAGGGATCAGACAAAAATACCTGCAGGGGGGTGCACAGATTCTGAAGTGCGTGACCTTTTGGCAACGTCTACCTCTGAAAGTAAACTGCCCTTCTTTCTCCTGCTCAATTCACAAAATCATTTAAGGCAGAGAAGTTGGATTTAGCCAAATTTAACACTGTTTGTTTCGAACAGAGAGCTTGAATGTGAGCATTCCACTTCTAATTGAAGAGTGGGCAGCTGGATGCTCAACGGAGGGTTGCAAATAGCCACTTGCCTAGCTGCCTGTGGCTAACAGGAATTGCCTCCAGGTGAACAAGTGGAGGAATCATGACCACGTTGGTTCTTATGCCACATCTGATTATTAGCAATGAGTAACATGGGCTCAGTTGGGACGCAGGTGGCGCTGTGGGTTAAACCACAGAGCCTAGGACTTGCCGATCAAAAGGCCCCACCCCATGAGCCCACTTTGGACAGGTGAGTGGGACAAAACACCTGTCAATCACCTTGTCATCGTGCCATCAGATGGGCAAGGCAACCCACCTGCCAGCCATCTGATGTCCTTATGCCATTGGCTAATTGACATGTGGCCTCTTCCAGCCCCCTTGCACAGAAGTCCATTGCACAGAGCTTCCCAAGCACCCAAAAATGGGCACCCAGAAACTGCACACAAGCGGCTTTGCTGCTCCTGTAGCAACCAAGTGGTGTGCACTGAAACTGCTGCTAAACCACTGGTCTTCCCACCTCTGTTTTAGTAGCAGTTTCAATGCATGCCAGTTGGTGCTACTGGAGCAATATGCTCCTGTCCTGCCCATCAGTTGAAACAAGTCTTGCTCCAGCAAAGTAACAACTCAGAGCTCACTTTCAGTTGACATATGTTAGGGGGGAGGTGGCTGCAGCTTAAGGAAAATTCCCTGCCAAGCCAAAGGGGGAGTCCTCATGGGCCAAGTCTGGCCTTCAGACTGGAGGCTCCCCTACCGCTGCCCAACAACACCTCAATGAGGTAGGTGGAGGAAGCATGGGCTTGAACCTGTTATCCGAGGGGCAGGATTGAACTTCCGGAATTTCTGTTCCCACAAGTCTTCCACATCTTGAATCAGCACGATCTCCTGCCCAGCGTCGTCATCGTCTTTTTTCCTCCGCAGACGCTCCTCCTCTGCAAAGCGGCGGAGTTCGTGGTCTGAATAGAGGCTTTTCTCCATCTCGACCTGACAAAGCAAAATAAATAGAAAACTGTCCGATCCAGAGCCCAGCCAGCAGGCTTCTGCAAATCATTTTCCTGAGTGCTGCATTGTTTAAGACGAGGTTGGGGAATTTGTGGTTCTCCCACTCTCATCAAGTATGGCAAACGGTCCGAGATTATGGGGGAAGCTGTCCAGCAACATCTGGAGGGCCACATGTTCCAAGATGAGCAAGAAAGAGATTTTTTATTTCAGCATGCAAGATACAACACCAGTAACACAAGATGTAGCATGTTGAACAGAATCCAGGTAACCTCAGTCAACACCCCCCCCCAAAAAAAACACTTTGTCCCTTGAGTGGTAATTGTGAAAATTACCTCTTACAAAGATTAGATGTATTATTTGTTACGCTGAGGTTTTTTAGCCTTGCTGCTATCAGCCAAAGGCCCTCCAAACACAAGGCTTACATGCCTCAGAACTGCTGCCGGCACACAAAATCTTTATTTCACCTCCCCTTCCTCAGACATCCAGCCCTTATTCATATCTCGCTAAACTGAGCTCTGCCGCACGATGAAAGCAATTCTGGAGTGGCTTTCAGAAACAATCATGCAGAAAGCAGGCAGGATCTGCTCTGTCCTCCTCCTCCCATACTAGCAGCTGCTTCCAGCTGCTGGAACAACATGGAAGAACAGACACTAGAAATCACCAGCCCCTTGGGAGCCCCATCTGTGCAGCTTCATCCTCCCCTTCACTATCTGCATTCACTCACCAAGGACTTAATTTGACTCAGCTCAAGTCTCTGCCTTTCAGAGCATCTTTCTCGCTCCACTGAATCTCATGATAATTGTTTGTAGATTTATCCTCCACTTCCTCTTATGTATTTAAGGTATATGTGGGAACCTTTGGTTCTCCAGACATTGTGGAACTACAGCTCCCATCGGTCCCAGCAAGCATGGCCAATGGGCAGGGTTGGTGGGAACTGTAGTTCAGCAGTATCTGGAGTTTTCCACACCTGAATTAAGGCTATACCCAACTACAGTAATACCTCTGGTTAAGTACTTAATTCGTTCCAGAGGTCCGTTCTTAACCTGAAACTGTTCTTAACCTGAAGCACCACTTTAGCTAATGGGGACTCCTGCTGCCGCCGCGCCGCCACAGCACAATTTCTGTTCTCATCCTGAAGCAAAGTTCTTAACCCAAGGTAGCAGAGTCTGTAACCTGAAGCGTATGTAACCTGAAGCGTATGTAACCAGAGGTACCACTGTATACAGAATATACCCATTGAATCTAATGGTCTCAACTTAATCATGCCCATTGATTTCTATTGGGTCTACTCTGAGTTAAATAGGAATATAGCCCTAATTGGTTAAATTTCTGTTCTACTTTTCTTCCCAAAGAAGTCCCAGGCAGGAAAACAACAGATTTTTTAATTTTTAAACGGTGGTACTCTGCCCAAGACCCTGGATAGCTGCTGTCTTTTTAAGAGTAGGCAATACTGGAGTGCCACCTTTATTTTTTTATGATTTTTTAAATTAAATTTGTATATCACCCTTCGTTTGAAGATTATAGGACAGTTATAAAACAGTAGAGTAAATAAATGCATAATTCCTTTGACGTGGTATAATAATTTTCCATATTAACTTTTAGATAAAGATAATGGGACCTCTAAATTCCGAACATCAGACCACTGCATGTGAACACCAGTTACTGGGTTGGAGGGACAAACCAGGAGATTACTGCTGTCTTCAACTGCGTGCAAGCAGACATCCAAGTAACTGTCTCAGAGAAATCTGGGAAGCTGCTGACTGGGAGAGGAAGGAAGGGTGCTCATTTGACCCTCCAGATGTACAGTGGTGCCTTGCAAGACGAAAAGAATCCGTTCTGTGATTCTCTTCGTCTAGCAGTTTTTTCATCTTGTGAAGCAAGCCCATTGACGGATTAGCAGATTAGCGCTATTAGCGGCTTTTATCGGCTTATCAGATCAGCTCATAAGCGGCTTAGAAAAAGGGGGGAGGGGGGGAAACCGCAGGAACTCGCAAGACATTTTCGTCTTGCGAAGCAAGCCCATAGGAGATTCGTTTTGCAAAGCACCTCCAAAACGGAAAACTCTTTCGTCTAGCGAGTTTTCCGTCTTGCGAGGCATTCGTCTTGCGGGGCACCACTGTAATTCAACTCCAACTCCATCAGCCAGTGAGGGTAGGAGAACCCCCCCGCTGAACTTAACTGTATTTGCTTCTGAGCAAAGCTGATTCAGCCTAAAGCAGCAAGAGGGTACCTGTGGTTCCTCCAGATATTACTGGACTCTCAGCTCCCATCACCCCCAACAACTGGCCACAATAGCTAGGGAAATCCGGGATGGGAGTCCCAACAATCGCAGGTTCCACATCACTGCTTTGGGCTGCAAACCAAGCCATGCCTACTCAAAAGTAAGTCCAACTAACTTGTTGAAATTCCCGCATTGCTGGGGGTTGGACTAGATGGCGCCAGATATCCTTCCAGCTCTACCGTTCTGTGATTCTACACTCTCAGGTAAATGGGATTAGGATTGCAGTTTTATCAGTCTGATCCAGCAAAATACTTTATATGGTTTCGAATGGAGGGGAGATTGGGCTGGCAATTTGTGGTTTACAAAATTAAAAGTTATATATAAATATACATAGCTTTTATTTTTGTTGTGTGTGTGTGTGTGTGTGTATACACACACACACACACACTGTACACACACACACACACACACACACACACACACACACTATACATATACAAATACACACACACACACACATATAAATTTTTATAAACAACAAAATATTGCATGGGCCACTCTGAGGCTCCCCTTTCCAATTCAACACCCTGCTCCCGCCACCCGATGTGCGCATGCGCCCCTCTGCCTCTTTCACCTGCTGCAGCAGCTCCGTCATTTCTTTCTCCTCCGGACTCATCTCCTGACTGACTCTGGGCGGCCTTTGCAAGCAAAGCGCTCCGAAAAGCCTCCATTTCGGCCCGGCTGCCGCGGAGCCGCCGGAAAGGCCCCTCCAACAAGCGCGGCTCGGCCAGTTCGCCGCAGCCCCGTTCAGCAGCACCCTGGCGAAGGGCACCGCCATGTTTGTCACCGCCGGACCACAATTCACCGCGGCGGCAACCCGACCTTAGAGGTAGGAATGAAGAGTTACACGCTGCCGGCGATAAAGGACTGTCTTTTATTTATTTCATTTTCCCATTTATAATGACAGTTATTTAGCCTTTCCGCCAAGAAGTGCAACGCCCTCTCCTTATCTTATTTTCACAACAGCCCTGCGAGGTAGGTTAAGCTGAACAGGCAGTGACTGGCCCAAGGTCACACTCTGAGCTTCATGGGCGAATGAGGATTTGAACCCTCACCTCCCAAGTCCTAGTCTGACACTCACCATAACAGCTGCCCCTGCTTTATTTTTCGAATGGTTCTTAAAATTACTATTATTTGTGTCGTTTTTCACACACACAATAAAGTCTCAATACGACTCACAAGAAGGTAAAAGAACTTAAAATAAATTTTCCCACGTAAATGGACCCGTGTCCGAACAATGATATGATCACTCTTCGTTAATATATTTATGACTTTTCGTTACGTTTACGTTCTGTCGCTCTAGGAAATTCCCATCTCCATGGTTGAAATCCGTCTCTAGTTTCCATTGCTGGTTAACAGGGGGCGACAACGCACCATGGTCGAGGCCTGGGCGCCGTACGTCTCTCCGCCCACGCTTTCTCCAGACCTGGACGCCGCCATTTTAGGATTAGTCGTAAGCAGAGGCTCTGTACGTATAGAGGGCGCCGCCATTTTGCTATCACCTATAACCGCGAGAAGAGCTTTCCGCTGTAGCTCCGCCCCTACCGCCCTGCCAGAGCTTCGCGGTGCCCGGCGTGAGGGATCCAGACGGTGGCGGGGAAGGATCATGATTCCTTGGTTGGCGCTTGCCCGGCGAGGGCTTTTGGGGGGCGGCTCGGGGTAAGAAATCGCAGGCCGGGGTGGAAAGGGCTGGGTTGGGCGGGTGGAAAGCTCTGGAGCTTCAGTTTGGGAGGGCTGCTGTTGGGGATGCCAGGCGGCTTGTCTCCCTTCAAGGCCCTTCTGCCTTTGAAGTCAGTAGGTAAGGCAGAAATCCAACAGGTGGAGCATCTGCCATCACTGGGCAGGCTGCTGTTGGGGGTGCCAGGCGGTTTGTCTCCCTTCAGAGCTCTTCTGCCTTTAAAATTTGCAGGGAAGGCAGAAATCCAACCGGTGGAGCTTTCACCCATGCTGGGGGACGTCTGTACCCGGTGATTCTATTAACGATTTGCAGTATCGTGGATGCACAAGCTAGTGGGAAAAAGTGGCGGAATAAGACTTGGGAAGATCCGGGTTCGAATCCCTACTCGGCCTTGCTCAGTGACCTCCACCCAGTCGCTCGTGTGCAATCTCTCAAGCAGGGATCTTGAGAGGCGACTTTTAGTCTGGGTTTGTGGCCCACCAGAAATAGCTGAGTACCACCACCGCAGTCACTTTGGGCACTGCTCCCCGGTTCAGAAGCCGTGGGGCCCCCTCTGCTTTAGTACAATAATGTGTTTATCTCAAGAACACGGGATGAGAGCCTCCTTTGGGCTTTATCAGCCTGACTGAGAGAGTAAAGTGATTCAGTTAAAGGATGGACCCATAGATCTGTGTGGGGAGAGCACTGC
This sequence comes from Podarcis liolepis, assembly GCF_965112155.1. Taxonomy (NCBI): domain Eukaryota; kingdom Metazoa; phylum Chordata; class Lepidosauria; order Squamata; family Lacertidae; genus Podarcis; species Podarcis liolepis. The sequence goes on from NC_139569.1 coordinate 35,838,734, forward strand.
AGAAAGTCCCAGGTTCAGTCTCAGACATCTTCCATTAAAAACATCCTAGGTAGCAGGTTTGGGAAAATGCTCCTTACCCCAGCCTGTCTGGAACTACTGGCAGTAGCACACAGCATTTCAAAGACACTGAGAGAAACTGGGCTAGATGGGGCTCTTATGGTCTGAAAACCTGGTCAGTGGGAACACTACTTCCACCAGGTTATCCCAGATGACCGTGTTGGATACATAGCAGATTCATATGTTCATACAACTTTATTATTATTATTTATACCCCACTCATCTGGTTGGGTTTCCCCAGCCACTCTGGGCGGCTTCCAACAAAAGATTAAAAATACATTAAAACATCAGTCATTAAAAACTTCCCTAAACAGGGCTGCATCCAGATGTCTTCCAAATGTCAGATAGTTGTTAGTTTCTTTGACATCTGATGAGAGGGTGTTCCACAGGGTGGGTGTCATTACCAACTTCCTCCAACTTGGTGCCCTCCAGATGAACTACAACTGCCATCAGCCCCAGCCAGCAGTTGCAGTCCAAAACATCTGGAGGGCACCAAGTTAGGGATGGCTGGTAACTCACAACTTCTGCACATTCAGCTTTATGTGCTTGGCAAAAATAAAAGGGGCAAAAGGGGGCAGGCATCTGGAGGGGGGGGACGACTTTGGCAATCCCCGCCCCCATTGCATCCAATGTGTTCCAGCTATACACAAGTTTAGCTTTACGTGATATCCTTGGAACACAGCCTTTGCATAAGCTGAGAATTGTCTGTAGTTCAGTACAGTGGTACCTCGGGTTACATACGCTTCAGGTTACAGACTCCGCTAACCCAGAAATAGTACCTCGGGTTAAGAACTTTGCTTCAGGATGAGAACAGAAATCGTGCTCCGGCCACGCGGCGGCAGCAGGAGGCCCCATTAGCTAAAGTGGTGCATCAGGTTAAGAACAGTTTCAGGTTAAGTACTTAACCCGAGGTACCACTGTAGTATTTCAGACACACCTCTTTCCCTTCCAGATGCTACCAAATTTCTCGTGAGTTGGGGAAAAGGTGACAGAACCACTAATACTGTTTTGTTGTGTAGATAGGTAGACCGGGGATGAAGGTATTACAACCCAGGTCTTGTGAAGGACCACTTTGACCTATATAAACCTGCCCATACACTTGAGATCTTCCAAGGGTGCTTCTTCAGTGCCTGCCTTTTAGGATGGTGATCAAAGGAGATGGGCGCTACTCAGCAAGGGTCCTGAAACAATCATGGACTTTCCCCTTCAGCTGTGGCACTTGGGAGGCCTTTTGAACACCTTCCCCTTCATGGCTGCCTTTAATTGATATCCATCCATCGCTTGCATCTCCGGAGCAGATTCTCCTATTCTTCTGCTGCAACTTTTTATTAAGCACTCAACTCCGCTGTACTCTTTGTGAGGGCACCATTGCACTTACCAGCAGGTTAAAAAATACTATTAAACCCAATCAAATATTTTAAAGTCCCCAGAGCTGTGAGAGGCATTGGTTGGTTTTTTTGTTGGTTTGTTTTTTAGACTCCTCCCAGCTCTTCTGATGCCACAGGAATTGGTGGCTATTGCAGCAAGGCCGTTGGTTCACATGGAAACGCTTGCAATCTGCTGAAGCGATAGCAATCTCTTCCTCTCCATCCTGTTCAGCAAGGTTATAGATGAGCCCGTTTAATTAATTGCTAGGAGTGGTTGCACAATGTTGCGTGGTTGGACAAGGTCTGCAAATGAACTTCTTTTGTGGATGATATTCTTAATTGTATACGCTCTTCATAACATATGCTGTTGAAGTAGCAATACAGACGTGCAGTGAAAATGGCCCTCTTTCTATTGAAGTGACAATGCATGGGTTCCCCCCCACCCCCATCCCATTCATTCGAGGCATCCTTGAATTAAGAAGGTGTTTTCAATGAGTGGGTGTTAAAATACACAACTGATTGCCCTTTTTATTATTCTTGACTAGTATTTCAAGTGTTCTCTGGTTTTTAATTCCCTCTTTTGGTGCGCTGGAATGACAATCGTAAATGTCTTGCAAATGTATCAAACAATTCTGATGGCCTTTTGAAAAACACTTTTTTTGGGGGGGGAAGCCTTGTGAGGTGGGTCAGATTGAAAATCAACAGTGAGGCTTTGATCTATATATTTTCTCTCTATGTGGACCAATTGTTGATTTATTTACTACTTTTAAAAAACAAGAACAAACCCTTAAGCATCCTCCAAATCGTTCAGGGCAGTATATGTGAGTTTTCTTCTCTTACCCTCACTCCTTGTTTTATTCTCACAACCGCCCTGCATGGTAGATCATTTACAAGTACTTTCCTGCTCAATTGGACCAAGACAGCTATCAAATCCAGAATCCGATTCTCACAGTAGCCCCCCAGATGCCTGTAGGAAGTTCAGAAGCAGGACTTGAGTGTGGCATCGCTCTCCCCACTTGTGATTTCCAGCAGCAACTGGTATTCGGAGGCTTCACTGCATCTTGTGGGAGCGAGTCCCAGAGTTTAGCCCAGTGCTGCATGCAGAAGTACTTCATGCCTTTCTGTCCTGAATTATCCAACATTCAGCTTCGCTGGGCGGTCCCTAGGCTCTAGTATTATGCAATTAGGAGGAGGGGAGCAAAAATCCATCTATTTCCTTTCTTCACGCCACAAGAGAGTGTGATGGGCTTAGGCTACCCAGTGAGCGCAATTGCGGGACTTGAACCCTCCCACTGTGGCCTCCTGCATAGACAAAATGGCAGTATCCACACTCGGGAAGGATGCTTTGGCGAAATTGAGTGAGCTTCAGAAGTACAAAATAACTTGTGGAAGGAGGGAGATTGCTTGGTAGTCACAGAATACTCAGGGGTAGGGGAAAGAGAGGGGGGGCTAGAGGAGATGGAACAGAAGGGAACCTAGAAGGGGGAACATCCTGGAAAGGCATAGCTGGGCACCCTGAAAAGGAACACTCTGCACTGCAACATTTTTGTTGCAGGTACAAATTTTGCCTTTTAAAAGTGCCCCCGTCCTTTAAATCGAGTGACTATCAGCAGGTGGAATTTGATTGGCCAGTCCTGAAAATTAATTTTAAAAACTCCATCAGCCTACTGTGTTGTTGTTTTTTCAGTCACTGCTCTAGCTCTGCTAAGCTGCAACCTCCGGCTTCTCTCTCCTTATGGCAACTGCAGGGTTACCCTGTCTCGCGGTGTGCAGACAAGTATCCAGAGACTTCAAGGGCAAACTGGGGATTCCGCCAGCCCAGCTGCTGAAGAAGAGGCAGAAGCTGCGAACAACAGCGACTTCAGGTGAGGTGTCGTTTTGTGCGGTTTCGAAAAAAGGCATGAGGCACTGCTGTTGTGACATTCAGAGGGCCCAGTATCCTGTGACCCAAAGGGACCACCTTAAGGAACACGCAGAAACCATAGGAAATTTGAAAACAGATTTCTGGAGTCCCTTTCCAGAAGATCGCTTATTGATCTCGGCTCTTCTGGAGTTGCATCTTTCTGCCTGTGGTTGCAAACAGCCTTTAGAATTGTGTGAAATGCTTTGAAATTGTTTTGTTTGCAGCTTAGTCTCACATGTTTCAACTGAACTTCGGGGAGAGAGCCAGTGTGCACCCAGGAGGTCCCAGTTTGCACACACCCCTCTCCTCCTTCACCCAGTGTTTGTGGTCCTGGCAGTGACTTCACTCCTGCTGTGTGCCTGTTCTTCTTTTGTGTCCATGCAAAGACAGAGTGAAGGGACGCGGGTGGCGCTGTGGGTTAAACCACTGAGCCAAGGGCTTGCCAATCAGAAGGTCGGCGGTTCGAATCCCCGCGACAGGGTGAGCTCCCGTTGTTCAGTCCCAACTCCTGCCCACCTAGCAGTTTGAAAGCACGTCAAAGTGCAAGTAGAGAAATAGGTACCGCTCCGGCGGGAAGGTAAACGGCGTTTCTGTGCACTGCTCTGGTTTGCCAGAAGCGGTTTAGTCATGCTGGCCACATGACCCGGAAGCTGCACACCAGCTCCCTCAGCCAATAAAGCGAGATGAGCGCCGCAACCCCAGAGTCGGTCACGACTGGACCTAATGGTCAGGGGTCCCTTTACGTTTAAAGACAGAGTGAGGGCTAGGAGGACTGCCCTCACTCTGATTTGGCTTCAGGTGTCACTGTACTGCCAAGCCTCTGAACTTTGCAGTGTGATACAAAACCACACTGAGGGATGGTACCTATAGGATCCTTATACCAATTCAGAGCATTGGTCCATTTAGCTCAGTATTGTCTGCACTGACTTCCAGGATCTCATGCAAGGGGTGTTTCTGGCCCTACCTGGAGATATCGGGAATTGAACTTGGGGACTTCTGCATGCAGGGCAGACACCTTACGTCTGAGTTACGGTCCCTCCCCTAGATTTCCTGCCCTTTTTTTCTTTTCTTTTTTGTTGCATCTTCAGGTAAAGAAAAATAAAATAGCTGGCTCATATTTGGATATTGTCTCCACCACCACCACCTTGAATTTTAAAGGTGTGGCTAATTTGCAGGTGCAGCTTACAGGAAAAATCTCAAAGCAGTTTACAGCACATTAAAACGTCAAATAAACCAACCGAGAATAAAACAAATTCAAGCTTCAAGGAAAATATTTGAGATCCTTCTCTAAGTGACATTTTGCTTTCCCTATAAATTTTTTTAACCTACGTGATTTATATAGCTGCCCCGTAACAGAAGTACTGTAGGAAGCCAGTATGGTTCAGTGGTTAGAGTGTCAGACTAGGACCTGGGAGATCAGGGTTCATATCCCCACTCAGTCATGATGCTCAAAGGGTAACTTGGGGCCAGTCACAGCCTCTTAGCCTAGCTCACAGGGTCATTGCAGGGATTAACTGTGGAGGGGGTGTACTCCTTGGAGAAAAAGATGGGCTGTAAATGCAATATATAAGCTCTTCTGCTTGCCTGTTTAAGAAAGCTGGAGGCTGCAGCCAGATAGAGATGTCAGTCGCTAATCTGGCATCCAGAGATCTCCACAAGGTCGCAATTGGACCCATGCCAGTCACAGAAACGCACCTGGCGCCTGGCTAATTTCTAACGCTGAGTGAGGGGGCCTCTGAGCCATCCGTGAATGAGTTAATGAAATTAGGGTGGGGGAGATGCCTGCTTAGTCCCAATTTAATTTTACTAAATCTGAGCATCTTAAAGGTAGGAGAATGGGCAAGGTGAAGCAAGAGTAAGCCAAGTGTACTGTTTGCTGTTAAGACTTCTTAAACCTCCCCAGGCCGCACAGAGGTTCTTTTCTGAATGCCCAGACCGTGTTAAGCTTTGCATCAAAACTTCACATTCTCCCTTCCCATTTTACTTTTCAGCTTTTACCCTCCGGCACCAGGGAAAGGGAGCGCTCTGCGGTGGGATGGGAAGAAGTTTGAAGAGATCCCAATAGCTCACATCAAAGCTACATATAACAAGTAAGTGGCGAGTTTCTCCATCTGTGGTGGATTTGCCCCAAGTGTGGAGTTTGGGGTGGGGATCTGTCCCCTTTTAGCGATGGGGCTGAATAAAGACAACATGGAAATGTCTGAGGTGAGAGCCAACCTGACTTAACTGTGGATTGTTTCACACAACGTTTTGCAAAACAAAATATCAAATGGGGCCTAGGTTTATACATGCCATTAAGGTTCTATATGACGCGGGAGGCACTGTGGTGTAAACCACAGAGCCTAGGGCTTGCCGATCAGAAGGTCGGCGGTTCAAATCCCCACAATGGTGTGAGCTCCCGTTGCTCGGTCCCTGCTCCTGCCAACCTAGCAGCTCAAAAGTACAAAGTGCAAGTAGATAAATAGGTACCACTCCGGTGGGAAGGTAAACGGCGTTTCCGTGCACTGCTCTGGTTCGCCAGAAGCAGCTTAGTCATGCTGGCCGCATGACCCGGAAGTTGTCTGCGGACTAACACCGGCTCACTCGGCCTATAGAGCGAGATGAGCAGGCAACCCCAGAGTTGTCCACGACTGGACCTAATAGTCAGGGGTACCTTTACCTTTGAGGTTCTATATAAAGAAAATTATGCACTGGTTTGCACTAATTCCTGTAATTCTGTGAGACTCATGAGCAGGACTAAAGAGGGATGCCCCCATCTCCTTCCCCCCCAATTATTTGCTGTATGTTTAGAACCATTGGCTGTAGCCCTCTGTAATATTAAAAATCTACAAGGATATTGAATTACAGCTCAAATTAAAGCATGTATGAGACTGGAGTTATTATTGAATATGACTTTGTTTGGCAGACATTCAAGGGTTAAGTATATGACGGTCATACTGAAAGCTGACTGGTAACGTCTTTACAATCTTCAGCCATCTCTCTGTAAAAGCATAACGCTTTGGGGAAGAGAAGGGAGGGAGGGTCACAATTTTTATCGGTGTGTTTCATGATGTTATTGTATTTGTTGTATCTCTTTATCCTTAAACTTAATAATGATTTTATTTTTTATACCTCGTCCATCTGGATGCGTTTCCCCAGTCACTCTGGGCGGCTCCCAACATAATTAAAAGCACAATAGAACATCAAACATTAAAAACTTCCCTAAACAGGGCTGCCTTCAGATGTCTTCTGAAAAGCAGATAGTTGTTTATTTCCTTGTCATCTGATTGGAGGGCGCTCCACAGGGCGGGCGCCACCACCGAAAAGGCCCTCCTCTGCCTGGTTCCCTGCAACCTCACTTCTTGCAGCGAGGGAACCGCCAGAAGGCCCTCGGAGCTGGACCTCAGTGTCTGGGCTGAACGATGGGGGTGGAGACGCTCCTTCAGGTGTATGACAAAGGGGGTGGAGCAGTTTCCGCTGTGAGGTTACAGCATTTGGGATTTTTTAGTCTAGAGAAAAGGCAAGCGAGGAGTGACGTGACGGAAGTGTGGAAACCATACCCTCTTCTCTTCCCTCCTTGCAGCACTCACATCCTGATCACCTCGCATGAGAACGTCGCCTTGACCCTGTCAACCTGCGGTAGCGAAGGGTTCAAGAGCGCCAGGAAGGCCACCGCCATTGCAGCACAGACCACGGGGATCGCAGTAGCAGCTGTGAGTGAAATCCAAGTCACGGCACCCCTGGAGGCAAAGGTTTTCCCCAGGGGGAAGGGCGAGGGCCAGTTTTCCCGCTTGGACGGATCTTCTTGACGCAGGCGGGGAATCCCAGTGTGTTGGGATTCCCAGTGTGTGTGCACAGAGCTCCTCGCTTGCATCCTGCACCTAGATGATGACCACAAAACTCTTTGCACATTTAAATATATGCTAGTATTTTTATTAGATGTTAAACTTACTGGTCACTTGTCACCCAAAGATTCTCCAAGTGACATTGAAAAAAATATGCATAAATACAGTGGTACCTCGGTTTTCGGACATCTCCATTGACGAACATTTCGGTTTTCGAACACCATAGACCCGGAAGTAAATGCTTTGGTTTTCGAACACACCTCGGAAGTCGAACAGGAAACACAGCTTCCGCTGAGTGCAAGATCCTGAGGCCTAGCTGTCAGTTATTGAGTTTTGGGGTTTTGACCGTTTCAAACTCGGACGGTCTTCCGGAACGGATTACGTTTGAAAACTGAGGTACCACTGTACATTGTACTGTAGAAAAAGGGAAGGAGGGGGTCATATAACACGTTAATGTTTGAAGGAACGTATGAGGGGGGCAGCCCCCCAATAACAGTGATAGAAAACACTGGCAGCACGCCTCCAAGAAACAAAACAATATTCCCACCCAGTAACCAGCAGATAATAATAATAAAAAACCCACCTCCATTAGCTTGTCAACCTGTGATTTTGATATTGAAATCTTCCCCTCTCCACCCAGAAGACATTGGAGCCCTCAATTCTCAGCAAGATCTTGATCACAAAGATGTTTGCACAAGCAATAGAAAACATGCCGTTGGTTCAGTGGCAAACCCAGGCTTGTGGCTGCATAGTGTAAAAGGAAATATCTGAGTACAGCACTAAAGCCAGTGAGAAAAGGGCTGCAGGGATCACTCTCCTTGAAACAGAGCCCCCTTCTTATTTGGGGGCTCGTTCCCTCACTTGATTGACTCATTAACCCATTTAGTTTTGCACATTCTTTCAAGATGGAAATTGGTTTTCTCCTACATCTAGTTCAGTCCAGAGTGCTTGTGAAGAGCTTCTGCACAGAGATGATGGATGTGTATTGTCAGTTCCTGGTGTCCCAAGGGTCTTGCTAACAGCTTTCTGGGTGTTGGTGTATGTTTTAAGTGGGCTCGTAAAGCGGGAATGAGCGTTATAAAGGGAAAAGGTTCAGTGTGCCCTGAAACGGGTGGCTTATATTGAGCACTGGTCCTGCTCATTGAAATCAATGGGCCTAAGTCAGCCACATTCATTAAATTCAGTGGGCTTACTCTGAGTAGGACAAACATGTGACTATCACCCTAATTATTTATTTCTAAGATTTGTCTTTACAGTATTGCTGTAGAAGAAAAGACCACTAAAATAGCCACTAGATGGCAACCTTCCCATATTATATTCAGGGCATCCCATATTCTCTCTAGAAAGTTGCCAGTAGCCAGTTTGGAAGTAGGAGACATTGAACAGCGCCGCCAGTGTGGTAGGATTAAATGCCCTAGAACGGAACATTTCAGTTTTGCAAATGTAGCAAGTTCTCTCACATTACAAGGCCATAATTCTCGTCTGCAGCCTGCTTCTTCTCTCTTTTTTTGCCTCTTAATTCATAGAATCATAGAACTGTAGTGTTGGAAGGGGCCCGAAGCATCATCCAGTCCTATTCCCTACAGTTCCCTTCCTCCCAGAATCCCCTTTTCCCTTTAACGCAATATGGCTGATAGAGAGGAAACCACTACCACTTAGAGCCTATTTGCACAAGTCCCGTCGGTACCTCTGCAACTGCAAAGCTCTTTTCCTGCGGTTTCCTATCCATCACCATTAGATTAGAAAAAGATACAGTGGTACCTCGGGTTACAGACGCTTCAGGTTACATACACTTCAGGTTACAGACTCCGCTAACCCAGAAATAGTACCTCAGGTTAAGAACTTTGCTTCAGGATGAGAACAGAAATCGCGCGGCGGCAGCAGGAGGCCCCATTAGCTAAAGTCGTGCTTCAGGTTAAGAATGGTTTCAGGTTAAGAACGGACCTCCGGAACGAATTAAGTACGTAACCAGAGGTACCACTGTAATTCCCTTGTCTGTGGTTTCTTAGAACAGGCCAAGGGCCCATCTAGTCGAGCATTCTGGCCTCTAAGGGGCCGGCAAGATGCCTCTGGGATGCTCACAAACAGAACTTCGAAGGCGTCATCCCTTTTCCCACCTTCAGTACCCAACCACTCTTACTCAGAGGCAATATGGTCTCCGACAGAGGAGGTACAACATGGCCATTGTGGTTTACTAGCTGTCGATAGCCTCCATGAATTTGTCTACTCTTCTAAAGCCATCCGAGGTGTTGGCAATTCCTGCCTCTTGTAGCAGTGAGTTCCACAGCTCAACTGTGTGAAGAAAGATTCGCTTGCCTTCCTCCTGCCAATGTTCTGCTTTGTTGAATGGCTCCGGAATGTAACATTACCAAAGAGGGAGGAGAACTACTTCTTATCTACTTGGTTCTCAACATCCCATTGTCTTATCACGTTGCTCCTCACCCACCGTTTTTCCTAAGCTGAAAAGGGTTGTAACCTTCTTTCGGATGGCAGCTGCTTTCCTAAGCCACATTTGTTGTGATTCTCAGTTTTATGCAACTCCAAAAAGCTTCCTTGCAGTCAAGATCTAGCCACTCTGCTCTCTCTCCCTCTTCACCACCAAGCAGCTGCTCAGTTGCTGACTTCCAATTCTTCCTAAATAAATCATTAATCCATTGTGCCGTAGTGGTTAGAGCATTGGACCCGGACCCGGGTGACCAGGGTTCGAATCCCCACCAAAGTCATAAAGCTCATTGGGAGATTTGCTCTCAGCCTCGCAGACCTCGCAAGGCTGTTGGAAGGTTAAAACAGAGGAGGAGGAGAACGAAGCACTGCACCTTGAGCATTTTGGAGGAAAGGCAAATAAGTATGTAAATAAATATATAGAAAGAAATATGACCATCAAAATGACAGACACAATCCTAATAAAAAAATTCCTTCCAGTAGCACCTTAAAGACCAACCAAGTTAGTTCTTAGTTAGTTGGTCTTTAAGGTGCTACTGGAAGGAATTTTTTTTATTTTGACTATGGCAGACCAACACGGCTACCTATCTGTAACTAGAAACAATCCTAAAATTGTTTGCTTTCCACCACCCCCTCAACCATAGAATTTTCCCCCTTCATCATTCCTGATATGGAGAGAGCTCTACTCGCAAGCCACTGTATTCTAGGGGCATGTTGATAATAATAATTATATACTATTATTATAGTATTTCAGGTACTGATCCTAAACAGGAAGGGTTGTCTCTAGGAGGTTGCCCACCTCAAGCTCATGCTCTTGCTGTAAGCCTGAGGGACTGTCTTCGTATAGATTTAGTAAGCTGCTCCGGTGGGGGGGGGGGCTGATTTTTGGCTCAAGCACAATGTGAAGATGCTTAAAAACCATCCAGGCAAGACACAGGCCAACCTGGCCCCATCCACTGACCAGATAAGGAGCAGCTTGCTTTCCTCTTCCCTCCCTGTTCCATTTTCCTTTGATGAGGTGTCTATGAGAGCATGACCTTGCTGTCAGGGACAGTCTTTATATATACAGCGCTCAGAAAATGTCAGGTGCTTGAGAACTGTTTAATAACAACAGCAAACGTGGAGACCGAACATGGGGGTGGCTCTTTGGCTAAATGTGCAAAACGTCTTTGTTTTCCCCACCCAGAAAGCATCGGCGAAGGGTGTGTCCCACGTCCGAGTTGTGGTGAAAGGCCTAGGACCTGGCCGCCTGGTAAGTGCCTGCGTTTCCTTACTGAGGATTCTCGTTGGTCCTGCTGTGCTCATTGAAATTAATGGACATTAAAAGCTTAAGTCCATTCTATTTTAATCCACCCTGGGTGCTGTTGGTGCAGATGGCACATGACAGGGTGGCAAAATAGAAGAAGGCAAGTCTCTGCCCCTGCCCCCAAGGAACACACAGCCTTTTACATTTTGAAAGCAGGAGAGATGCAAAATGAAAAGGTAGAAGCAGAAACAAATGTGGGGGGCGGACATTAGCTGATTGTTTCAGTTGGTGGTGAGGACCAGTGGGGATTGTCAAGAACTTATATGGCTCAAGACACAGTTCTAGGGTGAAACTTTCCTTAAAACGTGCCTTTGCTAATTTATATGCATAGGTGACTCTGGGAAATGAAGGGTCAAGCAATTTTTCCATTGAGAAACTGACCTGTGGCAAAGGAAGTAGCCTCAATTTGGAGTCTTGTTTCTGCCTGAACTTGCTGGCCACTGAGCCTCCCCATCTCTCCTTAGCTGCTGTTCATTCTCCCTGGGGCACCTTCCTTATAAATCTTTAGGCGCCAGGCAAAAGCATTCCTCTTCAACCAGGCCTTCAGCTGATTAATATTCTACAGCCTTTAAAATGTGGTTTGGGGGGGGGTATTGTAAGGGACGCGGGTGGCGCTGTGGGTTAAACCACAGAGCCTAGGACTTGCCGATCAGAAGGTCGGTGGTTCAAATCCCTGCGACGGGGTGAGCTCCCGTTGCTCGGTCCCTGCTCCTGCTAACCTAGCAGTTTGAAAGCATGTCAAAGTGCAAGTAGATAAATAGGTATCACTCCGGCAGGAAGTGAGGCTGGGAGAACCGCTGCCAGTCAGTGTGTAGACCCAGGATTCCCCAACCCCATGCCCTCCGTCTGTTGTGGACTACAGTTCTTATCATCCCCAGGCAGTATGTCCAGTGGTCAGGGATGGTGGAAGGTCTGGAAAGCCTGATTTTGACAATAAAGTGGTCTGATTCCATATAAGGCCCAATCAGCACTCCGCTTTAAACAATCATGGCTTCCCTCCCAAAGAACCCTGGGAAGTGTAGTTTGTTAAGAGTTGTTAAGACGCCTCCTTCTTCTCACGGAGCTGAGTTCCTAGGGAACTCTTGAGAATTAGAGCTCCGAGAGGGGAGCAGGGGGGTCTCCTGGCAACTCTCAGAACCTTTAACAAACGGAATTTTGAGGGGAAGCCATGATTGCTAAATTGGAAACCACAGTGTGTTTCTTTTTTAAAAGGTATAGTGCCGATGGGGCCTGAGTCAGCTTCTCTTCATCTTCCTATGCAGGAAGCTAAATGTTGTGTTGTCTGAAGGGTGGAAAAAACACTCCTCTCTCTATCTCTCTTTCAGGCAGCCATCAAAGGACTTACCATGGGTGGCTTGGAGGTGATTTCCATCACAGATGACACCCCAATCCCACACAATGGCTGCCGGCCTCGAAAGGCACGAAGGCTGTGAACCAGGAGCAGAGAGTCGAAAAGAGAGACTGTGTTTGGGGCTCGTGCTTCTGATGCGCCTCCTGTAGCCATCTTGAGGGGGCAGCGCTACCTGCCCCTCATTCCTCTGTCAAAATGGAGATGGCCTTGAGCTTAGCCCAGTCACAGAACAAGCAAGCGGCTGTTTTTATCATCCAAACAAGTCTTGCCTATAAAATCTGTAGGTTAAAGTTGCCGCCTCTAAATGTCTCCTTTCTCAGGCTGCCACATTTTTATTTTACTCTATTTTCTCTCTGGAATTCCCCAGGAAGAGGGATTGATGACCAAGCCACTCTTGTCACTTGCTGTTCTGTGAAGGAAACAGGGGGTCATATCCCTACGTTTTAAAGCCCACGGCTTCACCCCCAAAGAATCCTGGGAAGTGTAGTTTGCCCCTTCTCAGAGGTGCAGTTCCCAGAACCTTTAGCAAACTACATTTCCCAGGATTCTTTGGGGGTGAAGCAGTGTGTTTTAAATGTCTAATGTGGAGGAGAGTCTCTTGTCCAAAGAAGACCGGAAGGAGGTAGGGCTGTTCCTGGAACTTCTCAGGGAATTGGAGTGGGTGGGTGTGACAGCATGCCACAATTTGTTTCCCTACACCCTGCCACGCAGCTTGGAAGGTGGGTTGCTCCCAGTCCCCCCTCCCCAGTTCCCCAGTTTAAACAGCCCTGTTATCTGTTCCCGATAACCTCGCAGCTGCGACCCACAAATGTTGACCATTGCAGCTGGGAGGTTGGCTGATTACTCAAAGCCAGCCTTGCAAGAAAGCTGAGCAGAGCCGATGCTTATAGTTAATGAACAGCCAGCAAACATACTTTGTTTTGTCATGAGCGCTAATGGGGCGTAGATTGCTCCCCTTCGGTCCAGCTGCCAGCTCCAAAGTGAATGTTGTTGTGTCTGACTCCCTCCCCTTGATGCCATTATTTTTCCTTCTTTGGTTCCTAATGTTGTAATCAACTCTGCTCTTCTTTAAAAGAAAGGGTGCCATGGCAACCAGGCAGCCATTTTAACTCCTGACTGCCCTTGTTATGCATTGCTGGAAAAAAAGACTCTTTTCCCTCCCTCCCCAACTTTTCTTGCTTCTCTTTTTTTATTTATTTGTGTTTGCAAAGAGGAGAAGGATTGGAATCAATTTGTTTTGCTTTAAGGCAGGTACAGAGATGGGGTTTGGATTTGAACCGGTTAGGAAGAATGCAAAATGAGCGCAGTGGCCCACCCAGTCAGGACCGCAATATCACAAGGACCAGCTCCCCCCATATGAACAGATCTGGACCCTGCAGTCATTATCTGAGGCCCTTCTTGATGTGCCTCCTCTGCGACAGGGTCTGGAGCACAGCAACACGAGAACAGGCCTTCTTGGTGGTAGCTCCCCGCTTGTAGAATGCTCTTCCCAGGAAGGCCTGTGTGGTGCCTTCATTACATCTCTCTAGGCACCAGGCAAAAACATTTCTCTAAAACCAGGCCTTTGGCTGATTCAACAAGACCTCCTGCACCCACGATATGAAACCTAAGTTGCCTACAGGGGTGCTTGTCAAAATTTGAACGCAGTTCTATTCCTGAAAACAACCCAAGTGTCTTTGGGCTCCTTAAAAGACATATATACACATCTGTGGGAAGAAGGCAGCAATTGTAAGAAGTGAGGTTGGAGATGCAGAAAAATACAGTGATAATCTTGCACTTAACAGAAATAATTCATAGAATGGTACACAGAATTCCTGGCATTGGAAAGCCAATTAACACACAACATAGGCTAAAAAAAAATTATTTATTTTTTGTTCTATCCAGAGCTTTTTTTGCAGCTCAGGTGGGCGCCATTGCCATTATAAGAGAACAAGGGAGCCATTCATGATGAGTTTTGGCAGCGGAAGTTTGTTGCAGAATAGGATGCGCAAGCTGGTTGCCTTTGAATCTGTTCCACAATAGCACAACTTCCTGTAATGAGTTTCTGCTAGCACAGCTGTCACACTGGATTCCTCTGTTGCACGACATCAAAAGGTGTCCTGCCACAAGTGGACAGAAAACCCAAGTTTCTCTTCAATCCGCTAGCATCGAAACACCACACCTTTTTCAGAGGTTAACGTGTGAACATCCCCAAGATGCAGCCCTTCAACTTTCCCCTTGTAAAATAGTACTGTTAACATTTGTGTAAGCCGCAAAGCTCGGCCTGGCAAGTCAGCCTGTCTCAGTGAGGAATGTGGCCCATTATTGCCTGGGAGCAATCTGGTGCCTGCCCTTCTATACATTTGTGTTTGCTTTGCTCTTCAGATCCTTCTGCATCTCTCGCTTGGGCAAAGGCGGGCTTGTTACCTTTCCAGCTGCCCATTAGGCCAGGGAAATGTAACATCTTGACATGTTTGCTTCCTTGCAGATCCTCCAGCTCAGCATAATCTCCAGTAGGGGTTTGTAAACATCGGCCTCTCTGCCTTTGTCTTTCAGACTTAGTGGGGTATCTTGTGACTCCATGGCAGCGCTATGGCTAACAAAGATGAGCTCCTGAGAACTTTCCTATACTGTACTCTGGAACTGGCTATAGCTAAAGAACATCCTTTTTTTTTCTCCTAGCCCTTATGCTGCTGTCAAATTCCCCCTCCCTTTTTTGAAAACTAACCCTATTTTGGGATTCACTCACATTAAGTTGAACTTTTGGTTCAGTACTAATTTGAAGTAGCTTTGCAAACTGCAGTTTGTTGTGATCACCAAGGTGTGGTGCGACATTTTCAACTGTCAAAGTGTCCTGACAGACATTGTCTTGCCGCAAAAAGCCACTGTAGAGCTGGAAATAGTACGTGAATTGAAAAGCAATGAGGAAGCGCAGTCTAAACCATGCTTTGCCTGTTGTACTTTTGGAAGCGCAGACCATGGTTCTTCTAAACCAGGCATCCCCAAACTCGTCCAGCCAGATGTTTTGGGACTACAACTCCCATCATCCCTAGCTAACAGGACCAGTGGTCAGGGATGATGGGAATTGTAGTCCCAAAACATCTGGAGGGCCAAGTTTGGGGGTGCCTGTTCTAAACTATGGTTTGCACAAACTATGGCTTAGCAGGCTGTCTGAACTTTGCCTCTGCCATTAAGCCATGAAGAAGGACCTGAGTTAAGCCTGCCACCAACATCCCTAAAGTTTTTTTAATGTAGTTTGCAAAAGTGTTCTTTTGCTGTTTGATCTTTTCCACTCAGCCTTCTTTGAACTACTCTCACTGGCTGCTCAACTTGTTGATGGCGGGGGGGGGGGGACCCTACATAATCAATAATCAACTTGATTTGCCTCACCAGGTTGTTTTGCGAGAAAGGGTGTGGTATAAAATAAATAATACCTATTAAGTAAAATTGAGGAGGAAATATGAAAGGGGAAAATAATTGTGCCAAGTCAATCAGCAATAGTTTTCTTTTAAAAATAAAATCAAAGCTAGTTGTCATTCTTCCCTTATTTGAGATTTTGAACCCCTC
This sequence comes from Podarcis liolepis, assembly GCF_965112155.1. Classification (NCBI taxonomy): domain Eukaryota; kingdom Metazoa; phylum Chordata; class Lepidosauria; order Squamata; family Lacertidae; genus Podarcis; species Podarcis liolepis. The sequence continues at coordinate 35,854,530 of NC_139569.1, forward strand.
CCCTCCCCGCCAAAAGCATCTCCGCTTCCCTTTCTGTCAGTGAAATGTGTCAGGTGTTAAGTTCTGGTGCCTATTCAAATTTTCAATTACAGAGTTAATTAAAGGTTAGTGCCTTTAAATACCTGGCAGCACTAACTACAGCAGGTGGGGGAGAGGGCGACGCTGGGAAGGAATGAGGACAGATTGCAAAAATGAACTGAAGTTTCAGGAGAGTTCTTTGGAAAGGGCTGCTCTCTATGCAGGTTTGGCCAAGGAGGAAAATACGGCAGCTTCTACGTGAAAATATTTGGATCGCTTTGTCCTCCTGGATCACATCGGAGTTCCATCTAGTTCAAATGTTTTGGGACTGGAAAACGCTTCGGAATATAAATACTGACCAGTGACACCCAAAACTTTGAAAATGTTTTAGAGAAATTAACACAAAAGCTAAGGTCACTAAGGGCTGACCAGGAGGCAAAAGATGAAGGACCCGTTTGAGAAAATATGGGAAGCATTTATGGATTACACAAATGTAAAAGATGCCTGCCTCCCCCCCAATGTATTCTGGATTGTGGATCTTTTGAGTTATTTTCTCTCTAAGGAAAAATGAATGGTTAATCAGTTTGTATAGTCACTGAGATTTTTAAAAAACCTGTTAATAGTCACCTTTTTGTTTTATCCTTCGTATTTTTTTTTAAAAAAATTTAATATAAATCTGTTTTCAAAAAATAAAAGCACGTTTTGTTCCCCAACTGCACCCAATAGACTGCAAAAGGGATGCAGGTGGCGCTGTGGTCTAAACCACTGAGCCTCTGGGGCTTGCCAATCAGAAGGTTGATGGTTCGAATCCCCGCAACGGGGTGAGCTCCTGTTGCTCGGTCCCAGCTCCTGCCAACCTAGCTGTTTGAAAGCACGCCAGTGCAAGTAGATAAATAGATACAGCTGTGGCAGGAAGGTAAATGGCATTTCCATGCGCTCTGGTTTCCGTCACTGTCCCGTTGCACCAGAAGCAGTTTAGTCATGCTGGCCACATGACCTGGAAAGCTGTGGACAAACGCCAGCTCCCTTAGCCTGAAAGCAGGATGAGCGCCACAACCCCATAGTCGCCTTTGACTGGACTTAACTGTCCGTGGGTCCTTTACCTTTTGCACCCAATAGTTGGACATTCTCAAAGGTAAGGTGCTTCCATTGGCCGATTTCGCCAAATCTGTCATTTGGAGCTGAGATGTCTTTGTGGCAGGGAGGCGAGGGAAGCAAGTTCCCTGGAACTGTGTCACGCCTGTCCGATGGGATATGAGTAATGCAACAAAGGAGGCAGCCTTTTATCCCAGTCAAACCATGGCTCCCTCTAGCTCAGCACTGGCTCTGCTGACTGGCAGTGGCTTTCCAGGGTTATAGGTTGCCAGCCCTATATGGAGATGCCACGAGGGATTGAAGCAGGGAAACCTCTGCATGCCAGAGCGACTGTGTTTCTGAAGGGACAGGTTGGTCTGCTGAACATGATCTTCCCGACAGGCAGGAGGTGCTCGCATCTCATGGCCCTCCGTCCGTTCTGACTTGCAGCAGAGTGCATCTCCTTTTGATTCAAGAACACAGACTAGCCGTTCAAAAAATATTTGAGGAGAGTGCAATGGTGGCTCTGTGAGAGGTGTAGCCTGGGGAGAAGGCAAGGGACCGGCTTGAGATCTTGAGGGCCAGATAGAGAGGCCTGAAGGGCCACTTTCATGTCCTGGGCCTGCGTTATTTTCAGGAGGGTGGTACAGGGTTGAGGACCCCTCCCCAGCACTACTTCTCCAAAATTGAAGGCCCCTGTGGCTGCTTAGAAAAACACATTCAAAATCTCCAGAGGAGCAACTGCACAGCTCCCATATCTCGTCGTTTTCAACCCTGCACAGGATGCACAATATTTTGGTCCTCTTGTGTCCCGTTCTGGGAATGTAAGCTGTTTGGGGCAAGAGACCCATTGTCCTGATGTACCTCGGTCAAAATGGTGGCGCGGTGCAAATCACAACAAACGTTCAACCTTCGGGAGTCGCTTCCGATTGCTTTCCACAAGCCCAGGTGGCATTTATTCACCCGGCTCGCCTTTCCACATTCCTTAAACACATTTTTCGCAGGGCAAAGAAGATCAAGGGCCCTTCAGTTGTTGTTTCTGTACTTTGGCCACCCTCTCCACTCTCTGCAAGACACCCTGGCTTTAATTGGCGTACTCTTTCCATCTCTGGAGCTGCTAGGGTGCTTTTGTTATCGAGCCGGCTAAAAGCCTCCAAGAGGCCTTGCCCTGATGGAGGAGTTTGGTAAAGGAGGCAGATGGAAGAAGCAGGCAGCTTCCTTCGTTCCTTGGAAGCACTGAACGGGGAGGGCAGTCTCTACTACAGACAGACCCTCCAAGTGTCCCAATTTTCCAGGGACAGCCCAGAATTACAGAAGTCGTCCTGGTTTCTGACTTGATCCCAGAATGTGTGCCAGGGCAAAAACAGAGTCCTGTTTATATGGAAAATAAAATCCCTGCACCAAATGAAGGAAGCGGTGATGCTGAGAAGCCCTATAATTTCGAAGGAAAAGGTCACCAATCCACTTTAAAGTCTTTCAATTCAAAGGCAGACATTTCTTGGGAAACACAGAGAGTGTTGATTCCTTTACAGTGGTACCTCGGGTTACATACGCTTCAGGTTACTTACGCTTCAGGTTACAGACTCCGCTAACCCAGAAATAGTGCTTCAGGTTAAGAACTTTGCTTCAGGATGAGAACAGAAATCGTGCTCTGGCGGCGCGGCGGCAGCAGGAGGCCCCATTAGCTAAAGTGGTGCTTCAGGTTAAGAACAGTTTCAGGTTAAGTACGGACCTCCGGAACGAATTAAGCACTTAACCTGAGGTACCACTGTATTGTAAATGGAGCCTGACACTGTCTACTCAGAAGAAAGTCCCACTGTATTCAATGGAGCTTACTCCCAGGTAACTGGGTTAAAACTGGGTCACATACTGCCATCCAAAGCATTTCGACTAAAAATCCCACTTAGTTCCATAGGATTTACTCACTGGTATGTTCCTGATCATTCTCACAGTTTCTATTATTATTATTTCATGCTTTTTTCATGACGGACTCAAGCAGCTTCCCGCTTTCATTTCATTCCCTTTATGAATGAATGAATTATGGTGTTGTATACAATCCCTTTCCTCATACAATTTTTCTTTGCAACCACCCTGCGAGGCAGGTGATTAAGATAAAGGAAAGAAAAAAGGCAACTGTGCCCTGGTGTCTTGGGTGCAGAGCTCTGCACATGCTCAGAGGCTTCCAAGCCTAGCACCTTTGTACAGTGGTACCTCGGGTTAAGAACTTAATTCTTTCTGGAGGTCTGTTCTTAACCTTAAATTGTTCTTAACCTGAGGTACCACTTTAGCTAATGGGGCCTTGCGCCGCCACCGCGCAATTTCTGTTCTTATCCTGAAACAAAGTTCTTAACCCGAGGTACTATTCATGGGTTAGCGGAGTCTGTAACCTGAAGTGTCTGTAACATGAAGCGTCTGTAACCCGAGGTACCACTGTAACTCAAAGGCAAGTCACCTTATTTGCAAACCCTTGAAATGAGAGCGAAGGAATTTGCTTGGGCAAGATTTAGTGGCTTGGTTCTTCTGTCTTCCCACAAGGTCCCATGGTGGATCCTTGAGTGAAAGCGAAGAAAGATGATCGCAATATTTTCCTCCTGCCCTAAGGCGACCGACTTTCGCAGGGCAATTGTCAGAAACGGCCCTCTTGCCGCTCTTTACGGAACAACCGAAGGCTTTCATTTGCTTTTGGTGCGGTTTATGGCAGATGCGCATCAATCCATTGCCTTGTCAGCACTCAGATCTGCCCAAGCAGGTCTGTACCGGACAGATGGGAAGGAAGATTAATTTGTAAGGTGAGCTGCCGAGCAAGGCGGAAGCTTTTTCCGCTGTGCAACAAATGCACCTGCCTCCCGTGTTCACCCCCTCCAAGGCATATATAGCAAAAGAGATAATTTGGAGAGCCCAGTTTAGTGCTGGTGACCAGAGACACAGAAAGACATTAATCACTGGTCACCAGAGCAAGAATTACACTGGCAAAATCCAGGTGCATTCTTCTCCCGTGTCCTTTTGTCTCGGCGACTGATCTCTGATCCTCACACTTCAAGCTTCCTAACACCGTTTCCAGTTATCACACACCCTTCCCATTTACTCTGCGTCTGCTGCTGGTTTTGGAAGCTAGTTTACATTCCCAGTTAGCCATAACCCACATTTATTTATTTCATAAAATTAAAATAGCACTCGATTGCAAAAAGCAGCAACCTCAAAAACGGTTTACAACGAGAATAAAACAACGGACGGAATTATCAGTAAAAAAACACCAAATTTAGAATTAAATACAGTCATTTACCCTTGCTAGATTCAACGTGCTGCCGTCTGCCTTACTGCAGGGCAGATTCAAGGGTAAACCACACACGGAACGAGTCTGCCCCTGCGGCTTGATCCTTCTGTGATGTATGTATGATTTTTTTTTTGGGGGGGGGGGGTCTTGAGCTACAGGGTGGGCAATTTCAAAAGTATATAGGGGCTTGCACACCATTGTTCTGGGTTCCTCCTTCCTGCTGCGTGTGGTGAGTGAGCACCCTGTTTCAACAGTTTAATGAAGATCAGGCATAATAGCTACTTTGCTTCTCAATATTCTCTGTTTGGCCTCTGTTATTTTCTCCTACCGATAGAGAACCTACATAAGGACTCTATACGGGCAGTTGGATACCCCATAAGGGATATAGGAGCAGTGGGGGTTTTTTTATAAGGTTGCCATATTTCCAAATGTAAAAATCCGGAGTTTTTGGGGTGATCACCCCCGCTCGCCCCTGTGGCAGCCGCTACCACCAAGCCCAGACCAGAACCAGAGCTCAAGCTTGAACCCAATCAGCCCATGCACACAAACTGTTTTTAAAAGAAACCCCAAACCTGGACATTTGCTTACGATTTTAAAAATCCCCCCGGGTGGGCATGTAGTCCCCCCCCCCCAAAAAAAAAAACAGGACATGTCCGGGATTTCCCAGACATATGGCAACCCTATATATACCAACAGTAGCCCCTTGAACTTAACCCAGGAGCAACCGGGGCAGATCTCTTAGCAGAGATGTTATATGCTGACAGGCGCTCACTCTTGCCAGCACCCATGCTGCAGCCCATGTATTCTGTCATTTCTTATGAAATAATGCCTCTGGATGTGTTTTCTATAAAGCAGCTTCAATCTGAGCTGAGAGGGGAGGAGAACATTTTAAGCTTGCAATGTGTACACAGCCTCCCATTGCAATGAGCTAAGGGATTCATGAAGTTTGCATATTAGCAAATCCGTGGTTGTAGGTACCTTTTTGAGATGCTGGTGGAAGTGTACATTAAATGACAATCTGCCATGCCTTGGCAGAAGGAAAGGCCATCTTCATTGAACAGGTGTTTGTTTGTTTTTCATCCTCTGCTATAGCAAAAAGCTGGAATTGAAATAGACCAGCTTTCACTAACCCTAATAATAATAATAATAATAATAATAATAATAATAATAATAATAATACCCTGCCCATCTGGCTGGGTTGTCCCAGTCATCTGGGTGGCTTCCAACACATATAAAAACATTTTTAAAAATCAAACATTAAAACTCCTGATACAGGTGATTTCAGATGTTTTGGACAACTCCCATCAGCAACAGGCAGCAAAGGTGGATAAAGCCTGCCAGATTACAGGCAAATAATTGTACGATTTCTGTGCTAGGCATCTTTAAGATTTGAATTTTTATTTGTTTATTTCAAAAGAAACATCTGCAACTGATTGGGCAGAGCTGGGTGATTTGCAGGCAGGCTAGTTTAGGGGGCACAAGATAAGCTGCCTGGCCCTGTCCTCTCCCCATCCCTCAGTATCTGCTGCCTGAGGCAGCTGGTTCCTTCTCCGCAATGGTAGGGTCATCCTTGCCAGGAGCCAAACCCAAGGAAGGGCCATAGCTCAGTGGTGGAGCATCTGCTTTGCATGCAGAAGGTTCCCGGTTCAATCCTTGGCATCTCCAGGTAGGGCTGGCGAAAGACTCCTGCTTAAAATCCCCCAGAGTCAGTGCCAGGCAATGCAGACAACACTAAGCTGTATGGACCAAGGATCTGAATTCAATGTAAGGCAGTTTCCTATGTTCACATGTTCCCTGGTTGCGTATGTGGAAAAAGGAGCATAGTATGGATGCTCCAAAGAGAATCTGAAGGTCCTGCCTGTGGGTCCCTGATCTACCACGATTTGTTTACACAGTGTGGTGTAGTGGTTAAGAGCGGTGGATTCGTAATCTGGTGAATCGGGTTCGCTTTCCCGCTCCTCCACATGCAGCTGCTGGGTGACCTTGGGCCAGTCACACTTCTCTGAAGTCTCTCAGCCCCACTCACCTCACAAAGTGTTTGTTGTGAGGGAGGAAGGGAAAGGAGAATGTTAGCCGCTTTGAGACTCCTTCGGGTAGTGATAAAGCAAGATATCAAATCCAAACTCTTCTCTTCTTCTTCTTCCACTTGATGCTGTGGCCTCCAAGCAATGGGCCCGCAAGGCTGAACAAGCTTTGAAGCTTCAGCTCTCCGTAGAACTGAACATCTGAAAATGGGCTAGTTGGGGCTGGGGGTTCTCCTTCCGGCTGCTCTTCCAGCAGATTTTCAAGAGAAGGAAGGCAACGTCTGGCAGGAAAGGAAGGGTTTTCCCTGACTGGAACTGAGCCAAAGCAGCAAACGGAGGTGTCTTGGAACACATCCAGCAATTCCCTCCCCGAGATTTAATTTAAAGCGTTAATCAGAGAAGAAGCCATGTGCTGAGCCTTCCTGGTACAACAGGTGCAAAGCTTAGAGTTGGCCGTTTAGTAGCTCTTAGATGCTCGCCGGGGACTTGGAAACGCAGCAACGCCAGGATTATGTGTACCTGTTGCCCTTGGAGAGCACTTGAGGGGATAGGGAGAGTTTGCCCTTCTCCCTCCCACTGCCACGCCAGGATGGAGCTCTTGCTGATCACAGTCACCATGGCAACCAGGAGAGGCAGCCCCCTACACGGAATGTTCCCAGTGCAGCTCTGAGTTGAAAAGAGTGGTTGTTTGTCCACTCTATGCATGCAAAAGGGCAGCGACTCTTCCATTCCCTTGTATGGATCAAGGGCTTTGTGACCTGATAAGGCGACGCAATGGATCTTTTTAAAAAACAAATAAATGGAAGACTATGCGTGGCAAGGACACCCAAGTAGCAACCATCCAGGTTGGGCCCTACTAATAAATATATATATATATATAATTGGTTTTTAACATATCATTTTCAACAGTAATTAAATATACTTTTCCATCTTATACAATTTTTTTGACTTCCATCAATCACATCTGAAAAATCTATTCACTTAATATATATTTCTTACTTTCACTATCACCTTCAAATCTCATAACTAATATCTCTATTCTTTCTCTACTTTGCAACATTTCATATATTTCTCCTTACAAAACTTATTGTAGTCCTACCAGCGTAATTTGTTGATTACAGTTGCTCTTCAAATCATTCGTATATTTCTTCCAATCTTCTGTAAATCTCTGGTCCCGCAGGTTTCGAATCCTTCCTGTCATTTTGTCTAATTCTGTGTAGTCCATTAATTTTGTCTGCCATTCTTCCGTCGGAATTTCTTCTTGCTTCCATTTCTGGGCTAACAATACTCTTGTAGCTGTTGTGGCCATACTATTATATAATGGGAGGCACCTGCCCCACCATCCCCGCGACTAAGAGGTGCCCATGGCTATGGCGGAAGCTGTTAACTTATCACCAGCGCTGGAGAAAGAATCAACTGCTAGTTTGGGCAGATTCTGTACATGCAATTGTGGAGGTGAGGTGGGACACCATCTTGACCTTGTGTCAGACCAGCCCTGGAGCCCTTGCAAAGTGCTGTCTGGCGGGTCCACTCTGACAATGATGCTCCTCCCCATTGGCATTGCCTCCTCCCAGTGGGATAACTGGCTGCCTTCAGCTGGTAGTCATCAAGAGCTAGTTCACACGTGAAGGCTCATCCCTTGGCCGACTGCAGCATCCTGGTGTGTGTGAATGGGCATGGGAGAATGGGCTCCCACAGGAGAGGCACTTGGGTGTCATTTCATGATGCTTTTCAATTTATACGGTGGTACCTTGGTTCATGAACTGAACTCAATCCGTTCTGGAAGTCCGTTCAACTTCCACAACGTTTGCAAACCAAGGCGCAGCTTCTGATTGGCCCCGGAAACAATGCCGACAGCCGAAATGGACGTTCGGCTTCCAAAAAATGTTCGCAAACCGGAACACTTACTTCCAGGTTTGCAGTGTTCAGGAGCCAAGCTGTTCAGGAACCAAGGTACCACTGTACATTCATTCTGCAGCTAGCCTTTAAGATAACAGCAGACAAGTGTAGAGAAATCAAGTGACATACATTTGTGAACACACATAATCCTGTCCCATGTCAGTCATGTGCTTTTTGGAGCACTTGGGAGTCAGCATGGTATTGGTTAAAAATTTCAGACTAGGACCAACGAAATCAGAGTTCAAATGGTCTTAAGGCATGATGAGTTGATGCTATGAAGACTGACTGATCTTTGGTCAGTCATTCTCTCCAGCCTAACCTGAACTTTTCTTATGAAAATAGATGCTGACCCTGCTTAGATGCAAGCAGGACAGAGTTGTGACTAAAGAAACTTGGGTATCCCTGTTATATCCAGCTTCACCCTTAGACTTCATGTGTTTGGATGTTATGGAAAAACACCTCTGCAAAAGGTTCTGGAACAGGCATAGGTAAACTCGGCCCTCTAGATGTTTTGAGACTACAATTCCCATCATCCCTGACCACTGGTCCTGTTAGCTAGGGATGATGGGAATTGTAGTCCCAAAAATCTGGAGGGCTGAGTTTGCCTATGTCTGTTCTGCAAAATGTATGTAAAAGCAAAGAGAACACAAAGCCGTATTAAAAAATAGAATTCCAGTTTATTTTGCTTTTAACGTCGCGCAGGTAACAAATTCACACCCTATCCCTGGTGGAAACAAAAATATCAGGTGTAAATATTATCCGTTTGGGTTTCCTAAAGACATCAAAGCGGAGCAAGAACATACATTGTTGCAGATAATACAGTGATAGGCTCTGCCCTGCTGCACTGTGATGCCCACCTCCCTTTAGCACACACTCCCAATACTTCATAGCTGTGAACACAGGATCATAGAGTTGGAAGGCACTACAAGGGGCATCTAGTCGAACCCCCGGTGATGCAGGAATCTTTTGCTCAATGTGGGGTTCAAACCCATGACCTTGAGATTAAGAGTCTCATGATCTACCAACTGAGCTATGCCAGGTCTTATTCGCAGCACTTTTCAGTAAGATAAATCTATCAATGATTGCTAGCCAAAATGGTTATGTTCTACCTCCACCGCTGGAGGCAGTATGCCTCTGAATACTGCCAAGTGCTGTTGTGCTCAGGTCCTGCTAGTGGGCTTCTGAAAACAGGGGTGCTAGACACATTCATTCTTTGTCTCCGGAAACTAAGGCCCAAGGATGTCGATTGCAAGACACTTTGTTCCCCAGAAGCAAAGAGAATCTTCTAAAGCTAAGCAGCTTTTGGGGTGAAGTGAACAGAGTGAGACTGAATGAACAGTGAACGAGGCAGGTGACCCTGCTCAAAAGGACCTTCCAGGACCAAGACCAAGTTACCTATTGCAAATAAGGGTCATAGCTCAGTGGCAGAGCATCAGCTTTGCATGCAGGTCCCAGGTTCAATTGAAAGCATATCCAGGTCAGCCTGGGAGAGAACCCTGCCTGACACCAAGCAGAACCACTGCCTGCCACTGTAGACAATACTTGGCTAGGTGGACCAATGGTCTGACTTGGTACAAGGCAGGTTCCTAGGTCAGAGTTCAGATATTGCTCAGTGACGCTCATTTAGATCTCATGGGAATTCACCCAGACCTCCCAAGGTCCAAATGTGCAGAGTTGTTGCACCTACTCACAGCAGTGGGAAAGTGCAATGAGAGAGTGAGATGCACAGTGCTTTCCCCTCCAGTGGGAATGCCCCCCAAAGATACTCCGTTAAAGGCTTTGCTTCCTGATGAGAACTGGCAAGATACAACCAAGGCTGATCCTCAGACAGCTGGACCGAGACCTAAATTACGGAGCTGTGAATTTTGGGTGGGTGTCCAAAAATGTGCCGGTCATTCAATGTGGCTGGAGGGAAGATGGCTCTTCGTCTTGACCAATGGATCAGGCTGGACCATGTCTGTACTGTGGTCTCCAGTGACCAGTGCAAGTTAACAAGGCCATCCCTTTGTGCCTGTGATAGACACGGACGGCCACTATGCAGCTGAAACAACATGGAAGGCCTACCTTTTGCATTTCCAGTTATTTGCAAAATTAAATCCCACCTCAGCGCCGCAAGGCATGTCCCTCTCCTTTAATGTTTTATTTCCAAAAAGATTATATACTATTTAATTGTGGGGGGAATGCCACAAACTGGCTTGCAAAAAGAATACTCCTTGTTTACTCCCTTTGGGTGGGCAGATTTAGGCAGCATTATGGCAAAGGGAGAACAGAACGTGGGTAGCAGGAAGATAAAAAGCAAACTTCTCTCTCTTTTTCTTTCTGAAAAACAAATAAATTCTTGACTAGAGTAGAAAGACCCTAGAGATGTGAAGACTGAGGAAAAACAAGGGGGAGAATGGAAATATTGGAGTGGGATGGGAAGAAGGGGAACAAGGATTTTTTCTCCCTTGAGAACTTATTTTTTCACACAGAAGAAATGGACATTTTGAGGAACCCTGAAAAGCAGCTCCATTGAAATGTGTTTTTTTAAAAAAAATTAATGAAATGCTTTTTAAGGAAAAGGTTTTAAATATTTATGTGTAAGCCAATCTACAGCAGGGATGGGAAATTTGTGGGCCTTCAGACACTCAGCTGGCACCCCTAGCTGCCACTGGCAATGGTCAGGGTTGATGGGAGTTGTAGTCCAAACCTAACATATACTGTAGTGATAAATGACGACACTCAAATCCTTAAGCATTTCTGCACCTAGAGGGTGCTGCTTTCTTCATGAGAGGACCATACACTTTATTTTGTTTACTTTACTACAAAATTTGTGGTTCTTATTTTCAACTTTTATCCCCCCCCCCCCCCACTTCTCAGGTGGCAAAAAAGTAAGATACACGTACAGCAGTTTGCATCTCTCTCTAGAATTGGGTATACTTGCAACTTTGCTTGCACAAAACTAAGGCATTTTTATACTTTTGAGTCTGCGATCCTACGCTTTGTTTACCTGGGAGTTAGCATCACTAAAGAGTGGGACATATACTTCAGAGTAAATATGCATAGGGCTGTCCTATCAATTTCATAAATACGCCACATGATATAGCTTTGTGTGCCAAGTTGCGAATTATGCATTTTATGTTGTTAAAGCAGTAAAAATACATTTGGGTTTCATAAGAAAATAAATATTGCATATATTTCAAATGTCCTCAAAAATTACGCCACCCTCTCCCTGAAAAACAACACACACATTACATTTTTCCAGAGCTTTAACATTTCCATAAATTTTACACCTCTACTCTGAAGCGATGAACTCTGATCCCACTGTTACAAGACTGCAGTGCGGGAAGAGGCAGAGAAGGAAGGACTAAAATCTTTGGTGTTAAAAGGAAATGGTTCCTCTGTTGTATTTTGCTCACGTAGCAATGCCAATCTTTTTAAAAAACAAAACAATGCGAGGCATTATTGGAGCAGAAGTAATTTACAATATAATCTGTTTGCTTATTGAGAATGGCAGAAGGGCTGAAAGTCTGAGAAACATGAGGAAAACTACGATGACTTCATCTGTACTCAGGCAACGCATCAAAGTCGCACACTGTTAGATGAGATGCACATCACTCCTCTAAAGCTGTTTGGTTTTCTAGAGCATGAATGTTCAGCTTTGGTGTGCCTCTGACAAAATGCGTACACTCAGTGCCCATGGCGACCATAAGGGGAAAGCGTGCTACGTGCAGCTGTGTCTCATATGGAAGTTTACAACATATTCTGCATTAGTCCGCTGCACCGAAATAGCAAAGGGCTCGAAAGGGTGGAAGGTGAATGCAACCAGGCGTCGGACGGTGTGATTGATGGGCCGGCCCAGGAGTCCCGCTTGGATTTCAAACTTTAGAAGCCCGGAATCTCGGGCATAGAACCTGCAAGGGAGACAGACAGACAGACAGACAGACAGACAATGATGTTTGTAGACCAGTTTTAACTACATGAAACTGAGTAAGAGGAAATCTACTGTGACTGAGCAGGCAAAGAAAGATGCCACGTTGTTTTGACTAGTGATAAAAAGAAAAAGGGGGCATTACGACAGAATTGTGAGAAAGTTCTCATAAATGCAGTTCAGAAGAAGTCAAGGCCAGCTTTTCAGAAAATGAACTGTAAGGGGCCTAAAGCACATTATGGGTTAGCTAGTGAACGGCCCATGAAATGGTGGAAACCTATGATGAATGAGACCATAAAGACGGGCTGCAGCAGGGCGAGCGCAGATTGATGCTCCCCTCCCGACAGCTAGCAGTTCTGTATCCTTTTGCTCCTTGGTCTGCAGAGCGTAACAGTCTTTGCTGCTTGGTTGCCAGGCATTCAAACATGCTTGAAATGAGAGCAGCGTTAAGAGGCCCATCTTGCCAACCTGATGCCCACGGGAAACGTACAAGCAAAACCTTGAAACGACTCAGTAAGAACTGAGCAAACTCAGTAGACACAGAATGCTGCCTGATTTGGGGTTGTGAGGGTGAGAGGCAGGATGGGACAGAAAACCAGAGCGAGTGGGTGGCGGAATCTAGAAAAAGGCATGGCACTCTACACTGAAACATGCTGTAGAAGGTCCCACTTATTATTATGCCAGAAGTTGCGGCAATAACTACAATGGGAAGGGTGACAAAGCACAGAGAGAGTCCTAGGTTCAATTCCCAGCCTGAAACCCTGGAGAACCACTGCTGGTCAGTGCCATAGGCAATGCTGAGCTAAATTGTCTGGTTGGATAAGGCAGCTTCCTCCAATTCTATGAGAATTGCCTTTGAAGCAGGATTGATGAAACAAGATTCCTGGAGAAGGAGAAGCCTGCCCCTAGAACATGCCCAAGAATGCTCTACAAAATAATGCTCTTAAAGGGTCATCTCTGCCCTTATATTACCAACCAATTGCTGTTACATGCAGAAGAGAGGCTCCTGCAGATAGAGTCTCATAAGGCGGTCCATTCCATACCTTGTAGGAATTAGGTCTTCAGTATGGTGACACCTAACTTCTAGAACTGCCTCCTGCTACAAAGCAGGCAGGCACCCATCTCAGTTGCCTTTTTGGCCCCTAGTGGAGATCTTCCTTTCTCAACAAATCTTCAAAGTGGGTGTCTTTATCCCAGGCTGTATCTGCATTGGATTTGTCCCACCCCGCCCTGCCCCACGGGCCATGTATGGAATTGTTTTAATTGTTGCTGTTTTCTACTGTGAAACTGCGAGGCACATTACGGGAAGCAATTCATAAAAGAAACCAAAGAAAGGAAGAGCTGGGTTTCTGCGGCAGACGCTGCGGTTTATTCCCCGGCAGATGAAATCAGTGCAGAAAGTGCTCCCCAAAGGTAGAAAGTTTGAAAATTGCAGCTGCACAATATAAGCAAAAGGCACAGGCCAACTGTGTCCTGGGGGAGTTGCAGCTGCAACTGCAACGAGTTGCTTCTCTCCCTGCTTTCAGCTCAACATGTCTCCCTCCTACAGAAGCGGACACCATGTGCTTCCCCCAGCAGGATGTTGGCTCCTGGGCCAACCACTTCAGCTACTGAATGGGACCAAGGATGCTCTTTCAATAGGTAGACACCCCTCCAGGTTTGGATAAGGCAGCCAGCTGAATTCCTCACATTCTCTCTGCATTGCCATTGTTCGTTCTCTCTGTGTCTCCTCTTGAAAGCCCCAGCTAGCCTGACAATTAAAGGAAACAGACTGGGTGGAAGAGCAACAATCTTGATAGCTGGCTTTCTAAAGGGTTTCCTCCTCCACAGGAGCAGCCTTCTGAACTGGGGGTGGCGGGGAGAGAGAGAGGAGGGAGGGAGAAGAGAAAAGAAAAGGAAGTGGGGCTAGTGTTATTTCCACCCCCCTCCCATGTAAAGCATGGGTCTGCTGCCTGCTCCTCTCATTCCAATTCAGGGCAATTTACCATACTCAAGAAGAACGCCCTGTAATCTCCAAGATGGGCTCCGTATTTTTAAATCTCTTTTTGAAGAGTGCTCTGCAATCAGAGGCCATTTCCACAGACTCACATGCGGTGGTTAAATTAGATGCTGAAATGCAAGATGCGTGTCAATAAGAACAGTAATATTGAGCATCTCCCCCACCCCACCCCCAAGCCAATTGTTATGAAAATGGAAAGTTGTTTTGCTTCTTAAAAGAAATTCTCCCAAGTAGGTTGCCTATTAAACTTTCCTTTACGTCTCCCAAAGCTTTCTAATGGTGACAGTGGCTGAAGACGGGGAAGCCACACCATTGCTTGTTCCCCTATTCCCTCCGTGCCCCCCCCCCCAACTCAAAGCCTCATCCTTGAGCTAGGGAACTCCTGGAAAACAACACTTCAAGTGGGGCAGTCTGGGAGGGACCAAAATCTCCCCAGTCATCCCACCACCTGGCACAGGTATTAGAAGAAGAAAAAAGTGGTCGTTCTGCCAGCTGCAGCCTGGTATAAGAAAAACACTGTGTGGTCGTGGGATGGCAGGAGGAGAAACCAAAGGCGCAGAGGACGCGTGGCATGGAGCAATCCCACAATGCAGAACAGCAAGAACAGCAGCAATTCTCTTTGTGGAGGAAAAAGTGGGGGTGGGGGTGGGGAGGGAGGCAGGAGGAGAGTGTGTGATGGGAGAGGGTACAAAGCTGCCAGCCTGTTAATTTGATTAACTGGCCCCTGTGAAGGGGCCGAGATGGCACAGCTGAAGGCAAAAGGTTGACGTTGGCACAATGACGATGTTGTCATCACAGTCCACCAGCATCAAGAGCGTGCAAAAGAAAAAAGAGTAGATTCAGGCAAGCTGAAAGTGGTTAGGGATAAGTTTCTCTCTCTCTCATAACTAGATCTCGGTGATATCCAACAAAAGTGAATGCTGGCATATGCAGGTCAGGTGAAAGAAAGTGGGGTTTGGTGTTTTACACATACAGCATAGTTAAAACTAAGGAATTTGTTCCCACAAGAACAAATGATGGCCATCAACTTGGATGGCCTTAAAAGAAAATTGGACAAATCCATGGAGGACAAGGCTATAAATGTCCACTAGCCACGATGGCTTTGTTCTCCCTCTGCTGTGGGAGGCAGAATGCCCCTGAGCTGCGGGGAATCATAGGTGGGGAAAGTGCTGTGATGGTCAGGTCCTCCTTGTGGGCTTCCCATGGGCTTCTGGTTGGCCACTGTGAGAACTGGGTGCTGAACCGGACTGGGCTTTGGCCCAATTCAGCAGGGCTCTTTTTATGGCAGTTTCTCACCCACTCAAGAGCACAACAGTAGCTCCCCTGAAGACTCCCCTGATGTCTGCTGTTGCTTTTGGGCCCTACTTTTCTGGTTCCCAGGACGCATTTGGTTGGCCTCGGGGGGAAACAGGATGCCTGCTGAGATGACCTTTGGTGTGATGCAGCTGGGCTCTTCCTATGTCCTGCGTCTGGAATTTTCGTCACCCCTTTGAAGCTCCATTAGAATGCACATCCTTTATTCTCAAGTTAAAGCTGAAAGGGTGGAATTCATCCTCTTTGCAAACATGTTTCATTTGGGGTCGTCCCTCCAAAGAGGAATGCCTTGAGAAGTATTATACATCCCCTTCAGTTTTGGCAAGTCGCTCTTCCTGCCTGTATAACTCCCTGAGGACCAGAAGGTCCCAGGTTTAATCTCTAGAATCTCTATAGTTGAAATGTTTCTTTTGCAGCACCTCCGGGATCTAGGGAGAGCTGAAGCCAGTAAGAACAGGCAGTACTGGACTAGGTGAGAATAAAGCAACTCCACAGCTCAGGAGTAGCAGACAGGCTTCTCAAGTTCGATCGCCAGCATCTCCAGGTTACAAAGGTAGGAAAGACCTCTGCGAGAGACGTCTGGAGAGCCATTCTCAGTCTGTGCAGACTATTCTGGGCTAGCTGGATCTGTCATGTGTTCACAGGTGTTAATTTAAGGGAAATCCACAAGCAAATCCTCCTAATTTAGAGGCATCAGCCAAGTCAGCTGATTTTGGGGTACCGTGAAAGGGCAGCAATACCAACCAATTACATAGCAATTGATCATTACTACTGAGAGCACCCCATCTGTAAACTCTGTCTCAAGCAACAAACTAGCTTGGTTAGGCAAGTCTCTCAAAGATTGAGGGTGCATTTTTCTGTCCCCTCTCCGCCCCTCCATCTGAAGGTTCTTCTGTGTGGTCAGCAACTCCCAAAGACACAAGAACCACTCAAGAGCTCCAAAATGCTACATATTGCCTCTAGCCCTATACAACACCAGCTGACAAACTACGTGAAAATGGCTAACTGCTTTGTTT
Source organism: Podarcis liolepis (assembly GCF_965112155.1). Taxonomy (NCBI): domain Eukaryota; kingdom Metazoa; phylum Chordata; class Lepidosauria; order Squamata; family Lacertidae; genus Podarcis; species Podarcis liolepis. The sequence goes on from NC_139569.1 coordinate 35,871,058, forward strand.
ACAGAAGCTCATTAGTGAGAATATCTGCATTTTGTCAGGAGAAAAAATATGTTGCCACCTACAGCCCAGTGGAGCCTTCCTATAGCATCAAGGACAGCAGCAGAAAAACAAGCTGAAAAGTAAGATGGGATGACTCATATACATTAAGTGCTCTTATGACTGGGAGGCACACTGAACAGGGTTAGATGGTTCAAACACTCCCCCAAAACTGCAGAGAGAGCAAAGGAGGCACTACCATATCGTGAGCAGGAAGGAAATCAATTTGATAAAAATTCCCCAAAAATTCATTGGATGGCTTTCAAACTACTATCCACCTCTCCAGATCACAGAGTCTGGTTGGGGGGCGGGGGAGAGAGACTCCTGTATGCAGGTCACATCTGGCCAAAATTTCATATTGCCCTCTGGGGGGCCCAGTTCTCCAGAGGAGCAAGAAAGGGCTCTGATGTCCTCTGCAAGGCATTTGAGTGGGAAATGTCTCAGTACAGTGGTACCTCGGGTTAAGTACTTAATTCGTTCTGGAGGTCCATTCTTAACCTGAAACTGTTCTTAACCTGAAGCACCACTTTAGCTAATGGGGCCTCCTGCTGCTGCTGCTGCCGCCGGAGCACGATTTCTGTTCTTATCCTGAAGCAAAGTTCTTAACCTGAAGCACTATTTCTGGGTTAGCAGAGTCTGTAACCTGAAGCATATGTAAACTGAAGCGTATGTAACCCGAGGTACCACTGTAGACTTGTGTTCCCAACAAATATGCAAAAGGTAGCCTATGCATTTTGCAACTGCATGCATGAAATTTTGGGGGTGCAATTGCTTTTTTTAAATCTGAAAATTTAAGGAGCTGCAAGGCAGAGCTTGCAGTTCAGCTGCATGTTGACCTTATTTACATGCTTCTGCTGAGATGACTGAGTGGCGGTTGCTGATTTTCCTTTTGCACAGAGGGTGCTGGAAAACTTTCTTTTCAAGCATTATAAAAAAATAAAATCTATGAAGAAAAATGGAAGGTGAAATGAGTGGCTTTTCTAAGAATGCCTCTGTTTCCATGGGAAATAGCTTTGCAGGTATGTTGGCGCATAATTCTGTGTGTGTTAAGGGAGTGTTTATGTGTGGGTTTGACCCTGCTCACTTTGGGAATGTGGCCCCGGGCAACTTTCCACCATGGTAACGTAGCCCCAAAAAACATTATCCTACCCACCCAAGAGAGTCTGGGTAAGAGGAGGGAATCAATGCTGGCATGGGTAACAATGGTTCTTAGACGACACCTAGCAGCATCACAACAAGCAACATCCGAATGTAAGAACAGTGAAAGCTAGATCAGACTAAGGCTCATGTAAGCCAGCAGCCAGCCTTCCCCTTCACAATGTGCTAGATATACAAAGGTCTTGTGTACTAGACCTAAACATGGACCATCACGGGGGCACGCCACATACCTGATAGGGTGGTCCCCACACGTCTTGGGGCGCTCCATGACAGACACCCACTTGTCGTCGTAACTGAAGAGGGAGAGGTCGAGGTAGGGGCTGCCACTGTAGGACTGAGCGCTGATGGGAAGCTGCCCCAGCAGCCGCCGCACGGCTTCCGTGTGCCCACCGTACTTTGCATTCACAATGGTGTCCTTGAATCTGAAGGCAACAGGCAGGTTGGCGGTATAGAGATGAAAGGCACGAAACAAAAATCACCACCACCCACAACGCTAAGTCTTAGCCTTGGAAGAAGCAGAGATAGAAAGATACAAAAGGAAGGGAGGGATCCATGTTTCGATGGAGCACATCCCTGCCACGTCAAGCTAAAAATATCTGAGGAAGCAGCAATGGGAAGAAACTCTGCCCAAGGCATTAGAAAGTTGCTGCCAGTTGCTGTACAGAGCACTGTCGCATCCAAACCATACATTTAAAGAAATATGATGCCCCTTTGACAGCCCTGGCTTCCCCCAAAGAATCCTGGGGACTGCAGTTTCTTCAGAGTGCTTAGAGCAGGGGGTCGGCAAGGTTTATCTTGCCTGGACCGGATCGGTCCTGCGGAGATCCCTCTGTGGGCCAGATCGCACGCGCACGATTTTCGGTGTCTGCATGTGCGCAGATGCAATTTTTGGCATCTGCGTCTGTGCAGACACAATTTTGGGTGCCGCAGAAGTGAGTTCCTGCGCCGTGCTGCTTTAGTGCAGCAAATGAGCAGGCAGCTCGGTTCAGAGGCGGCTCGGGGCCAGTCAAACGACCTCTGTGGGCCACTTCTGGCCTATGGCCCTTAGGTTGCTGACCACTGGCTTAGGGTTTATAGAAGAGCCTTGCTGAGCCACAATTCCCAGCACTTCTACTGCAATTTCAAGGGCTACTGCAATTTCAAGGGTTTCCTTTTTGGCGGGTGTGGGTGTGTGAAAAGCTAGCAGTTTCATATGCCATTTACAGTGGTACCTTGGTTGTTGAACTGAATCCATTCTGGGAGTCCGTTCGACTCCCGAAATGGTTCAAAAACCAAGGCGCAGCTTCCAATTGGCTGCAGAAGTGTCTTGCACTCAAGTGGAAGATGCGCCAGACGTTCAGCTTCCAAAAAATGTTTGCAAACCGGAACACTTACTTCCAGGTTTGTCGCATTTGGGAGCCAATTTGTTCGGCAACTAAGCCTTTCGAGAACAAAGGTACAACTGTATAGCAGGAGTTGGGGACCCTGTGACCCTCTAGATGCTGTTAGACTCCCAAGTCCCAGCAGCCCCAGTCAGCAAAGCCAATGGTCAGGGATGATGGAAGATGTAATCCAACAACATCTGGCGAGCCAAAAATTCCCCACTCCAGAGTTACACAGTATTTTTTTTGCTGACAAACAACCTGCATTCTAAGCAGCAATTGTTTGGTGCAACTGTGTTCAAAGTGTGCTTGTTCGCTGGAAGCACATTATGGGGTCCTCAGTGAGAAGATGAGCGATGGAGGAGAAGCTTCCCTGAAAGACAGTGAACCTATCCTTACGGATCATTCCCCTGCAACAGCTAGCCACAGGTGTACTACTCTGGCCAAGTTCTAAGGTGCAGACTCACTTTACACAGGGCAACAATAAGACTCAACATGTTCAGGCAGGACGCCAAACAAACTGAGTGGGAGTCCTAGAGCACAGTCCAAAATCCTCTGCAACAGACCTGAGGTTCCATGTCAAAACAGATGTCTCCAGGGAGGGACCTCAACAGATAAAATCAATGTGGAAGGAGGTGTCCTGATGCTACCGCATGAGCCAATCAATTAAATGCATATGCATTCAATTTAGGTGCCTTTTTATTTTGCTTCTTCACAACAAGATAAAAGCACTTAAAAAAAGCAGCACAGCCACTGCACATTGTTGAAAGGAGAAGCAACCTTTAATATATTCTTTTGCAGATTCCATTAAAGTAACACATGCAACCCAAAGCAGTTTTTAAAGAAATCCTAAGAGCTAGCAAAAATGGGGCCCTGCACCTATGATGGTAGCATACAATAGTCAGAGGATTACTCTGCAGTCTTGCTGAAGGCAGAGTCAAGTTTGGATACTTGAGGAAGGTTCACTCCCCTTCTGACTGGCCATCATTACTGCACCCCCCCCCCCAAAAAAAAAGTTTGATCCTGCCTCTAGAAGAAGAGTTAACCCTTGCTAGTATGCTCCACTCTGATGAGCATGAGGTCAAAGACTTGTCATCAACCCACAGCTTTACTGATCAACACTGACTCCCACCAATTAATCAACTGAGGCTTTAGTTGATTAATCTAACAGTCAAAGATTTCAGCCTTGCAATAATTAAAAGCCTTTATAATGAACTGGATGCCTTATTCCCCTTAAACAGCACTCATAGTTTGCTTTCTGGAGGTAGCCTTGAATTTAACGGATACAGATTGGCTCCTTCCTAGGTTCAAGAGCCCCTAAGCTACATAATACAGCAGAAACTAGAAAGGTGGGAGGAAAGAGATGGATTAGGAATCCATCAAATTAATACAAGTTTTCTCTAAGAGCTACAGATGGCTCCTCCAAGGTCGAAGGATGATGGGGAAATCCATCCTCAGATGTTGTTTAGATTATGTAAAGGTGAGGGACAGGCAGGTGGAGGCAAAGAAGACCTTGTTCTTGTTGAGCTGCCTAGAAAATGCTTTCCGGTACACAGTCTAAAGTAGTTTTCTTGCCTTGGAGATAGAAGAGTGTGTTATGCTCTCGTCACTGGACTCAAGTGTACAATTCACAAATAATCATTATTTGCCTTGTTGTGCCTTATGCATGGACTTTGCTGGCTCTCATGCCACCCACCCCTCTTATTTAGACTCCCAGCTAGAACATCTCTCTTCCAGAATCCTTTGGTATGCCCCATTCGTCCTCAAGCCAGACAAAGGGCCATAATAATGCAGTGGTTAGAGCAGAGGCTAGCAGAAAGTAGATCTGCTAGTCCTCTGGGCGATCTGTAGGACAGCAGGAGTTTCTCACTCCCAACAGTTGAACAATAGTGTGTGTGTGTGTGTGTGTATGGCATGGCTGGCCGTTTGCTAATTGCTTCTGTCTCAGCCTCAGTGTTCCTCACTTGTAAAACAGGAGTCTTAATTGGTTCCCTTTGATCTCATCTTTGTGTAGTTCTGCTGTCTGATTTTATTCTAATCCATCCCCCCTCAAATCTACAGAGTTGCTATAAAATAACAAAACAGGTCAACACCAGTCATGTTAAGCAATTATCATAAAGCAATTCTAAGCATAGAACGAACCTTTTAAAAGTAATTCATATACAATGTAAAAGGCAGCAGGTGAAACATATAATCAGCAACAGGCCACAACTCATCCAAAAGCGTGAATAAAAAGATTAATCTTAAACTGGCACTAAAGCCAGGTAGAGTTGGCACCAGATGCATCTTCGTGGGGAGGGCATTCCAGAGGCAGGGATGCACCACAGAGAAGACCTTTTCCTACATCACCACACCTTCCACTTCACCTGGCAGTGCAACCACAAGAGGGCCTGCCACGCTGACCTTTAAGCCTGGGCAGGTTGGTACAGAAAAAGGTATTTGTGGCCCAAGTCATTCAGGGGGTCCAGAGTCATTGTTAACACTGTGAACTGGGATCAGAAACACACAGGCAACCTGACCAGGTTCTTTGGAACTAGTGCCATGTGGTCCCAATGGGTTGTGCCACTCAGCCAGCCACATTCTGGATGAGCTGCAGTTTCCAGACAGTCTTCAAGAACAGCCCCAAGTAGTGTGTGTTACAGTTATCCAGTCAGGTGGCTACTGCAACATGAAACAGTGTTTTTGTGCTACAATTAATAAGTAATTAGTAAGTAATTTTCAGTTGCATATGCATGTTATCCCAATATTTGCCTCTTGGGGTACAGGAGGTAATCAGCTCCACCCTAGGCCACCATTTGCCCATGGCTCCACTCCCGTTGTACACACTATGGTTCTGGTTGAGGGACCTCAGTGTAGTAAAAAGCAACAATGAACAAACCCTTGCCTCTGCTATGAACTTACAAGCTGGCCTTAGGTAACCCAGCATCCCCCAGCCTCACTTTCTGCAATATGTGGACAAAACTACTGGCTTACCCTATAAGGCTGTTTAAGGATGACTGATAATGTATGTAAAGCACTTGGAACACGTTAAAGCACTCCATTGAGGGTATCTAAAGTGCTGACAGACTACAACTCCCATTATCCCTGACCACTGGCCACATTAATTGGGGTAATGGGAGCTGAAGTCCAGCAACATCTGGAGGGCACCATGTTGTTTATCCCAGAACTACATAAATGCTTGCTGTCATCATTATCATTCCTATTATACCCATGTACACCAATGGCACTATAGCAATAAATTTAGTTGAACCAGAGAGCTCGATATGAAGCCAGTTTTTAGCCTCTCCAGCTTCACTGGCTTTGCAAGCTGACTGGGCAACCATGCACGGTCCAAAGGGCTCACCGGCGTTGGATCTGCCTGGCGAAATTGTTGCTTGAGGCCGAGCAGGGGAACTGGACTGCCTCGCTGTGCAGTGTGGCATTCCGGAAAAGGTCACAGAAGTTCTCGAAGAGTTCCAGCAGCTCGTCCGACGTGTTCTCAAATACAGCAATCACCTCGGTGGTCACCATGTTGTACACAACAAAAAACGAAGGCTGAGCAGGAGGAAGCAGAATTGACGTCAGCCAGCTGAGCCCAGGTGGAAGACACAAAGGCCATGTTAAGTGAGCAACTTGCACCACCAAGCCATTAAACCAACCAAGATACGATGCTGTTTTGTGGCTGGATGGGAGGATTCTGCATTTCACCTGCCAAGTTCATTGTAACTTCCAGCCATCGCAATGGGCGACAGATTAACTATGCTATTAACTACCGTCAAATTATTAACAAAGCAATGTGAAATTCCTCCAATTCTTGTTTTGTTTATTTCAAACTGGACACATCAATGTTGCTGTTTCCTTTCTCTGCCAAACATGCAATGTTTTTCAGAGTGGCAGATTTAATTTTAGCTCCTGCTGCGAAGTGATTTTTAAGCCAGGTGGTGGCTGGCAATGAATTATTTTCCCCTGTATATGCAGAAAGGTGAGAGTTGGTAGGCTTTATTTGGGGAGGGGCTGGGGGGACACTTATTTTCTTTTCCTGTCTTAATATTTCCAACATGCCGAGAGGAACCTTTTAAAGCACATTGTGCTCCACTGTTGCCTGTAAATGGTGTACCCTTCAGGGTCCCCCGCTGCTGGGGAAATGAAAGACTGAGCGCCATTAACTATTTCTTTTGAATTACTTGCGTTCTTATCCAAGAATGTCCAAAAGCTGCATTTTGGTTTTGCAATCAGTCACCTAGGTGCTTGTGAAGAAATCTTTCCCTAGGTAACATGCTATGGACAAAAGATCAGGTCTATGTTTATTTCTGCATGTCTACAGACCGATTACTCAAGTCTGTACTGAGTTTGGCATCTCCAGAATCCTTGCATCCCCTTTTCTTTTTATAAAGGAAAAGTTTCAAGTCCATGAAAAGTCATGGAGGGGGGAAGGAATGCAGCTTGTTGTTATAGCCACCATGCCAGGGTCAATTGCCTGCTACTGGCAATCTAAGCCCTACCCTCCACATTCTCTCTTGCTGTTTCTCTGCTACTCCAATCACTGTCAAACATGGAGTTTTTTTTGCAGGGAGGTGGAGAGTGAAATCCTGAAAGCACCATCTAGCTTTCCTGGACCTGCATATTCAACCTTTAGTGGAACCAGTGACATCTCAGATGTCTGTCTCCAACAGATCTGTCTCCAACAGATCAGGTATGAGGAACCTTTGACCCTCTAGATACTGCTGAACTGAAACAATGATAAGTCTCTGGCCATGCCTGATATGGCGGATGGGAGTTGTACTTCATCAACACCTGAAGGCTCAAAGGTTCCCCACCCTTACAATAGGTGCTTGCAACTTTTGGACGACCAAATTTCACTTAGCACTCTTTATCATAATAAATGTGAAAGACCACTAATGGATCCCACACAACAACGAAGACCAACACTTCACATTGATTACTCAACAAAATGTATCTGGAAGTGCCCAAGGACCCTATTGATTTCCGCTTGGGAAAACTCTAATCTTGCAGGGAAGTGCTAGGTCCAACCCAGTGTCTTACAGATGCAGCTTATTGACCTCAAAAAGGCAGGATTCTGGGGAGTGCAGAAGAAGCCCCAATAAATACCTCTCCCTTCTTTCCTGGAAAAACACAACTTTTTCAGACAGCTTATTCCGTTGATTCTAAAGACCCACACATCCCAACATTGAGCCTACCCATAAGTTGTCCTTCTTGTCCTGTGTATAACAGAGCTCACATTCTCCAATAGCCTTTCCAACATATATGTTAACTTTAATCAGCATGCGCTTCCATTAGCAATTTTAATCTGGTATCCAGGTTATATATATCCAGACCCTTTTATGTCCTTTCCACCCACCCATCCCCCACAGCTTGCATACTAGACTTTGTCTCATTCTTGCAATATTCCTATGAATCCCTACACAAAGCCAGTCCTGTCAACCAGTACTATACACAGCAGCAGAGATATTAATTAATCTCAGTAGAGTTGTAGGTTGAAAAAAGAAAGTGACAAGTCCACACGAAGCGTTGTGGCTAAAGACGCATTTGAACCCATGTCTCAGCCTAACCCTGACCACTGCACCGTACCAGCCCTCTCCCTAAGAGAAACATTTGTATACAAAGAACTGTGGGCCTTTTGTGACCCACTGCCACACTACTAACTTGCATTCATCTTGCAGGCCTACACACACTTTACCAGGGAGCAAGCCGCATAGCACTTACTTCCAGGTAAAGGTGGACAAAATCAGACTGTATGGTTGTCATTCATGGAAACTCTTACACCAGTCATTTATCTGAAAAGGTCAATCAATGGACTCAACGGTCAAATTTAGCGACTGAAGAGCAAGGTGACTGACTGCAAGATAACAACCCAAATTGATCAACCAGCACAAAGATCAACCTTTTCAATCTCCTGACCCATTTTTAAGTCTAACCTGCAACACAGGCCTACTTTCAATGTCCATGGTTCCCTGTGTCCACTTTTCTTCTTCCTCTCTCACTCGCTGCCCTTCTCCTCTCCCTGTCTCTTAAAAACACTTCAGTAAAAAAGAAAAGAAAATTGTGGTCTATCTGCTGGGACCCATTGCACAACTGAGTGAGTCACAACCAAACTAATGACTAATGAACCTAAACTCCTAAGCCCTTACAACAGATCGTAAAATAATAGAATCATGGTAATCAATGAAGCAACTGTTAAAGGCAGCACTTTAAAACAATTTTAGCAGGAGTTTAAACCCACCAGAGATTAAAGAGAGAACAGTGCTGGTGCTAAGCCAGCCTCCCTGGAAAATGAATTGCACAAGTGGGGTGCCACAAGGCCCTGAGAAAGCCCAGCCATGGCCCAGCCTACCAGATGTTAGGTTGACAAGAAGACAGTGTTCCTCAACCTTAGGTCCCCAGATGTTGCTAGCTTCCAAATCAAATCATGCCCAGCCAGCTTAACCAATGGTCAGGGATGGTGGGGACCCTAATATATTATTTTTTAAAAAAAGTATTAAGTCTCAGTGGCAAACAACCACATAGTGCAATTCTGTTCTGTGGTTTTTTTCTTACATTTATACCCCACCTTCCATCCATCGTGGGACCCAAGGCAGGATACACGTGGCTCACAGGTGGTCATGCACCACCACTGCACAAACCCAGACCTTTATAGCTTCTGCAAGGTGGTGGCCCCATGTGCCCTCAGATCATGCCCTATATTAGAACATTAATGCTGCCATTTGATTTGCAGCTAATAAGAGCTTCTTAGCTCCACTGACATCTTTCCACTTTGCAACCTACTGCAGTTCTGTTTCATGTTGTATCCCTCATCGCTCATTGTGCATGGGTCAGGGTATGAAGAAAGGGTTCTGAAGACAGTATCAGTGCTGTGCAGGTTGATGTGGGGAAACAGACCCCATTCACGGACACCAGGGTCCCAGGTCGTGTAGGGCTTGAAACACAAGCTCCAGAACTTTGATTTGTGCTTGGAAATGGAAAAAGGACCCACGTGCAACTATTCCAACAGGCAGCAAAGACTGGAGTAGCCAGGAAGGACTGTAATTCAGTGGCATAGTATGTGCTTTGGATGCAGAAGGTCCAAGGTTCATTCCCCAGCCTCACCAGGTAGAACTGGTAGAGACTCCTGCTAGAAACCAGCCTCTGCCAGTCAGTGTAGATAATACTGAGTTAGATGGGCCAATGGTCAGACTTGGCATAAGTAGCTTTGGATGTTTCTGTGAAGCACTGTTTCAACCCATTCTTGGATTGCCTGGGAAGGGAAAAAAGAGCTCCAGATGAACCAAAGTAACAGGCCATCAATCTTGCCTAATGGAAGGAGAGGCATGACTCACAACTGGCTGGGGTGATGTAAAGTAATAATAATAAAGAAGCAAGGGGGGGAATCAAAATTTTAACCTTTCTACACCAATCAACATCACAAACAGGAAAGAAAAGAAAGAAACTAAAAACAGCCCAACCCAGCAGCATGAACATGCATGCCTCCTTTCTTCAGCTGTTTCCCACTCTGTTTAATAGTACAGGGCTATTGCTCCATTTTGGAAAGGAAGCTGCTGCAGATTTCATAAGAGACAGTTGTGAAAAAGTCACCATCAGAATGCTACAGCATAGGCTCCCCAGCTGAGTGGTTGCAATGAGAAGCCATATTTTTATAGGTAGCCTTTTTGGCTAAAAAGCAGGTACAAATGTTTTCACTAAATAATATATACGATTGCAGGTTTTTCCCCTTTTCAGAGACTAGTGAATTTTACATTTGAGGACACTATTTCCTTTAGTTCCAGCAGCCAAACAGTATCACTTGGTCCATATAGGATTGAAGTTTATATGGTTCTAGAACCTTTGTTCAATGAGCGTTCAGGGACACAATGGTAAATATAAATACACAAACACACAACACTGCCATTGAAGCAAAGTGAAGAGATGCAATAGGAACAGGGCTCCAGGAATATGAATTATATTGAGTGCAGGTTAAATGACAACTTTAATATAAATTCTTGTAACAGAAGGAAGGAGAAATGTCATTTTTATTTCAAATATCCTGGACTGGTTCTAAGGGTTAGGAACCTGACTAGGAACTTGACTATATAAAATACAGTGGCTGGAGGGATAAGCAACATGGGAGGGCTATTGCCTTTATCCCTGGATGCTTTCCAGAAGCATCTTGCCAGCTACTATTGGAAAGAGGATGGTGGAATAGAATGACCCTCAACCTGATCCAGGAGCTCTCTCCTTGTTAGGTAAAGGTAAAGGGACCCCTGACCATTAGGTCCAGTCCTGCCCGACTCTGGAGTTGTGGGGCTCATCTCGCTTTATTGCTGAGGGAGCCGGCGTACAGCTTCCGGGTCATGTGGCCAGCATGACTAAGCCTCTTCTGGCGAACCAGAGCAGTGCACGGAAACACCGTTTATCTTCCTGCTGGAGCGGTACCTATTTATCTACTTGCACTTTAACGTGCTTTCGAACTGCTAGGTTGGCAGGAGCAGGGACCGAGCAATGGGGGCTCACCCCGTCGTGGGGATTTGAACCGCCAACCTTCTGATCGGCAAGTCCTAGGCTCTGTGGTTTAACCCACAGTGCCACCCGCGTCTCTCTCCTTGTTACTCACACACAAAAACTCAAAACAGCCTGGTCGACAGGATTTCTAAGAACAATATCAGAGTTTCAATATCCTGCCAGAATAGCTCCCACAAAGGCAAGCTCCATACCTGTGAAGGGTCTGTCACCCGTAACGTGACCACATCTTCACTTGTGTATTTGATGAAGAGATGGTTCTCATCCAAGAGCTGCATTTTCCACATGCGAAGCTGCCTCAGCTGGTCAAAATACTGGAAGAACCTCCTTTTAGCTATAGCACTCCCATCCTGTTCTGCCCTTCGCCACAAGTATACCAGCAGCCTGTGCTTCAAAGAATTTATGAATGGTTCTTTGTATGGGTTCGCCATGCCTGTCTGAGAATCCCGCTGAACCTCTGGATAGACAGCAGAGAGAGTGAGGAGGTCATCTTCATAGCAAAAGCGGCCTATGGTTCGTACATCAATAAAGGTGCCCTCAGGTGTTACCTGAAATACATGGATGGTTTGCTGCTGTACAGACAGAATGGCCAGGATATTTTTATATAGGTAGAGCCCTTGGTTGTGGGACAATATGACTTTATCACATTTGAACGTCCTGGTATCACAAAGCCTGCCTGTGTGAAGGTCTATGATGTGCAAAGAGTAATCTTCCAAAGGTGACCTGGGGTTAGGTGTCACTGATTCACTGTTGCGGTAAACCTCAAAAAAGGGAGGGTGGGGCTCCTCAGGCAAATAGGCAGCAGAGCCAACAATGACATAGCGACAATCATCTGTGAACAAGCTACATTCACGGTTCAAGTGCTCGCCATTAGAGGCCACATTGGTAATGTGAAGGAGGACAAAGAAACGTTCAAAGAGTCGCCCACGGATGTTGATGGACCGCTGGTCATTGCCGTTAGCCAAGATCTCCCCATCGTAGCCCTGGAGGAGGTCCTCTGCTGCCTGACACCCTTGATACTCATAGATCTCCAGTGAAGTCTGATCTGAGGAGAAGGCAATGAAGTACCTTCCATCAGGGGAGAACTTCCGTAAGAAGCAGGGTGGTTTTTCAACATTGACCACGGTAAAATTGGGGAAGACATTTTGGTGGAAGATGCGCACCTGGTGCCAGTGGGTGCCAGTCTTGCCAGAGGTGATCCTTCGACGTTCTAGACGGTAGATGACGTTCTGGTTCTGGATCCGACGAGGCCTGATAGTTGGGGCCTCATGATCCATAATATCTTCAAGTGGAAAAAGTCCCAGGGTGGCTAGAATCTGACAGAGTCAAAAGGCATATCATGCTGTCCAAGAAAAGAAGGGTGTGGTTGCTGTGAGAATCAAATTGTAGAGAGATCAAAGGAAATAGAAGTCAGTGTTAGATTCACACACAGCATCTCTTTAAGAATAAATATATCATGGTTCATATAACAACAACAAATACTATCTAGTATGTCAAATGGGGTGAGGTAGGACTCTGGCCCATGAAAGCTTATGCAACAATATTTCTGTTAGCTTAAAGGTGGCACAACACTCTGTCCTATGGATGGAAAACCTATGGCTCTTGAGATGTTGCTGGATTCCAACTCTCATCAGTTCCAGCAAGCACAGCCAATGGTCTGGGATAATGGGATTTGTAGCCACATCTCAAAGTTCCCTATCAATGTTCTGCCCAGTTCTTTGTATTGAGTGCCAAAGGAATGTCTGCCTACCCACTGGCCAGCAGCTGTTTACATGTATTCAATATACAAAGCCTGAAGGGGATACCTGGGCTTTAACAAAACACATATGAGAACTGAGCATTGCCTTATTCTTTGTGGGAAAGCCAGAATTGTAATAATACATTTGCTACAAACATTTAAAATTTTGCAAGAAGGAATTGGCGAGTAAGAAAACTTCTTCCCACTTCAATATTTCTATGCACTCTTGCAGTAAAGTAACAGATGATCTGGCCCAACAGAACAGCTAGGCAGCTATATCTATTAATACAGTGTCTCAGGAAATATGAGCTGAAATGAAACATGAAGATTCTCTGGAGTGACATGTATGTATCGTGAAAATGAATGCCTGCTATTATACAACAAAAAGTACTCTAGAAACAACAGAAGCACAGAACCAAATTACATCATTCTAACATATTATACTAGAAGCAAGCTTTAACAAAAAAATATCTTCATGGTGCCATACAAGAGATGCTGAGGTTAGAGATGACAGCAAAACTGCAGAAGCATGGATTTCCAAAGCTTTTCAGAGTCCAGGGCTCCCTCTTTTACAACTTTATCTTTGCACTGGCCATTAGAGAAAGGATTAGGCACAGTCTAGCGAGTGGCCCAAGGTCACCCAGCCAGATTCAGGGTTCAATGGGGATTTAAATCCTGGTCACCTGGGTCCAAGTCCAAATACTCTTATCTAGTGTTCCCCAAAGATCTGACAGAAAAGTGTGCCTTGGTAGAACTAAACTTGTGTGTGTGTGTAGCATTTATGAAAATAGCCATAGCACCGTGGCAGTGCACATACTTTGAATTCAAAGATTCCCGGACTCAAACACTCACATCTGAAGATAGGTTTGGAAAGATCTGTCTGCAACCTTGGCGAACCAATGGTCTGACTCAGTATAAGGCACCTTCCTAGGTAATCAACCACCCTCAATAACGCTCAACCCACCTTGGTTTCTACAAAAAGTCACTGTTCCAGGCCAGCCAAAGGATTGGAAGGAGGAAAGGAAGGCACAGCTACTCCTGCACAGATGCAGCAGGCAGCCTCCTCTAAGGATGGGCGGTTCTGCGCATCTCTATATTGTGAAGCAGACATGGGCAAGCAGCAGATGCTGGTTCGAAGGAAACACGGGCTGAGGACAGACAAGCCTGCACAGAGACAGTGGGCACCCTCCTCCTCCACGGATAGCTGTGTGACTTCTGGGAACTTTCAACCGTCAGATTTATGTATGTATTGTTTTAAAAGGCGGGGGAGGGGGGCACCCTCGACACAAAACACTGGCTAAATTGCTCAAAGATGCGTCTTTCAAGGGGATTTCTAGGTGCTGCTTCCCGGGTAGTCACTGAACGTTTCAACTTCCTTGCTATTTTGGGCAGGTGCGGACCCGAGGCCACGGAGAGGGGCGAGGGGAGCAGCGCGAACTCTCCCCTCCCAGCCAACCCTTCCCGCCCCCAAACTCGGGCTTCCGCGGGTGCGACGGAAGGGTCGAGCAGGGAGAGGTCCCGCCTCGCCGCTTCCCACCCAGGCCTCCCCTGACGGGGGAAGAACAGCAGCCCGCCTCCACAACTCACTCCGCGGAGGCCGCCGCCATGTTTCCGCCGAAGAAAGAGGAGGAGGAGGAGGAGAGGGTGAGTGACGTCAAGCACTACCAACGAGTCCCCATAGCTTACCGCACTGCGAGCGGAAGGAGCGTAGCCACGGTAAAGCGGCGACTTACCCAGAAACCACCGAGCGACAAGCGTCAGTGGACAGAGTGTCGACCGCCCTGGTTTGCTTTTCGGTGGCTGCTGATCTCTGTGTTTCCGCAGCGGCCCCTGGCGGACGGAGGTCGCGAGGGTGGCGCCTCGGTACCCCGCTGCCTCCGCCGCCTCCCGCTTGGCTGCCATGGCAATCGCATCCTCGCCTAAAGCAGCGCCATGGCAACCAGCTTCCTAGGAGGGAGGGCTCCTCACGGCAAACGTGGAGCATCCCTCTCTCCTCCCTAAGGCGACTTAGTAACGCCTGCTCCGCCATACCCTGGCAGGGGGCATGAGCACCACCATGTTCTCCACTGACGTGGCCACCATCAGAGCTGGGGCTGCGTACGGTACCCGCCCCATAAAGGAGCCTTTGGGGGGCCATTTCTCCTCCCAGTGCAGCATGGGGAGGAGGAAGCCTGATGCCTATCCCCCCCCAAGGTTGCTATGCCAACTGCTCTCACCAGTTGGGTGCCTTGCCACAGCCTAGTAGGGTGCCATGGCAACCTTAGGTACCATGGCAACGTCTCTCCCCACAACCAACCACAAAGCACACACATCTCCACAAACAGGTCATGAGGGCAACAATGACTCTACCACACCCCAAAAAAGGCACTGGGACACCCCAGACGCACAGTGGAACTACTACTAAACCAGTGGGAGCCTCCAGGCACTGTGACAACTTGTTTCCCCGGAAAAGCTTCAGCATGCATGTCAGAAAAAAAATCTGATGTCCAAACGTCGTCCCTGTGGGAACAGTACAAAAACTGATTTTCTCCCTCAGGATGAAAAAATACTTACATATCTTCTGAGAGGCCCCAGGCTTTGAAGCTTGAGATAATACACAGACTATTCTATTTTCCACTGAGGAAACTCCTAAACAAATACTCTTTGCGCTGCAAAATTTTTTGGGGCTTGTTCTAAGGCAAGAGTGGGCAACTTCTATTTTCCACTGAGGAAACTCCTAAACAAATACTCTTTGCACTGCAAAAATTTTTGGGGCTTGTTCTAAGGCAAGAGTGGGCAACTTCAGGCCCAGGGCCAAATGCGGCCCTCGGGGCTTGAATATCTGGCCCTCTCCCTAGCCACACCTTTCACCGGTCCTGCTTTGCATGCTCCTCAGGTGTTTTTTCTGCTGGCTAGACTATGTCCTTGAACTCAGCTAATGCCTCTTACTTGCCTAGATGGAAGGAGAAAGGGGAGTGTAGAAACTGGCTTACTGTAAAATGTCCACACATTGCTTTGGCTACTTTTGGCTACTTTTGCCTCTGGCCACACCTACCACTGGTATGTGCCCCCCACCCAGAAGGCTGCACTGCAGGAAATATAGCCCTCAAACCGAAACAGGTTCCCCATCCCTCTTCTAAGATGTGCACACTGCCTTCACATGGGGCATTGACCTGACCTCTTGGGCCCCGTTATTGTTCCACCTGTTTGTACCCTGGGACATACCCGACACTGTGCATCACAGGGAAATTGTAAGCTGAGGATGGTAAGCTGCCTTTTCACTTCCCTGTCATGACCAATGTTATCTTGAGAAGTCCTTGTTTAGTTTTCTGGGAACTTCAGGGTTCCTGGAAGTGGAACACAGTTTGAAAACCATGTTGACCCTTGCTTCTGGATAGATCTCAGTTTTTACTAACCATTTGAGTTGTTGGGCAGTTGCCTCTTTTGTCGTCGCTGCGGCTTTGTGATGGGAAACATAGCTTCAGTTCGATCAGCTGAACATCTTCCAGTTCTTAAAAGAATGAAATAGTCATGGCCAAATTTTAGGCCTTAACAAACAGCACCCATGCCAAAGGCATATAGTAATTGGCAATGTAAGCAATACATTATATCCGTGATAGAGAGCCTGTGGTCTGCCAGATGGTGACACAAAGAGGAGCAGAGAGAAAATATGATGGCACAGTGAGTGTTAGCCAAACAGGTTACTGATTACCAATTACTGTTTTTTATATATTTTTAGAAATTTTTGTGGTTGAAATGCCTGACTGAACTAAAGTGGTATGTTTATCCAGTTGTCAGTTACCACCAGTATTGGTAACAAGAGACAAGGACATAGAATGCTTTTTCAATGCTTTATTCACACTTTGATTAATACAGTTCTCATATGGAATACATTACTTCAATGTACACAACCTATGCTAAAAATAATCCAACACATTAAGCAAACAGTATAGTATCCCAGCACAGCAGAAATCTAGACTATTTGGTTGATGAAGTCGACTAATAGGTAGGAAGAGTCTTACCAAGCCAGAAGGTGTTGTGTGATCAGATGCAATAAAGTCTCCTCGTAAATGGTCAGTTGTGACTGAATGCTCCCAAAAGCCCCAATACTTGTCATTTTAGAGGTTTGCTCCAACCATTCTTGCTCTGGGAATCTCCCACCCTTTCGCTACCATATGGCATACAAGAAACTTGTGCCCAACTTGTGTTTTCCCCAATGTGTCAAGTCTTCATACTATCTTGTTTTGACTAAATGTATGACTAAACTTGTTTTTTTACTATTTAATTTGTTTTTCTATCACCCTTCTACATATCTTTCCACTAGCAGCCCTAACATCTTTCCTGTTTCCTGCTGTCATCTGCTCATAAATGGCCATGCTTCAGTTGACCTGACCCATCCCAACTATTTCATCATCTATATCCTTAATTTACCCCACAAGTACTTTTGCTGGAAGCCTTTCCCATAGCTGGTATCTTTCCAATATCATTTTTAAAGGCTTCCTATCAAAAGCATATTTCTGAAGTCTTTCTTTTGAAGTCCTCCCTAATAGCATGCATATGAAGCATCACAATGGATCAGTTACCCTCTCAAAAGCTGCTAAGGACTTTCTTGATGGCTTTTGCAACCAACATGACCCAACACTCCTCAATCAAAGATGGCCACATGTTCTTGATTAACAGAGCTTCAAGTTCATCCGCTAGTCTTTTATCTGTCTGATTTTCTTCTTAATCCAGCATGTTAGGGAAATAAAGGCTATAATGAGTCCTATTTCAAGGACACAAATCAAAATCACTCAGGGAGAATGGTGTGGCTCGTGCGCACGCGCGCACACACACACACACACACAGAGAGAGAGAGAGAGAGAGAGAGAGAGAGTTTTATGCAATCTTGTAAATTCTGCCCACTTTTGGTTCTGGCCCTACCTACTGCATGTGCCCTCCCCCCCCCCAAAAAAAAAGTATCCCCAAGGGAATGTGGCCCTCAGCAGAAAATAAAAGGTTCCCCAAGCATTGTATAGGCTACAAAGGCTTTTACAAACAGTTCTTACAAACTGTTCCGCCCCTGCACATGCAGGTGATGGAATATAAGAGCTAGTACACGTGCATGATATAATTTTGGATACCTTTCTGTGTAAGTGGTCAAAAAACACTTGCAGAGGGTGAGAAAAGAAGTATCTCTGATTCTGTGCTTTTAAATAGGCCTATATTCCCCAGAATCAAGCACCATCCACCTAGGAAAATATTCCTTTCATGATTTGTCTAGTTAGACAAATTGCAGGAAAAAAGACTGTTGTTCAAATAGGCATGCTGAACCAAAGGATCGGGATATGGTGTTTAGGGTACAATCCTATGCTCCAGATACGGCAGCTGGGGAACTTTAGGATCTGGAAGAAGCTACTACTCTGGTATGTCCAGAGATATGCCTCTAGTAGGGAAAATACACCAGTGCAATTTCAGAAATAAAGCAGCTGAATGTTACACCTGCATATCCTTACCACTCAGGCAGTTCTGCCGTGAAGGACCCAAAACAGTGGTAATATGTGTGATAGGAACATAGGAAGCTGCCTTGTACTGTTGGGCCATTGGTCCATCTAGCTCAGTATTGTCCACTCTGACTGGCAGCAGCTCTCCAAGATTTCAGACTGTGGTCTCTCCCACAGAGAGCAGAGCCAAGCAGAGACACAGCCCTTCCCAGTCAAATCCAGGCTGTGCTCCAAACTCTTCCAACAAGGCATTATGTTCTGCTGCACTGTTGCAGTGGGACAGGGTTGGGCACAAATGGAGCACCACTATTTAATGGGGAGCCAATAACATCACTTCCCAGGGCACACCTCTGAGTCCACCAGAACTCTTCAACAGACTGCATGTTACACAAAGCAGAAGAGGCACGCATGCAGGGGTGTGGTTTGGAGGCTGACTTGGAGCTGAAGCCACAATGTCTTCATTGGTCAAAAATTCAAAATGACCTACAACACTTGGGTGTGTGTGTTAAGGATCTGGACAACTGGCTAGAAAAGGTTAATCATTGCTGGTCTAAAGCTCTCCAAGAAATGCTTCGCTGCAATATTTGGGCCATTTTAAAAGTGATGTGATCTGGACTTACCAAGGTCTCCAAAATTTATAATGTTTGTGATTCATGTAGGGCCCACATTGTAGACTATTGGGATTTCATGCCTTGTGAAAACAGAACAGCAAAAGCCACTTTGCTGTCTGTTCTGTCAACAGATCGAGATTTTCATAAGTTTGGGAATAAGTGTTGCAACTTGAATTCTTCTTTCCGTGCTTGGGAAATATGTATTTTAGTGGGAGGTTAGACAAATCAATATCCCTGCTGTTTACTGAGTGTTTGGATCCAACTTAAAACTCCATGGGTTCCCCTGCATTGACTGAAAGTAGCTGAAATCAAAGAGTTCCATTTTTGGAATGTTATGAAATAAGACAACCATGGGACCCAGTATGGTGTTAGCAACCCTAGGAACAACCAGTTCGAGATCTGCCTTGCTGTCACAGTAAATAACCAGCAAACTTTTCTCCATCCCATCCCATTCCTCCCGAGCCTTTTCAATTATTGGTGGGAGGCCTATTTACTCTTGACCTCATGCCTAGCATTGTTGACATGAAATAAGATTTCCTACATCTGCACACATACAACCATATCTTCTTGTTAGGATTCCTATTCTCAGTTGTGTGTGTCAGTGCAGAGTGCTGACCTTGGAAAGAAGGAAGCTGTTTTCAGTTCAGCGAGCGGGCAGGAGGAAGATGTAATTTTCTGTTGTGGCACCAAGGATGTAGAACACCCGAGATCTTCCTTTTCATTGGGCAGTGAAAACGTTTATTGCAGCAGGCTTTGATGGTGGCTTTTAATTTGATCACATTGTACCGTATTGGGGCTGCATTGAAAGGTGGGTGCAGAAATAAATGCTAATTCTGCTTTTGTACAACAGGTTAATTTCCAAACACACACAGAGAGAGAGACACTGTCCACCTTCAAGACAAGGAAAAGTATCAGTATTCAAGGACACATTCCAGCCTGGGAAAATGTGTGAAGCCATTGGTGTAGCTGTAGAAAAGGTGTGTTCTGGGGAGAGTCCCAAGGTCCAGACTGAGGGGAGAGTCCGCCCCAGGACTGCGGTTCCCCATCGCTGCCTCATATTGTTGATTTGTGCATTTGTAACAAAAATGTTGGATGTTTTGAATTGAATAGAGTTGATGCTTGGAAACAAACAATACCTTCTTACGACAGTTTCACAGCTCTCTGCATCCTTGAGTGGCTGCAGGGTGAGCTTATTTGAGTTACAATCTCATTGCGGCTCTGCATTATGTGCTTATTTTCAGATATTCATGGGTAGCAAAGAGGAACTCACGTTGCCATGGGCGTAGCCAGGGGGGCAGCTGATTAAGAATTGACACAGGGTGTTTTTTCAGATGTAACTCACTAGAACTCAGTTCCAGCAACTCTCAGATGGGCGCCATTGCCATTATAAGAGAACAAGAAAGGCACTGATGGTGAGCTCTGACACCTCTTTTTCTAGAAAAATAGCACTGAATGGATGGATCTGTTAAATTCGGTTCTCTCAGTTCCTACTTTTCCCAGCATTAAATTCAGATATCTATATTTCTGTAGCGATTTATTATTTTTTAAAAATCCATATGAGAATCAGTATTTT
The DNA here is from genome assembly GCF_965112155.1 of Podarcis liolepis. Classification (NCBI taxonomy): domain Eukaryota; kingdom Metazoa; phylum Chordata; class Lepidosauria; order Squamata; family Lacertidae; genus Podarcis; species Podarcis liolepis. The sequence goes on from NC_139569.1 coordinate 35,891,487, forward strand.
AGTGCGAATGTCTGGTACTAAACATATTTCTGTAGGCAGTTTTGACTATTGTACACATTTTTGCAAGCAATTTCCCCAATTATTTATTCAAGGCGTTTTTATATTGCTTCACCATTAGCATTTCTAATGGTATAGTGTGTTATATTTCACAAATATATTCATGGTTGTTCACAATTTCCCTTAATGTATAATTTTTTGAAAGCATTCGTTAGAGATCTGTATCTGAAAATTCTGATAACTGCACATTTTGAAGGGCGCCTGTGTTTCAGTTAATCCCCTTCCCCATTTGCTAATTTGGTAGATTCACCTTCAAATGTCAGCTGAATCAAATTTCCCTCTCTTTGTTACTCCAGATAGTATCTTCAGTTACAGTAGATCCACAGACATCTGTTCCCCCCTGAATTTTGAAATAAGAGACAAGCACTCTCGATAAACGACTGCCGGAACACCTTGAAACAAAGAACACCAGCCCTCAGTGCCAAAGGAAATGAGGGAGAGATGTGAGATTTTGCGGAAGGGAGATGATGTGGGGAGATCATAAGCAAAGCGTTTATGAAATACAGTGGTACCTCTGGTTATGTACTTAATTTGTTCCGGAGGTCCGTTCTTAACCTGAAACTGTTCTTAACCTGAAGCACCACTTTAGCTAATGGGGCCTCCTGCTGCTGCTGCACCACATGATTTCTGTTCTCATCCTGAAGCAAAGTTCTTAACCCGAGGTACTATTTCTGGGTTAGCGGAGTCTGTAACCTGAAGCGTATGTAACCTGAAGCGTATGTAACCCGAGGTAGCACTGTAGCATTAATGTCGGAAGGCCTGGAAATATCCATGTGGAAGATGTTGCAGGCGGAGGAAACACTGTTCCTCGCCCGTCTGCGGCTTCATTTCATTCTGCTATTCATGCACTGCTCAGCCAAGGACAGTGAAGTACTTCTCTAGTATAGCTGCAGTTGACCTCGCTCATTTACCCTGACATGCGCTACCCTCATGCCGTAAACCACAGGGTGTGCCATGCTTGTTTGAAGCTGCTTTTCCGTCCCCTACCAAAGCAAGCTTCTTACATGAGAGCAGAGTGAGAGGGTGAAAACCAGCCTAGGGCCCCTGTTACTGAGGAATTCACCCAGCGACAGATATATTATTCCCCAGGTTCTGTGGCCTGATGGTAAGAGGGCCTGGTTCGTCGTCAACTCAATCTCTCTTGTTCAAAAAGGGTTTCTCAGGAATGGAAACAACAGCCAGCTCCCCAACAAATGATACCCGAGAGCTATGAAAAAGGGGGAAAAGGGTTCTTTCCTCAAACAGATGTGGCAGGCTCAGGGACAAACAAGCAGCAAAAGGTCAGGCCTCTCACACCTCTGACAATTTTCTTCCTCCTCTGCCATCTCTGGCACTGGGAGAGAGGGTCCATGCAAAGCAACGCAGCTCCCAGCCAATTTCTATCACAATCATTATGAGGGTCTGACCTGTCTTTTGTTCAGCCACCCCCAATTATAAGGCTGCTGCAAGCTAGACTAAAGCTTATGCCATCTTGCAGTACTCCAGGTGAGACATTATGAGCTTGTGGGGTGGGAGGGGGGCAGGGAGAAGTTGTATATGGATTAGCACTGGACTGGAGGAGTGCTTTATTCATTGCAATTATATTCTGCTTTTCCTCCAAGGCATTCGAGGTGGTGCACATGTTTCCTCTGCTCCCCTTTGCAGACCCTCCAAGTGTCCCTATTTTCCAGCGACAGCCCCAGATTTAAAGAAGCTGTCCCAGTCTCTGATTTGATCCTGGAATGTCCGGCTTTTCCTTAAAGGTAAAGGGACCCCTGACCATTAGGTCCAGTCGTGACCGACTCTGGGGTTGCGGCGCTCATCTCGCTTTATTGGCCAAGGGAGCTGGCGTTTGTCCGCAGACAGCTTCCAGTCATGTGGCCAGCATGACTAAGCCGCTTCTCGCGAACCAGAGCAGCGCACGGAAACACCGTTTACCTTCCTGCCGGAGTGATACCTATTTATCTACTTGCACTTTGATGTGCTTTCGAACTGTTAAGCTGGCAGGAGCAGGGACCGAGCAACGGGAACTCACCCCATCGTGGGGATTCGAACCGCCGACTTTCTGATCGGCAAGTCCTAGGCCCTGTGGTTTAACCCACAGTGCCACCCGCGTTCCTGGCTTTTCCTTTGGACATCCCTATTTCCATCAGAGAAATGTTGGAAGGTATGGAGTTATGCAACCCCCAAGCCAAGGAGACAAGTAACTATACAACCTTTAGAAGACATCTGAAGGCAGCAGAAGTTTCTTTAGTGTTTAATGTTTTGCAATGTTTTTATATATGTTGGAAGCCACCCAGAGTGACTGGGGCAACTCAATCAAATGGGAAGGGTACAAATAAATTGTTGTTGTTGTTTTTAATTATTGACGTCCCTATTTTCATCAGAGAAATGTTGGAGGGCATGTCTTTGTCTCCTCACAATAACCCTGTGAGGTAGGTCAGGCTGAGAGACTGTGGCTGGTCCAAGGTCTCCAAGTAAGCTTTGTGGCTGAATGGGGATTTGAACCTAACTCTCTAACCACTACACCACAAAGGCTATATAGCAGCTGTGAATATAAAGAACCTCCTTATACAACCACCTTAATTTCAAAAATGGGGGGAAACAGGAACCACACTAGGAGATTCAAGCTGGACTCGATCCCATCCTGACCTTGAGCAGAAACAGACAGGGTGTGATGGAGCAAAGCAGGCCTCAGCTGCAGAACTTCAGAGAATGCCAAGGAAGCAATTGGTTCTGACGTCAGAGGCTGAACCGAGATCCTTTATTCCTGTGCATCCAGCCTACTAGTCCCGAATTTCTGCACCTCCTCAGGTGCAGTGGTAACTGGTAGCCATTGGTGGGGCAGAAAGCAGGGAGGTCAAGGATAGGTGGAGGCAGAGCCAAGGACACCGCCAGCTAATTCCAGTTTAGCTCCATCCTTTTCCCTGCTGAGTTCTGCAAGGGACTTGGGAGGAAGGAGTCAGCAGACAGTGACAACCTGTGAGCAGGTTGTAAGCAAGAAGGCAGGTGGGTTGGGGGCTGGCTTAAGGCTAACTGAGCTTGGTAGGGTGCTGCCCCATTCACTCTAATGGACCCAGCCTTCACTAAGGACTTAGAGCCTACTCAGGAGTGTGACTCCTCATCGTCTCCTCTTTGTCAGTCTCTTTGCTTGACAAGCAGTCTAATGGGCTTGTGAGGTGTGGTGTGTTTTGTGGGGTTTGTGTTCTTCAGGGCAGGGTACAGCTTTAAGAGTCAGTGCCTCTGAAGGTCTCAGTTCAGCAGGGCTTGGCTCAAGGGTACAGTGGCCACTTGCCTTACTTTAACAAAGGCCACCTGGTCGCAATCTACCCCACTATGGTGAAATGTCTTGCATATTCCTGTTTAAATCATAGTAATTCTTTTCAAATGTCCACCGACAAATATAAATCAGTACAGTGGTACCTTGGGTTACATACACTTCAGGTTACAGACTCCACTAACCCAGAAATATTACCTCGGGTTAAGAACTTTGCTTCAGGATGAGAACAGAAATCGTGCTCCAGCAGCACGGCGGCAGCAGGAGGCTCCATTAGCTAAAGTGGTGCTTCAGGTTAAGAACAGTTTCACGTTAAGAATGGACTTCTGGAACAAATTAAGTACTTAACCCGAGGTACCACTGTAAAGGCAAACTTATGCCAGTGGGTGCCCTCTGTGCTTGATGGTACGTAAGACGCCAACCCTACCTGGCCAACAAGCTCACCTAGGATGCTGCAGCCCGGATTGGTACCCAACACCTCGGCTTCTGGTGCTGCTGGTCCAACTAATCTGGCTGGCTTTTCCTCATGTGGTTGAGAGCCAGGGTCTGAGCTGCTGCTCAAGATGAGCTCCTGAAGCACTTGTTCATTCCCAACCTATTGTTGGTAGATGCTGAGTTTTCAAGGCTTCCACGGCCAGGAGTAGCCATGGCCTAATTTAAGAGCTGAGCCTTACTCAAAGAGCTTTGGTTCCTCATGCCGGAGTTTTATTTCTCCATAGATAATAGAGCAGATTCTTTGTTTGGCCTGTAAGAAGCTGCAGCTGCCTTTTGACGCAATTCAACCCCGGTCTTTTTTTTTCTTTTTTTCTTTTTTGAGTCCTTCAGTAAATCAAAACAGGCACTGAGAGTCTCCATTCTCTTAGTGTGGAGAGCTGAGGGTAAAAGCCACAATGGATTCCATCTAGCCACCGTCAACAGCCTCTCCTCAAAACATGTGCTTAGAGGAGTCTTTGTCAACCTGGCACAACTCTGAGGCTTCAGACTGCAGCTGCCGCCAGCCCCAGCCTGCACGGGACACAGCCTGATTCACCACTCCAGGGCTCTAGCACTTTGTTTCCATCTGTTGCATGTGGAGTTGCAGTTTGACACTGAGCTGGTCTGATAATAGAAGCAGGAGACACAGTCTGCTCCGTGCTGGATCCAAAGCTATGACTCGGGGGCTTGCCTGGAATCCGAATGGAGAAGCAAAATGTTGTGGGGTTCATGCTGTGAGTCTGCCCCCCCGGTCATCAAGTTTTATAATATATGTGTAAAGAAAGCCATTCATGCGAAAGACACCACGGTCTCCTCTGACCCTCGTTCCAAGGAAACTGAAAGCCGGGAATGTAAGAAAGTGAAATGCTTCTGGGAAATGATTTATAATGAAATGAAAAAGATGTTGAAATATACATTTGTAAAAAAACAAACCAGAAGCATTTCTGCTTGGTATTGTAGGCACTGACATTAATAGACAAGATTAAAAAATTGTTTTTATATGCGACAACTGCAGCAAGAGCATTTTTGGCACAGAAAGGGAAGCAGGAAGAAATACTGATGAAAGAGGAATAGCAGACGAAATTAATGGACTATGCAGAATTGGATAAGATGACAGGGAGAATTCGAAACCAGTGGGACCAGAAATTCTTGAAAGATTGGAGTAAATATGCGAGTTATTTGAAAGACAATTGTAATCAATTGACTACTTGTAGGATTACAAGAAGTTTTGTAAGGAGAACTATATGAAATATTGCAGAAAAGACTTATGAGAATGGATTTTAAGTTACTGATTATTAAAAGTAATAGTTATGATAACAAATGTAAGATTAAGAGAGGAAGTTTGAAAATCATAAGATGTGGTTGATTGAAGTCTCAGGCTAAAATAGCAAAAATGATGTGTAAGATGAGATGAGATGATTTGTTCTGTTTGGAAAATATATGCAAAAACCAGTAGGTAGGTAGGTAGGTAGGTAGGAAACTGAAAGCCTGGAGAAAGTGCTTAGAATCCCTGGAGTCTCTTACCATGCAGAGATTGGAACAACGTGTAACAACAACAACAACGTCCAGCATTAAGGTGCACTCCAAACCTTCTCTGTGCTGAGTTGGGGTTGGGGGCTAGATTGTCCTGGGATGTCACATTATGGGGTTGGGCCTGACTTGGGCCTGGTACAGTGATTTCTCCTTAGCCAAGGCTGCTATTCATGGCACAGATGTGGATGCCCTGCCAAGCAACATCCACGGTGGAATCTACACACACATAATAAAAAAAAAGCTTTTTAAAAAAAGTTTTGAAAAATATATTGAATTCGCCATAGCTCACCGTCGCCATCTAGTGTCACGTTTGCATAATTCACTCTACAACACACTTAAAACGTTTAATTTGCAGCTGCGTAGCTGAGTCCCAGGTTTGGCTTGTGTGTCCTTAGCAACTCACCCTGTGTTGTTTTTGCTTTGCTTTGGCACCTGAGCCCTCAATAGATCAGACAGTAATTAAAAAGCACAAGGCAGTCCTAATCGTTAGCACACGTAAGGGTCCAACTCCACCAATCCGTCCATTAAAAGTTCTCTGTACCGTTTCACCGACGCATGCACTTTGAAGGTCAGAAGGGACCACTAGGCGCGTCAGGGCTTGCGCCTTGTGTAATGTAGGCAATTGAATTGCTTCCAATTGTTACAATATCAAGGCCACTAAATTGTGTTTGGCTAACAACGTGTCTGTTGGCTCAAGTCCTGTGAGTCAATAGCATCAGTGGGAGTTAGGGCAGCGTAAGCCGTGTTGTTAGAACAGGTGCACAAAACAATGAGCCGCAAACTGGGATGAATTTCTCACAGAGGGAGATACATTCCTGGCCCTGTGGCAACCGATATTATACCACCAAAGGTCCCTTTCTTGCCTCTCTGATTGTCTGTCTCTAGTGCATCCATATTCCATTGCAAGCCGTGCTTTTCGTCAGAATCGTTTCCAGATGAGCGCGACCTGCGGGTCCTCCATTGTCACAGGATTGTTCTAGGAAGGCACCTCCTCATTCTTAATAGTTTTCTAAGCCCACAAATGGCTTCATCAAATACAGTAGTTATTATTTTTAAGATAATGCTCCTTGGCTCAATTCCCTCCTCCTGGAATAGCAATGAGAAGGATCAGCATTGAGCACAAAGAATGTTCCTCTAATGCCTTGCATCTTGTTCTTATAGCTATAAAATGGCAATGGGGAACCTTGGGCTTAGGCGACAGAATGAGGCCCCCTATGCTTCTCTGTCAGCCCCTTGGGACCTTTCCCATGCCACATACCAGTACCTAGGGATGGGGGAGAGGTTCGATTCAGTTTGCTTTTAAAGACAAACTTACATAATTTAGCCTTTTCCAAACTACACATGAGCCCAAACTCAGCCAGCCTTTGAAATCTGCGCTTCTCTGAATTTTGCAAAGCAATTCTCCAGCTGCATAATGTATACACAAAATTCATGTACTAGGGTAAAGCATACCCTCCAACATTTCTCTGAAGAAAATCGGGACATCCTAAGGAAAAGCAGGATATCCCAGGATCAAATCAGAAACTGGAACGGCTTCGGTAAATCTAGGGCTGTCCATGGAAAATAAGGACACTTGTAGGGTCTGGTATGCGTACATGAAAAACTCCTTAAAAAATGTTTCTTTGTGCAAAAATGTGCATATTAGCCAAAACTGCATACGAAAATGTGTATGTTAGGAGAAATTTGTATGAAAATGCTGAGGATTTAAAAAAAGAAAAAACATTCACAAACAGAGGTGGAGATTGAGATGAATTGAATTTGAGACTGGAATAGTGTCTCATAAGAACTCTCAGCATCTTTATCAAGCTGCAGCTCACAGAATTATTTGGGGGAAGCCACAACTATTTAAAGTGGTACCACAGTTATTTACGTGTATTGTGTGAATGTAGCCCTAGTCTTTGTTGTTTAGTCGTGTCTGACTCTTCGTGACCCCATGGACCAGAGCATGCCAGGCACTCCTGTATTCCACTGCCTCCCACAGTTTGGTCAAACTCATGCTGGTAGCTTCGAGAACACTATCCAACCATCTCGTCCTCTGTTGTCCCCTTCTGCTTGTGCCCTCCATCTTTCCCAACATCAGGGTCTTTTCCAGGAAGTCTTCTCTTCTCATGAGGTGGCCAAAGTCTTGGAGCCTCAGCTTCAGGATCTGTCCTTCCAGTGAGCACTCAGGGCTGATTTTCTTAAGAATGGATAGGTTTTCTTGCAGTCCATGGGACTCTCAAGAGTCTCCTCCAGCACCAGAATTCAAAAGCATCCATTCTTCGGCGATCAGCCTTCTTTATGGTCCAGCTCTCACTTCCATACATCACTACTGGGAAAACCATAGCTTTAACTGTACAGACCTTTGTCGGCAAGGTGATGTCTCTGCTTTTTAAGATGCTGTCTAGGTTTGTTGTAGCCCTAGTCTAACCACTGCTAAAGCTTCTGCAAGCATATCAGGATGAATGCTCAGTAAACAGGTCATCTGGGAGAGCCCTTAGCCTACTGCACGGAGGTCACAGCCGCAGCTGTGTCTGAGTGTGCATGCATGTGCACTGTGGCAGGGCACATGTGCATGGTTGCAGCCTCTGCATGGTGCCCCCAACATCCTTTCCAGGATGCAGATGTGCCCAGAAAGGTTGGTGACCCTTGACAGAAAAATATGGCAGATGGCACTGCTTTGCCTCCACCCACTATAAACAGAGAAATGTGTGGGAACTATGGCAACAGAAAGGGGAAACAACAAGAAGAAAAAAGGAGGGGACAGAGGTTGCTTCAGGGATTAGTCAGAAAGGGAGCAAGGGGTAGGGGATGTTCCTCCAAATTTCCCCCCACTACCCCATTCGCTTCCCCCAGGTTTCAGTCAAATATATTAACATCTAAAGATGCACAAAGGTATTTGAGATAGTTTTAAATTCCAAGTGCATCTCCCATTTTTCCACTCTTGATTAGGGACAGGAAGAAATTTGATTCAGTTCACATTGAAAGGTGAAGCTATCCAAATCACATTTTCTGAAAAATGTGAGACTTGAAACGCAGCCCTCCTTAGAAATTTGCACTTGTCTGAATTTTGTGGGGCTACCTTTGAAGGTGTCCCGGAAACTTCAACTAATCCAAAATGCGGCACCTATACTGGTGACTGCCAACACCATATAACACTGGTCCTGAAAGACCTCCATTGGCTCCCAGTATGTTTCTGAACACAATTCAAAGTGTTGGTGCTGACCTTTAAAGCTCTAAATGGCCTTGGCCCAGTATACCCCCATCATCCAGTCTGGACACTGAGGTCCAGCTCCGAGAGTCTTCTGCCGGTTCCCTCACTGCGAGAAGTGAAGCTACAGGGAACCAGGCAGAGCGCTTTCTTGGTAGAGCCACCCGCCCTGTGGAATGCCCTCCCACCAGATGTCAAAGAAATAAACAACTACAGTCATACCTCATGTTACGTCCGCTTCAGGTTGCGTGTTTTCATCTTGTGTCCGGTGGCAACCTGGAAGTACTGGAATAGGTTGCTTCTGGGTTTCGCTGCTCACGCATGTGCAGAAGCAACAAATCGCGCTGTGCAGATGTGCAGATGTGGCGCTTTGAGTTGTGGGCTTTCCATGTTACGGATGGGCCTCCGGAACGGATCCCATCCATAACATGAGGTACCACTGTATCTGACTTTTAGAAGACATCCGAAGGCAGCCCTGTTTCGGGAAGTTTTTAATGTTTGATGTTTTATTGTGCTTTTAATTCTGTTGGGAGCTGCCCAGAGTGGCTGGGGAAACCCAGCCAGATGGGTGGGGTATAAATATATTATTATTATCATTTTCTCCAGCCAAACGGAAAATGTGACTCTGGCCATTTGACTGGGCTCTGCTGACCCCTAATTGTGGATGGGCAACTTCAAGGCCCCTCCTCAAGGCCTCTCTGTTCTGATGGCTCATACCTTCTGTGCTGTAGGACACAGCCAGATCTTTTGAGAGCCAGTGTTCCCAGTCCTGCTGCCTCTGAATATGTGCTTTCCATGCAGAAAGACAGTTGGGTTTGCCCTGTGCAAAAAGGGGTGGGCATGAGGGAGCAATGAGCACATTTCATAGAGGGTGAGTTTGGAAAGCTCTTTTCAGATTTGCCCGGAAATCCAGAGCTGGCATGCAGCAGGGCTTTTAGCTGCACTTTCTCCTCCGTCCTTTTGCATTAACAACGTAGTAGAGAGAGGGAGGAGAGACAGAAATGGAAGCCAAGAGGGGTGCTGGAGACAGAGGTGCTCACCATCTCCCCTTCAGTTCCTCCTTTCTCCCTCTTCCCCCCTTTAAAAGGGAGAATGTCAGGGGTCTCTCGAGTTCCATTTACTGGCTGCTGGCCTGTCCATTTTCTCTCCCAGGCTCAAGTGGCTTATTATGCATTCCCAGCACCAGCCATCCAGGCACTCAATGCTCCTTTATAAGTGGAGTAAATACAAAAGAGATGGGGGCCGGCGGCGTTGTGGTGCGGGGAGAAAAATCCAAGGATTGGATTTTATTTAATTATTTTTATTGACTGGTAAGTGGGACTGGAGTGCCTGCTCCCTCTTCGGAGGATGGTGCGAGGGAGATATCGCTGTGCATATAGATCTTCACCACCATAGGTGATGGCTCATGGCTTTCAGAAGAGAAATCTGACCACTTAAGGTGAGCTCCATCATGTCCAGAGGACATCAGCTTTTGGAAATCAGCTGCCTGGGCAGGAGGGATGGGCTCCGGTTTTCACATCCAGCTTGGGTATGGGGCTTCCTGGAGGTATCTGATTGGCCACTGTGGGAAGCACTAGGACCACATCCACACCCAGTGGCATAGCGTGGGTTGCCAACACCCAGGGCTGTGCGGAGGGCAGGGGGTGAGAGGCGGAAAAATGGATGGAGTATGCATGCACATTCAACTGCCTAATGGCGTCCGTGTCACACAAGAGATCACATCCGCAGAGATGAGAAAAGAAGAGTTGTTCCATTGTCTATTAGAGGTCACTTCCTGGTTCACATGGAGAAGCTGTTTTCAACAGAGCTTAGCAATGGAACTGTCCAGCTGTATTGAGTCAGCACCAGGTGTTGAAATTATGCGCCCCTAACAATTTTGTGCCAATGGAAACTGCCCCTGTGACCCTACCCCATGCTATACCACTGCCCACACTGTATGTTTAAGCACTGTGATGCTACTTTAAACAGTCACAGGTTCCACAAAGCATTCTGGGAGCGGTAGTTTGTTGAGAGTGACTATTTGAAGTGGTATCATTGTGCTTTCAATCCATGGTGTGACTATGACCTAGGTGGACCTTTGACCTGATCCATCAAGGTTCCTATCACAGAGTTGGTACCTTGAAGATCATCTAGTTCAAGCAAGAGAACCTTGGGCCCTCCAGTTGTCACTGAACTACAACCCCCATCACCTCATGTTTGCTAGGGCTGACGAGAGTTTGCAGTAGAGCAAAACTCCAGAGGTCCAAAGGTTCCCCCTTCCTGATCTAATTCAACCCAACTGTTCAACGCAGGACCACAATTCAGAATGCAACCAGGGCATTAGCATAGCAGCCATTCAAGACTGCAGTGGCCATCATTTGGGAATGCAGCTCAGTAAAAGCCTTTCTTGAGGAAGCTGGTAAGAGTTTGGTGAGATAACTAGCTCTAAAATGCTATATCCTCCAAGTGTCCCTATTTTCCTTTACATAAGCTGCCCTGGTTTCTGACGTGATCCCAGAATGTCCCCCTTTTCCTTAGGACGTCCCTATTTTCATCTTAGAAATACTGAAGGCAGCCCCCTCTGAAGGCAGCCCTGCATAGGGAAGTTTTTCAATTTATTATGTTTTTATATATGTTGGAAGGCACCCAGAGTGGCTGCGGCAACCCAGTCAGATGGGGGGGGTAATAAATAGTAACATTACTATTATGGATTAGGCCGCCCCTATTTTCATGGAAGAAATATTGGAGGGTATGGCATGCTCTGTTCTCCAGAGTGGATACCAAGGGGGGTGTTATGTATTGAAGTTCTCACCCTGGCCACCAGGAGTACTGTGTATATAGTTTTCACTCAGGTCCACGTCAGTTACAGCCGGCTGCCTATAAAAGCAGGCCGGCTGAGCTGTTTGCTGTTCAGTTCTGTTCCAGCTTACGAATAAAGAGCTGCTTTGGAGAAATCGCTGCGTCGTCTGCTATGTCTACCCACTATTTAACAGGGGGAATAGGGTGTTTCCAGCTAGTTGCAGGTCCCTTCTGTGCAATAAAAAAAAAATTTAATGTGCACTTTGATGCCGTGTCTGGTTGAGCCTTCAGAAGCCCACTGTCTCTGAGTGAGGAGGTCTAGCATAGCTGCCTTGACTAATGGTCTTCACCACTAGTGGCTTTCTCCTGCATGAATCGGTCTAATCCTCTTGTAGTTGGAGTTGGTCCTTCACAACACAGGAGCCTTTGTAGAGGAAGATCTTTGGGTCCCTCTTAATGGTGCCCGAAAGACACAGACCACAGCCAGGCTTTGAGACAAATGCCGGGGAGACGCCTCGGCTGCGTCTGTTGCCTTGCATGTCCAATAAAGGGCAGAGGAGGAAGGGAATTGGCCATCAATGCTTGTGCCTTGCCGGGGCTCCGGGGGAAAAGTGCTTTTCTTCACACAAGGCCAGCAATGAAATTAGAGGTAATTGTGAGGCCTGAAGATTCAATAAAACCCAGGGAGGATGTCAGGTGAGAGAAGGGGGCTGTGCAGCCATTTCTGTAAATTGAACAGATGTTCCCTGCCTGTGCCAATAATCAGTTACTGATGACGCTGTTAAACAAACAACACCGAGGCAGCCTCGGGTGCTCTGATGCTGATAGGGGACATCTGTTAGCACCACCTTTGAACTTTTTTTCGCAGCAAGGAGGGGGAGCCGTGCAGGCTTCGCTCGCTCGAACTGGGTTTAATGAGGCCTGGCACCATTAAGTAAAGCTACCCAGCCGCTACCTCGGCTGGGGCTGGGGAGAGAGAAGGAGTAAAGGGCTGCCATTGTGGGGCTGGCGTCACACCTCTGTTGACACTCATCTGGGGCAGGAAAAGTTAAGGGCAGCCTCAGAGCGGTGGGGGAGCGGGGAGGAAAAGGGGGAGGTTGGAAACGGTGGGCCTTGCATGCTTGAAATGGATGAGACTCTTCCAGCCTCAGTTTCCCAAAGAGAAGGATGTTGCCAGCGAGAGCAGCAGGTCTTTCCGGTTAAGGTGCAAAGAGCCGAGGGGAGTTTGGAAATGGAACACAATAGTCAGGGCAGAGAAGAGAGTCATTTCCCTCTACTTCCAGTGTTCAGGGGGCAAGTGGAGGGAAAAGACTGGCTCTCTTCTCTGCCCTGACTATTGTGTCTCATTTCCAAACTCCCCTACTTGGAGATGCTGGGAACTGGAACTGGGACCTTCTGCTCCACCACTGAGGACCTTCCTTTGCTGCCAAAGTAGGGAGCTGTTTGCTGAAGACCTACACTGGCTCCCAATACATTCCTGAGCACAATTCAAAGTGTTGGTGCTGACCTTTAAAGCTCTAAATAGGCTTGGACCTGTATACCTGAAGGAGCGTCTCCACCCCCATCGTTCAGCCCGGACACTGTGGTCAAACTCCAAGGGCCTCACTGTGAGATTTGAAGTTACAGGGAACCAGGTAGAGGGCCTTCTCGGTAGCGGCACCCACCCTGTGGAACGCCCTCCCGGAAGATGTCAAGGAAATAAGAAACTATACAACCTTTAGAAGACATCTGAAGGCAGCCCTGTACTGGGAAGTTTTTAATGTTTGATGTTTTATTATGTTTCTGTATATGCTGAAAGCTGCTCAGAGTGGGCAGGGAAGAAGAAGAAGAAGAAGAAGAAGAAGAAGAAGAAGAAGAAGAAGAAGAGGAAGAAGAAGAAGAAGAAGAAGAAGATCTGAGGAGATAGTGCAGCCCATTAGAAACACAGGGAGCTGACAAGACCAGACAATCAGGATAGCTCCATTAGAATAGGATATTCTAATGGATATAGCTCCATTAGAAACAGGATAGCTCCATTAGAAACACAGGGAGCTGACAAGACCAGACAATCAGTCTATTTAGTGCAGTGCTGTTGACACTGGCTGGAAGCAGCTCTGCAGGCTATCAAACAGGGGTCTCCTCATGCCATAAACTCATCAAAAGTCATAACTTTCTCCTGCCCTTGGGCATTGCCAGACAGTCATCATTTTGCAGGTGAGGTTCAGTTGCCTACCAGCAGGTTCAAGTGGAACAATTAAAGTGGATTCTTGCTTACCAAACTGCTTCAGAAAAACAACAACACACCAGCTTTCTTGCAGTTAGGAAAGCGATAGGGGAGAGTTGCTGGAACGTGTGGGGTGACATTTGCTCAAGGAGGCATGTAGCAGAGGCGGTTTTAGGGTAGAGAGACCAGTTGGCCAGTGCCACAGGGGATACTGCAACAGTGATGTCAAATGGAGCACAAGAGGCAGGTGTGTGCATGCACCAAATTTCAGTGTCGCACATGTCACTGCTGAAATTTGAGAGCCCAAAGGCTGCCACTGCCTGTAGCAGCCATCTTGCAATATATTTTAAAGCCGTCCAAGCTAGTGGCCATCACTGCCTCTTGTGGGAGTGAGTTCCACAGTCCTAAATCGTCCGACGTTCAGTTTCATTGGATGTCCATGAGTTCTAGTATTAAAAGAGTTGGAGAAAAACTTTTCTCTATTGGCTTTCTTCATGTCCTGCACCAATTTTATAAGCTTCTAGCATGCAACCTCTCACTCGCCTTTCCTGTAAACTAAAAATTCTGAAGTGCTGCAATCTTTCCGTGTACAGGAGTCGCTCCATCGCCTTGATCACTTTGGTTGCCCTTTTCTGATGCCTTTTTCCAACTCTGCAGTTTCCTTTTTGAGGTGAGGCATGAGGAACTTGGGTCTGATGCAACGGAGCTCATTTTTCTGTCCTTCAATCTGCAGCCAATCACAGCAGCGTGATTCATATTCAACCACAGATGCGTATCAAGAGACCATGGGCAATACTTCAACAGAAATGTTCCTCTCCTAAAAAAAACAAGATTTCATTCTGTAAATGGAAGCTGTCAACTCACAAATGTAAAAGCTTGTTTTCCAAGAAATCCTAAGATGGTGTCAATCAGTGCTTCAGGCTGGATGATATCTCCCTGGCTCAATTGTTGTTATAGCCTGTGTGTGTGTGAGAGAGAGAGGGGGGGGAGGGAGGGAGGGAGAATATATTGGTAAAGAGAGAGGAAGAGACACTGTTCATCATCTAGGGCTATTAATTATTAAATCAAATTTTATTTGTTTTAGCCATCGGTTATAACAAAGTTTCATTTGGAAAGAAGCACAGCAGGGTATAAAAAGAACAAGAGAGAGAGAGAGATAGAAAGGAAGAACAAATGACACAGAGCTCCAAAATAAATAGCCAAACAAACCATATGGCAATCAAACATTAAATGCAAGAAAATTGAGCACATTTGGTTAGAAAGAAAAAGAAAGAGAGAGAGAGTTCCATTGTACCAGCCTCCCATGACTGAAAGATGGATAGTTTGATGATCTGGTTTTGCATATGTCGTGACTGGCAGGGAGAACGTATCATGAATGATTAAAAATGACTATCCTTAAAGCAGCAGTGGCCGTTGCCCATTGAGACTAGTAGGTGGAAGGAAGAGAGGCCAGCGGTTAGATGGAGCTACGGCCAATGACAGGCAGGGATAACTAATTCTAGTGTTGTCCCCATCCTCACCACTGTCTAGGGCAAAAAAGGAGGCTAACAGCCACAGTCACACTATGCATTTAAAGCACTATGGTACCACTTTAAACAGTCATGGCTCCCCCCTCACCAAGAATTTGGGGAGCTGTACTTTAAGGGTGCTAAGAGTTGCCAGGATGCCCTTATCCTGCTCCCAATGCTACAGTTCCCAGAACCACATACAAGCAGGGATAGACCGTTGAACCGCTCTAGGAATTGTGGCTCTGTGAGGGAGTCTCCTAATAACTCTCAGCTCCCAGAATTGGCCTAAGGAGTGGGAAGGTGATGCTGGCTAAGGTCATTGGCTGAAGCGAGTGGTTCCCATTT
This sequence comes from Podarcis liolepis, assembly GCF_965112155.1. Lineage (NCBI taxonomy): Eukaryota > Metazoa > Chordata > Lepidosauria > Squamata > Lacertidae > Podarcis > Podarcis liolepis. Next base: position 35,906,831 of record NC_139569.1, read on the forward strand.
GCCCTAATGGACCAGACTCTGCCTCAGGCATGCCAACAGGAATAAAATATGAGGTTGATAACATGACATGGTGCATACACACCATTTGAATGGCAATGCCCATCAACTTGGGGAGGGGCAGGCCCCTCAAATATTTTATGGAATGGTGAGGGGGCTTTGAGGCTTAGGAGTTGGCGCCTATTCTCTGCCTTAAAGCTGTCTGCCCCACACTTACAATGGATGCAAGCCTTATGGTCAAGAATTTTGTGTCGTAGGAAATAAACAAAATGCAATAATTAACTGAGGCTAAACTGTTATAGCAGAGTAAGTCTTGACAAATTTAAGTCTGGACTTACTCATGAGTGAACATGCCAAGAGGTTGCACTTTAACAATGGAAAAGAGGAGGGGAAACACTGGTGATTATTTCATTTATGTAAAAGATTTCGCTACTTCTTGTCAGGCAATTGTTCCCCAAAGTGCTTTACAATAAAACAGACATACAAGTCAATAATAACAACAACCACAACAACAACAACAGGATTTTGCTTCCAACAAAAATACAAATAAAACAAAGCAAAAAACAAAGAAACCATCACACATTAAAAGCTTCCCAAAACAGGGCTGCCTTCAGATGTCTACGGAAATTTATGTAGTTGTTTAACTCTTATAAAACACAACAGAAACCACCAGGCACTAAAAGAATCAGTTTCATAATCCTAAAAATAAATCGAAAAATGAAATCGCTGCATGCACCTACCCCTCCCTTTAACCAGTACTTGATTTCTCTGGTAATGGATTCAGAAGCTGATGTATTAACCTGGGACACCTCAGGGCTTGAGAGATTTTCCCAGCACAGCAGTTGCAACCTGATGACAGAATTAAGACAAACGGGCCTTGCGTTCCCGTTTTCTTCCTCGTAATTAATTGGGATCCACCTTAGCGATATCAGTTTAACTACTGAAGAGCATCTGCTAAATGCATAGTATGTGGATGGAAAACAAACAATCACTGCCAGGTTTAGAGAGGAAAAGAGGGAAATGAATGAAGAGAGAGCACATGGACTCACGAGCTTTAGCAAGGTTCACAAAGAGAACCTAGTCTTAACTTTCTGAACCTAGGCTGAATAGTTCACACATTTAGTCTCGCCCATGCCAGGAAAGCACGGACCTGTGTCTAGAAATGCGAAGGAAAAGGTAAGCTTGTTGTTGTTTAGTTGTGTCCGACTCTTTGTGACCCCATGGACCAGAGCATGCCAGGCACTCCTGTCTTCCACTGCTTCCCGCAGTTTGGTCACACTCATGCTGGTAGCTTCGAGAACACTATCCAACCATCTCATCCTCTGTCGTCCCCTTCTCCTTGTGCCCTCCATCTTTCCCAACATCAGGGTCTTTTCCAGGGAGTCTTCTCTTCTCATGAGGTGGCCAAAGTATTGGAGTCTCAGCTTCAGGATCTGTCCTTCCAGTGAGCACTCAGAGTTGCTTTGACCAGAGAACTGGGGAAGGTGGTGGTAGAACAAGCAGAAGTTCTCAGCTTCAAGCCCCAGCATCTTCAGGTAGAACTAGCAAGGTCAACTTCCTGAAATCTCGATCAAAAAAATCTCCTTTCCTGAAGGTGATGGTGGTGCAGAGGTAGTTATGAAGCCAACCTTAATCCTTTGTTTTGGACTCCCTAGAAACAAGCCTCTGATTTTGGGGCGATCATTTTATGGTAGCTTCAGTGAGTACACTGCTGCTTTCAGATGCATGTCTTCATCATCATAGGTGTTACTTATCCAAAGCAGTCCTCTGAAATGTTCTCCCCCTGGAAAAAAAAATTGGATCTAGAATAAACCACAGAAATCAAAGCAGCTTTCCTCAAAGTGCTTTAGTTTTCTGATAGAATACCTAAATATTCCTATCCACAGGGCACAGCTACACCACAGAGTGAATGTTGTTTAACATTCCTTCTCCACAGAGAACTCTGAGGCCACTCAGGGAGGTCTAACTACAGTTCTTAGCACCTTCAGTGAACTATATTTCCCAGCATTACTGAGGGGTGGGAAAGAAGCCAACTAATGAAAAACTGATAGAAGCTGGTCGTGAAGATGTGCCCACAGAATCAGGCATTGGTCTTTACTGTTAGACTCCCAACACCCTTTCTCGAGTCAGAAATATACTGCACAGATAATCAAAACCTACCAGGCAAGAGGAAGGACTTCAGAATGCCACAAAAGCACTGATCTAGTTACAGGTAGGTAGCTGTGTTGGTCTGCCGTAGTCAGGAAAAAAAAATCCTTCCAGTAGCAACTTAGTTGGTCTCTAAGGAGCTACTGGAAGGATTTTTGTTTGTTTGTTTCAACTACGGCAGACCAACATAGCTACCTACCTGTAACTAACTTTGTTGGTCTCTAAGGTGCTACTGGAAGGAATTTTTTTTGTTTTGTTTTGACAAAAGCATTGAGTGTGTCTTCCGCACCGTAGCAGAGAAAATATAGCTTTCACTGAGATTTGCCCAGAAAGACGTTTGGACAAACACCATCAAGCAGCTGAGATCACTTCATTGGGGAAATGGCAGTTTCCTTGCCAAAATCTTAGGCCGTCTGCCTCCCAAGGATCAAATTCTCAGAACAGGGCTCAGCTTTCTAAATTACATTTCTGCCAGATGCTGCAGATCTTAACCACCTGAAGGAGTGCCCAACAGGCTTATGAAAACTTTTGATTCCTCTGCCTACTGAGTCATCTGCCATTCTGTTCTGCCACATCCTTTCTTTACCCAGGCAAGTTGCAGAAGTGCAGGTGGTCCCACAGGTAACAGAGCATACATGGCAGGCATCCCTCTCAAGAAAGGATGTAGCTGAGTGGTACAGCAGCTGCTTTCTGCGCACAAGGCCTCAGCTTCCATTCCCAGCATCTTCAGGCAGGGCCAGGGATGTTGCCTGCCTATGACACCACAAAGCCACTGCCAGAATAGTGAGCTTGATGGACCAATGCTCTGATTCAATATAAAGCAGCTTCTTTGGCCCCTATGATCGTGACCTGAAGCAGCAACCAGGACTCCAACACAAGCAGGGTCTGAATGGTTTTCCTCTTGATCAGCATATCCTCCAACATTTCTCCAATGGAAATAGGGGCATCCTATTTTTTATTTATCATCATCATCATCATCATCATCATTCCCCTCCCATCTTACTTGGGTGGTGCTGTGGTCTAAACCACTGAGTCTCTTGGGCTTGCCGATTGGAAGGTCATTGGTTCGAATCACCGCTCCTGTTGCTCTGTCCCAACTCCTGCCAGCCTAGCATTTCAAAAGCAAGCCAGTGCAAGTAGATAAATAGGTACGGCTGCGGCTGGATGGTAAATGGTGTTTCCATGAGCTTTGGCTTCCATCACAGTGTTCTGTCGTGCCAGAAGCAGTTTAGTCATGCTGGCCACATGACCCAGAAAACTGTCTGTGGACAAACGCTGGCTCCCTTGACCTGAAAGTGAGATGAGCGCTACAACCCCCTAGTCACCTTTGATTGGACGTAACCATCCAGGGGTTCTTTACTTTTACCTTTTACCCATCTTACTGGGTTGCCCCAGCCACTCTGGGCAGCTTTCAACAAATATTTTTTATATATAAAACATTAAACATTAAACAAACTTCCCTATTCAGGGCTGCCTTCAGATGTCTTCTAGAGGTTGTATAGCTACTTATCTCCTTGGCTTGGGGGTCATGTAACTCCATATACCATCCAATATTTCTCCATTGAAAATAGGGATGTCCTAAGGGAAAACGGGACATTCCAGGATCCAATCAGAAACTGGGATGTCTTCTGTCCCTGGAGAATAGGGACACCTGCCCTGCTCCTTTCCCAGGGAAAACCTGCTCTTTAGTGCTAAATTGGAGCAAACATCAATCTGGAGAAAAAGCACATTGCTGATTGCTCTGATTGAGTGCTAAAGAGCTGTTTTCCCCACAGGAAAGCAATAGATCAAGAGGAAGTATGGATAAGCCCTGGATCTGGAGGTGCAAGCCATGGAGTTGCAAAGTGCCTCACCCAACACTGAGCCTGCTAGGCAAGAGTCCCTTGAGCCTTAGGCACACATTCCACCCCTTCAAAGAATCTGGGGACTCCAGGGCCTGCTTGCCAGTACAGGCAGGGCCCAGAGCAGATGCTAACAGAGGGAGGATGGAGTGTTTGGCTCCAGACTTGGACGGGCTGCCCTTTTAAGGCTCTCCACTCATCAGGAAGGCTGCAGGACCCAAGAGAGAGAAAAGGCTCTAGATCTCAAGAGGCTTCAGATAACCTCAGAGGTACAATTCAGAGTTCCTTGTGAGGAGGGATTGATCATTAAACCAATCTGAAAATTGTAGCTTTGGGAGGGGGGAGGGGTCTCCGAACAACTTTCAGCACCCTATAGAAGCTACAGCTCCCAGGATGCTTTGGGGCAAGCCATGACTATTAAAATGGTATCTTACTGCTTTAAATGTAAGGTGCAAACATGGCCCTGCTTTGGGTTTTATTAGAACTCCAGAAACTACAAGCGAGAGAGACACTGATAGATTTGAAGAACAGAGGCAGGGTGGCTCTGAGCACATGCTAAGCCCAGGAAATTGCTTTCAGTAACAGAACTCAGCTACATTCACAGTCCATTTAAAACACATCGAGAGGGTCACAGGTTTCTCCACACCTGCTTTGAAACAATTGTGGGCTGTCTGCTTTGCACTCTGTTCCATAGCTTCCAGGCTGGCCCTCCTACTAGCTGCTGGGCGTAGGGGAATAAGTCATCTCTGTTCATCTGCTCTGCTTTCTTGGGGTACCTTAGCTCCTATTGAGACACATTGTTTGAATGTCAAGGGTTATCAATCATTAAAAATACAACACCAAACAGGCCATTAGAAGCATTGCCTCCAGATAACCCATACCACTATCTCTACTCAAGGACAACTTAAGAGCCAAGAATCACAGCAGCGGGTGTGATCACAGCAGTGATCCCAAGGGTACCAGTGTGTAGGTTAGGGCAGGGGCTAGCAAACTTTTTCAGCAGGGGGCTGGTCCACTGTCCCTCAGATCTTGTGGGAGGCTGGACTATATTTTGGAAAAAATAATGAACCAATTCCTATGCCCCACAAATAACCCAGAGATGCATTTTAAATAAAAGGGCACATTCTACTCATGTAAAAACACACTGACCGTCAGTGGACCGGACTGAGAAGGCGATTGGGCCAGATCCAGCCCCCAGGCCTTAGTTTGCCTACCCATGGGTTAGGGTGTCATGCTAGGACCTGGGAGAGCAGGATTCAAATCCCCACTTGACTTGATCCAGAATCATAAAACTGAAGAGTTGGAAGGGATCACAAGGGTAATCCAGTCTACCTCCTTGCAATGCAGGAATATGCATCTCTCCCATACGGGGATCGAACCTGCAACCTTGGCGTTAACAGCACCACGCTCCAACCAACTGAGCTATCCGCTATGCATGGGTAGTGGAGAATTGTGTGCTCCACCTTGAGCTCCTTGGAGAAAAAGGTGGGCTACAAATACAATAAATAAATCAGACAGGCCAGCCCCTGCCCCCACAACTTATGTCATATACAGTGGTACCTTGGGTTAAGTACTTAATTCGTTCCGGAGATCCGTTCTTAACCTGAAACTGTTCTTAACCCGAAGCACTACTTTAGCTAATGGGGGCCTCCTGCTGCCGCCGTGCCACCGGAGCACGATTTCTGTTCTCATCCTGAAGCAAAGTTCTTTTTTTATATATATGATATTTATTGAAAATTTTTGAATTACAGAGAAAAAACAAAGCAGAAAAAGAAAAAGAAAAAAAACCACATCAAACAATACAAATTCAAAAAACAAAAATACACCGCAAACAGACGAAAATAAATCCATCTTTTTCAAATCCTCAATTCTCATTACCTTCTTTCTTTGACCTCCCCCTCCTCCCTTTTTTTTGTATCCTGGTTAATAATTATCGCAGCAAATCCTTTCCATATTTCATAGTATTCTGTCATTACATTACCTTAATCTATTTTCATCTTATCTTATAGAAAACCTTAAAAACTTAAAACTTAAATCTTATTTTTACCGACTTCTCACAACCATAATATTCTTACCTAATTCTTTAAACGTTTTTGCTAGAGCCAAGTAATTTCGTTCCAACATTTTTCTAACATTCATCAATTTTATAAAACAATCCTGGTAATAAAAAGAGAAATAAAAACAATCCAATCTTCATCCAGCGTCCCTTCCTCCTGGTCCCGGGTTTTATCAGTCCTTTTTATCGCATCGATCTAGCGCATTAACCTGGTAACCTTATATCCGAGGCCCTTAAATCTCTTCCATGTCCCTTCCGCAGCTCTTCTTCATATTCTCCTTTCACTCGTGGGAACTCCAGCTTGGTGATGTTTTTGACCCTTTTCAACAAATCAGCCCCTTTTCCATAGTCCAGACTCAACTCCATGTGGTATTTAAAAACATGTTTCAGAATCCCTCCAAAATTGAGAGCCCCCACAGCTCCAAACATCTCACGGCCCATTGCCAGACTCGGAAAGTCCAAACATCCCTGCATAGGCGGGGTCTATCCAACCCCCCATTTCCAAACCATTCCAAACTTTATCTTTCCAAATCTGGCTTTTTCCAAGTTCATTTGTCAAATCCAAAAGCTCATGTTCTTGCAAGGCCGCAGCTCCCTCCATCTCTGGCGCCCAAGATTCAGCAACATCCTCTTCTCTCATCTGCTCTGTCAGGACACACTCCTGATCTAATTCCTGGGTGGGCTCCACATAGTTTCCCACTGCCTGTTCAAAAATTCTGGCCGCATTAGTCATCAAATCCATCTTCTCACTTAACTGTTCCAGTAGGGCACTTGTTTTACAGAGAGCACACAACAGAGCCTCTGAATACATTGTCCTACAAGGTCACAAGTCCATTCCCACGATTGTAATCTGAGACAGCTGCAAGCTCCCTGGAATTAGTTACAATTTCACGGTCTCCCTCTAGGGGGAGAACTTCTATTTGTTCTTGCAACAAAGTATCCTTTTTGAGATATTTTGTCAATATTTGTTCCTTTAAAGTCCGAAAGGAATCAGTGGAATCACTATGTTTCTCTTCCTTTAACAATCTGTCAAAATCTGGTCAATGAGCTTCAAACGTCAGTCCTGACACCCTGCTCCAGGATCAGGACAATGGAAAGTTACTTTACTTTAAACTCACTTCTGCAGGTTTAAACAGTCGAAAAAAGATCCCCCTTCTCCTGCTGCCGAAGGGGGGTTCAACAATTTTAAATGATGAAAGCCAATCCTTTAGAAGCGATTTTCTGAGCTCTAGTTTACGTTGTCTTTGCTTTATTCTGTCTACAAAGAAACAGAAGGCTGACTTCCTGTTTAGACCTTCCCGTTTCAGTACCAAATTGAAGTAAATTTTTAAGTCCAGTTCCTTTCTGCTTGCAAGTCCTTATTTAAAGTCCGATTGTTCAAAGTTTAAGTACTCACGGGTGCTTATTTTAGAAGCCAAATTGTCCCAGGAAAAAGGCAGCACTCTCCGGCAACAGCTATGCGGCTTCGCTCCATGGAAATAGCAGTTGACTCACAGCACCGCGCCACTTCCCCCTCTTCACTTCGGAGCCCGTTAGTGGGTTCCTTTGCGGGTTGGGGGGGCGCTAAGGGTGCCCGCCGAGTCCCATGGTCACAGGCTTCATCCGCCTGTGATTTTTAGCAGGGTCCCCGCTTCGCCGTAGCGGAAAAGACCCGTTTCACGCAGAGCTAGTCCCTCCAGTTCAGAGGGAGTCCGCCATTGCCGATGGCGCCACCCCGGAAATCTGAAGCAAAGTTCTTAACCCGAGGTACTATTTCTGGGTTAGTGGAGTCTGTAACCTGAAGCATATGTAACCCGAGGTACCACTGTACTTTGGACTCAGCTACATTAGTATAAAAAAAAAAGTGTTTTGAATGTGTTATAAATATGCGACACCAGATGGCGCTGGGGTGTAAAAAAAAAATCGATTTGATTTTCCATAACGTTTTTTTTTTTTTGTTATAACGATTTAATTTCTGACTTATAGAATTCCCGTGTAGATCCACCCAATGTTGATGCATTTGGCATTCCCCTATTCCTGTCAGCTGTTATGCAGATTACATCAGGGCATTCCACTGCATCCTTACTCACTTACTCTCAAGACAAGAAGGAATAAAGGAAGTTGTCTTAAACAGACTTTTGGTCCGTCTACTATTGTGGATGCTGACTGACAGTGGCAGCCCAGGTACTGAGACAGGGGCTATTTCTGGCCCTACCTGGAGATGCTGTGAAATGGACCTGGAACCTTCTACACCCAAAGCATGTGCTCTGCTGCTGAGCTACAGCTCCCTCCCCTGACCCACCCTACCCCAAAATGCTAGGAAGCTGCCTTACATAGTTAGACTGTTGGTCCATCTAGGTTAGCACCGTTAACACTGACCGGCAGCAGCTTTCTGGGATTTCGGGAAGGGAATATTTGCCAGTTCTACCTGGAGATGCCAGGGCTTGAAGCTGGAACCTTCTGCACGCCTAGCAAATGCTCCACCAATGAGCTGCTGCCTTTCCCATTGAAATAAACATTGCCAGCTGCCAACATTAATGTGAATATGCTAATCACATGTTGGCAGAGCAGGGGGGGGGGGAATCAAGGTTTCCCGGGGGCCTCCTTGCATCGAATGGCATCAGCAGCCAACGTGACAGTTTGATTATCAAAAGCACCCTCCAGTCCTCTTTCCAGGGCACTAGTGTACCCTGGAACACCATTTAAGAACATAAGAAGAGCCTGCTGGATCAGGCCAATGGCCCACCTAGTCCAACATCCTGTTCTCTCAGCAGATGCCTGTGGGGAACCAGCAGGCAGGATTCGAGTGCAAGAACACTCTCCCCGCCTGTGGTTTCTAGCAACTGGCATTCAGAAGCCTTGCTGCCCCTAAATGTGGAGGCAGAGCACTGGCCTCCAGTAGCTCTCTCCTCCACGAATTTGTCTAATCCAGTGGCATAGTGTGGGGCGGCCCACAGGGGTGGTTGCCATGGGTGCAAAATTTGTGAGAGGTGCAAAATTTCAACACCCAGTGCTGCCTCAATGCAGCTACGCGCTTCCATCGCTGGGCTGCATGCGAACCAAAAGGTGACCTCTCCAGACAACGGAAAAGCTCTTCCTTTCTTATCCCCGTGGTTGCGATCTCCTTGGTAACACAGATGCCTTAGGCAGTTGAATGTGCATGTGTACTCTGTCCGTCCCGTCCCCCTTCTATCCACTCTACCTCTATGTGGCTACGGGTGCTAGCAACCCACGCTATGCCACTGGTCTAAACCTCTTTTAAAGCCATCCAAGACAGAAGCCATCATTGCCTCCTGTAGGAGGGAGTTCCCGTACTTCATGAAGAAATAAGGGCAGCCCCTTTTATGCTGCTCTTGTATGTCCTGGGTGGGAACATACCCAGCATGTCCAATGGGTGAACTAGCCTGTTTTGCTGTTGCTTCATAGAAGCAGGACAGGTTGATGGGGAAAGAGAGAAGCAGAGAGTGTTTGGAGTATCCACTTACTACCGAATGCTTCACAGAGACATAAGTGATGAAGGTCAAGTGCTTGGAGCTTCTGAAATGGGAAGTGCAGTGGTGGCTGTTGGCCATTGGAACTGGAAGGGTGGAAAACAGGGAAGCCAACTGTAGGTGGAGCTAGAGCCAATGACAGGTAGAGTCATAGAATCATAGAACTGTAGAGTTGGAAGGGACACCAAGGGTCATCTAGTTCAACCCCCCTGCAATGCAGGAATCTCAGCTAACACGTCCATCACAGACAGCCACCCAACCTCTGCTTGAAAACCTCCAATGAAGGGGAGTCCACAACTTCCTGAGGGAGACACCTTCCACTGTTCCAACAGCTCTTACTGTTGGAAAGTTGTCGTCCCCCATATGTTTGGTTGGAATCTCCTTTCTTGTAACTTGAAGCCCTCGGTCTAAGTCTACCATCCAGAGCAGGAGAAAACAAGCTTGCTCCCTTTTCTGTGTGACAGCCCTTGAGATATTTGAAGGCGACTATTGTATGGGATGCGGGTGGCGCTGTGAATTAAACCACAGAGCCTAGGACTTGCTGATCAGAAGGTTGGCGGTTTGAATCCCCGTGACGGGGTGAGCTCCCGTTGCTCGGTCCCTGCTCCTGCCAACGTAGCCGTTCAAAAGCACATCAAAGTGCAAGTAGATAAATAGGTACCACTCCGGCGGGAAGGTAAACGGCATTTCCGTGCGCTGCTCTGGTTTGCCAGAAGCGGCTTAGTCATGCTGGCCACATGACCCGGAAGCTGTATGCCGGCTCCCTCGGCCAATAAAGCGAGATGAGTGCTGCAACCCCAGAGTCGGCCACGACTGGACCTGATGGTCAGGGGTCCCTTTACCTATTGTATCTCCTCTCAGTCCCTTCTTTTGCAGGCTAAACGTATAGAGCTCCTTCAACCATTCCTCATAAGGTATGGTTTAGTCAACTATTAGTCAACCAATTCTAGGTTTATTCTCATCCTGTTGAGTTCCACAACAGCAACTGAGACTAAGGAGAAGGAAGCAGTGGCACCCCCTGGTGTGACTGTACAGGTAGGCAAGTGGAAGCTGGCTGAAGTTAGTGAGGCACTTCTCAACTCACCCAAATGGACCAGCCTTCACTGTGGAGGTGATGCAAGAGGGAGAAAACATTATCCTCATCAGTGAACTTCACACAGATGGTTTTCCTGTGGCTGAACGTAGTTGATGTTCAGAGTTAACAAGGGCTGTATCATTAATTCTGACCTCACACCCTGGCAACATCCCTAACTTGTAGAGCTGCAACAATGCCAACAGGATAGGTATTTGGCCATCTATGTGTGTGTTCTGGCTCTCATGCGTTGCTTTTTCTATGGCCTATGGATTACGTTTAAGTAGCACAACATGGTTGAAAGCCAAATTGTTAATTCCTTTGGCTGCCATCCTATGTCGATGGCTGGTACTTAAGTCGCACAGAACTCAAGGAAGCCTAACTGAGCCTGGGATTGAAGCCATCATGATTTGTAAAATTTTGGACTAAGTTCACCATGCTAAGAAGCTAGGGCTAAAAGTGAAGGAGAAGAAAAGAAGATTGTTCTTGGTGGGATCTTCTACACATGTTTTAATTTTGTTTTGTTTTCATTTTAATGCATTTATATTCTGCCTTTCTCCCAAATCAGGATTCAAGGCAGTTTCCAACATTTAGAAACATCATTATAAAATGCCAAGTAAGAACAACAAACTGGTCAAAAACAATAATTAGAATGCAACAGAACACATTCAGAAGCAGCAACGAAAATGCAGTTTGCCCTGATAGCAGCCCAGGGATTTGAACCTTAGTTTTCAAAGTTCTGCCTGATGGTGGAAGGATAGCAAAGGGGGACCCAATCTAACCTCTCTTGGGAAGGAATGGGTTGCCTTTAGCATAACTTCTACTCAGAGTAGACCCATTGAAATTAGAGGACATGGCTAACTGTGGCTCTACCCTTAGTATAACTTAGCTGAATACACCCAGCTGATTGACCTCTGAATGAAGCCAGACAGGATGTTATGTGGCGCTTGCTACTACTTTAGGATTGTGGAAACCAGCATTCCAACAATCAGAGAACTTAGCCTGTTTGATTATGAAGTGTCCAGCTTACCTCTTGGTGAGATCTAGAGAGAAATGGCATATATATGCAGTGATGTGAGTGCAGGGGTCAAGCATTTCCAAAAACCCAAGAACCAGTTGTAGAGGACCTGCCATTGGCTGCAGGTTTCTTCTTTTGACATGGTATTTGTGCAACCCATTCATCATCACACCGACTGCACACTGAGTGCATTCAGCCACGAAAGCTAATGCATACCAAGCCACATCCTTGGTAATCAGCGCAGTCCTGGGGGAGCAATTTGCACCTATTCTTTGCCATTTACAACTGTGGCCCGACAGTGTGTGTTTTGACCTGTGAAGCCCTAGCTGGCTGCCCGCCTGCCTCTGTATCAGCAGGGCTCAAAGTAGAACCTGTTATAAGAATTTTAAGGTCTTAAGTTATATAATAAATGTTCATAAATGTACCAAGCAAACACGTACATAAATATATAAACCACATGTCTGGAGCAGCACAGGACTACAGTCCTGAAACCATTTTGACTCCCAAACTGACCCAATGTTTCTCTGCAAGAAGAGAGAGGGAACCTTCTCATTGTCTCAGGAATTAAAGGTAAAGGTAAAGGGACCCCTGACCATTAGGTCTAGTCGTGGCTGACTCTGGGGTTGCAGTGCTCATCTTGCTTTATTGGCCGAGGGAGCCAGCATACAGCTTCCGGGTCATGTGGCCAGCATGACTAAGCCGTTTCTGGCAAACCAGAGCAGCGCACAGAAACGCCATTTACCTTCCCGCTGGAGCGGTACCTATTTATCTACTTGCACTTTGACATGCTTTCGAACTGCTAGGTTGGCAGGAGCAGGGACTGAGCCATGGGAGCTCACCCCGTCGCAGGGATTTGAACCACCGACCTTCTGATCAGCAAGTCCTAGGCTCTGTGGTTTAACCCACAGTGCCACCCGTGTCCCTGTCTCAGGAATTAAGTGATTACCATCTCAAAGGAATGGCCAGACTACCAGGCAGTTGTTTCGGCAACTTACTTGGGAATAAGCCCCAGTGAATTCAACAGGACTTACTTCTGAGTAATTAAGATCTCCCTGTAAGTTGTCAAGACTGCTTTTGACTATGAGAAGCTCCTGGAAGCATCACCTTCCGACTACCAGCTCCCCCCATCATACCAGTGTGACAATAATGGTTACAGAATCTTGCAATCTGTTTGGATGACAGGCAGCCTAGAAGCAGCCTAGTGAGGATGGCACATGTTCAGTGGGCATGGAAGGCTGACTGACTGCTGGGAGCAAACACAGAAAACATGGGGAGGGGAGCAGGGTTGTTGGAACAGCTGGAAATCTGAACAGGGACAAGTCTACACTGCACTGTTCTGTTGCATGTCTCACTGCTTTTATGGTAATTTTAATTGACTTAGTCATTTATATGGTTTCTGGGGAGGGGTTAATTAGAAAATGAAATTTTCTTTATATCATTCAACAGAACTACATCACATATACTTAAATATAACATAGATATTTTTTAAAAAAACTGCAATACAGATATTGGTCAAGAAAAAATAGTAATACAGAACGTAAGTTGAGAGCAGCCATTGTGCTTATAACACGTCCTTGATAGCAATATATTTTCCTATTACAGTGGTACCTCAGGTTACATACGCTTCAGGTTACGTACGCTTCAGGTTACAGTCTCTGCCAATGCAGAAATAGTGCTTCAGGTTAAGAACTTTGCTTCAGGATGAGAACAGAAATCGTGCTCCAGTGGTGCGGCGGCAGCAGGAGGCCCCATTAGCTAAAGTGGTGCTTCAGGTTAAGAACAGTTTCAGGTTAAGTACGGACCTCCGGAACAAATTAAGTACTTAACCTGAGGTACCACTGTATATAGCCAATTTTAGATAAGCACAAACAAAACATAGGCTGGGACTTTTCCTGCAATTTTGTGTTCCAATGATATACGCAAACTCCACTTCTCAGTTAATTTCTTTGTCCTTATTTGCTCTGATTATAGTAAATAAGTTGTGTTAGTGAAACTGTATCCGAACCCAGCAACCTCAGTTTGCCCTCACCTACGGTCTTACTTACAACCAGTCAAGGGGTGGTTCTGCCTGCCATTGGCTCTGGCGCCACCTAGTGTTGGCCTCCCTCCCTGCCTCCTGCCCTACCAGTCTCAAAGGGCACCAGCCACCAGCGATTCAGAAATAATACCACTTCTGAACTTGGAATCTGCATAAGCTATTGCTGACAGCCATGGAATTTCCTAAAAGCTGGTACAGTACTGCTTTAGAATTTGCAGCCAAGACTTTTGACACTTGGGTCAGCAATATTACTTTATTATTACTGTATTTAAAAATTGGGGAGGAGAAAAGGCATAGCTCCCCCATCTTAGCTAGTTCAGGGCGACTTTGCTACTTCTTCCGCCTTTTTGGATTCCAGCTCAAAAAAAAAAAATATGAAAAGAAGAAAAGAAGAGGAGACTGAAAGAAGCTATTGGGCGCAAAGGCTAGGCAGGTAGAGAAGTCACCTAGAGTCCTTGTCATATGCTGTAAAGCTGTGATCCTCCTGCATGTGGAAGAGAGAAAACAGGAGAAAGGTCAGTGGTTACAGCATCCACCTTGAATGCAGAAGGTTCCCAGTTCAGTCCCTGGCATATCCAGATAAGACTGGGAGAGATTCTTGTCTGAAACCCTGGAGAGCCGCGTCTGCAATCATAGAGAGCTGCTGCCAGTCAGTGCAGATAACGCTGAGCTAGATGAAGGTCCGTATAGTTAAAGCTATGGTTTTCCCAGTAGTGATGTATGGAAGTGAGAGCTGGACCATAAAGAAGGCTGATCGCCAAAGAATTGACGCTTTTGAATTCTGGTGCTGGAGGAGACTCTTGAGAGTCCCATGGACTGCAAGAAGATCAAACCTATCCATTCTTAAGGAAATCAGCCCTGAGGGCTCACTGGAAGGACAGATCCTGAAGCTGAGGCTCCAATACTTTGGCCACCTCATGAGAAGAGAAGACTCCCTGGAAAAGACCCTGATGTCGGGAAAGATGGAGGGCACAAGGAGAAGGGGACGACAGAGGACAAGATGGTTGGACAGTGTTCTGGAAGCTACCAGCATGAGTTTGACCAAACTGTGGGAGGCAGTGGAAGACAGAAGTGCCTGGAGTGCTCTGGTCCATGGGGTCACGAAGAGTCGGACACGACTGAACGACTAAACAACAACAACAAGAAACAGATGGAGCAGTGGTCTTCCTTTGTATAAGGCAGCTCCTGTATTCTTAAATATCTCATGCCGAATGGCCGTAGTTCAGCAACAGAGCACCTTCCTTGCATGCAAATAGATGGCCCCAGGTTCAAGCCCAGGCATCTGCAGGTAGGGTTGGGAGAAAGCGGAAGGGCTTGGAGAAGCAGAGTGCTGTAGTGGTTAGAATGTCAGACTAAGGACTGGAAGCCTGGGGTTCGAATCCCCACTTGGCCATGAATCTCGCTAAGTTGACCTGGGGGCCAATCACCGCCTCTCATCTTAGCCTACATCACAGGGTTGTTGCGGGGATTAAATGAGGAAGGGGGAAACTATGTCTATCAGCTTGAGCTCCTTGGAGGAAAGGGTAGTCTAGAAAGGCAATAGCAGACCCTACAAGTGTCCCTGTTCCAGACTTCCAGAAGCCATCCTGGTTTCTGATTTGATCCCGGAACGTTCCGCTTTTCCTTAGGATGTCCGAATTTTCATCAGAGAAATGTTGGGAGGGTATGGAGTTATGCATCCCCCGAGCCAAGGAGTTAAGTAACGATACAGTTGTACCTTGATTCTCAAAGGGAATCCATTCTGGAAGTCTGTTCGACTTCTGAAAATGTTCAAAAACCAAGGCGCGGCTTCCGATTGGCTGCAGGAGCTTCCTGCACTGAACTGGAAAGAGCGTCGGTTTGGCTTCCAAAATACGTTTGGGAGGCAAAACGTACGAGTACCAAGGTGTTCAACAACCAAGGTACGACTGTACAACCTTTAGAAGAAGACATCTGTATAGGGAAGTTTTTTTAATTTTTTAATGTTTTTATGTATGTTGGAAGCTGCCCAGAGTGGCTGGGGCAACTCAGTCAACTGCACGGGGTAATAATAATAATAATAATAATAATAATAGTAGTAGTAGTAGTAGTAGTAGTAGTAGTACAGGGTGTCCCTATTTTCATTGGAGAAATGTTGGGAGTTCATGGAAACGCAAGAAACAAAAACCTTCCCCGAATCCCGCAGTGCCACTACCTGCGCTAGAGGGCGCAGTGCTCGGCTTGACTGCATGAAGCAGCTTTTGCCATGAGACTCCCTTCCATCCTTCCAGCCCTTTTTTGCAGAGGAGGACAACCTCGCCTTCCTCAACGCTGCAAAATGTCCGCTCTGGAAGGGGAGAGCGCGGCGCATGCGCGCCCGCACCTGGCCCTTTGCGGAGCCGCGTTGCCATGGCCGCGCGCCGGGGGTCTTTTGTTCTGAAGTGGGTTTCTCTCTCTCTCTCTCTCTCTCTCTCTCTCTCTCTCTCTCCGCCCCCTTGAGGATGACGTCATGGGCGTCCGCGGCAGTAACGGGGCCACCTGTGGGTTGAGCGAGGCTTTAAAGAGACAGGCTCCGGCCGGGGAACAGGAGACCTGGCTATTGTCTCTGCACCTGAGGAGGAGAGAGGGGGAAATTCTCCCTGACGGAGCCAGTCGTGCTCTCGTTTCACACACACATACCCACACCCTGCACGCCCAGAAGCTTGATTCAGGCAGCCCGGGTTGCACACGCGCTGAACTCGCGTGTACAAGGAACGCAGAGCATCCTTTACACGCGCGCGCAACACACACATGCACACACGCAGAAGAATCCCTTGTGCGAAAAAAAGGCTGCCTCCATCAGTGGCAGCTCTGTGCCCGAAAAAAAACCCCTTCCTGGAGGCCGCGGGAATGAATGTTGTGATTCATTCATTCCGTTGCAATTCATTCATCCGCCCCAGAGAGGTGAAACTGGAGGTAAGATCTCTAAATTTATTCTCTCTCTCGCTCTCTGTCTCTTCTCCCGTTTTTTCCTCTCGCCTCCTTCCTCTGTACTGGATGGTGGCAAGGTGATCTCCCCAAATCTAGGAGCAGAACGTGGAAAGAAAAAGAAAATGTTTTCTTTCGCGCGCGCCTGTGTTTTAAGCTGTGTGTGTTTGAGGAGAATATTCCGTCTGGTTCAAACAGAGAAGGCATTCAACAGGTAGGGTGGCTCTGAAGTATTGTTCTCTGAGCTCTTGAGCTAACACCCATTTCCCATCTTCTGCACCCTGGGAGGCTCCGTAAAAATCTTTTTAATACTGTTCAATATGGACAATTTTGTTTTTCAAATGCAGTATAAGAAAAAGAGAGGTGGAAAAATCTTAGAAATATAGAATATATTTTCTTTTGTAGGTGGGGTGGGGTGGAGTGTGTGTGTGTGTGGTGGTGGATTTGTACAGGGTCCCACTGATCTTCTTGAACTATTTGTAAGCCACTAGCGAATGGAAGCTCTCAGCACAGGGCATCGACTGCATGCTTGTGATGAGTAGCAGGTGCCTGGCACAAAATCAACAGGAGAGAAGTTAAGAATGGAGGAAGCTAGCCGTCCTACTGAGTCAGACCGCAGATCTGTCTAGCTCAGTATTGTCTGCTCTGCATTGGCGGGCAGCATGTGTCTAGGATATCAGGCAGGAGTCTCTCCCAGCCCTACCAGGAGTTGTCGGGGGACTGAACCTGGGACCCTTGGCATGCAAAGCAGATGCTATGTCACTGCATTAGGGGGAGAAGTTGTTTGTCTTCCCTCCATGCTCTGCTTGTGAGAACCCAGGGTGGCTTCTGGCTGGCGAGGGTTGGAGTACCAGATGGAGCCCCTTGGTCTGATCCTCTAGATCTCTCTTTGTGATCCCCTTGAATCCTACTGACGAAGGTAGGTTTCCAGTTCCCGGTTTCCAGTTCCGAGACTGATCTCCAAAGTTTCTCATGGAAGCAGGAGACCATCAGAAACCACCCCATCCCCAGATCCCTCACCTCCTAAGGAACATAGGAAGCTGAATTATTCAGAGTCTGACTGTTGGTCCAGCTAGCCCAATATTGTCGACACTGACTGGAAGTGGCTCCCTGGGCTTTCAACCCTACCTAGACATGCTGGGGATTGAACTTGGGGGATTGAACTGCATACAACACAGATGTTCTGCCGCTAAGCTAAGCTGATTTATTTTTTTTGCAGTTACTCTATAGACCTTGCGGCCTTGGGGATCCTGGCTAATAAGTTACCCCTATTCCTCCCTTGGCTTTGTTGGGCTTCTCCATTATTCTTTCGCCCCTCTCCTTTCTATGACATTATTTTTCTATCCTGTTAATTTTTTAAAATGCTTACATTCTTGTTGAGCCAACTTATGGATCTTGAAGGATGGATATGCAGAGTGTGAAAGGTTTTTTAAAAGTAGAGTGCTCTCCACCCTCAGTCACTACTGTGGAATCTGGGCATCAGGGTCATTTCCTTCTCTGGCTTCCCATCTGTTCACTAGTTTCCTCTTTCTGATATATCTGAACTTCACTTCCTTGTTTAATAAGCCTTCCTGCATTGATTATGTTTCTTCCCTCCCTGTTTATTTTATTAGTATTTCCAGATGTCTCTCTGTCAATGCAAGCTTGGCTTTATGGTAAGAAGGCACCCTCAGCTATGCCTTTGATGGTAGCCAAGCTGACTCCTATCTCCTTTTGCTAATGTCCTAAGCTTCTCCCACCCCCCTTTTGCTTTCTTTCACTATGCATTTAATTTAGGTTTCCAACCTCCCCTCTTCTCCCCTTTTTCTCTTTGGAGATCCAAGCTATTAATGACACTGCAGGATCCTCTCTTTGCAAAAAGGGCAAATTGCCCTTTGCAGAACTTGTTGAGTGCTAATAATAGGATTCTGCAAACTCTTGATTGTGTTATCGGGCTTTAATCTAATCTTTGAAGCTCTCTCTTTTTTCATTTCCTTGGGGCTTCAGTCTCTCTCCCCCCCCACCCCCACTTTACAAGAGGGGAGAAATGGTTTCTTTTGAATTCTCTGTAGTGCAAATTGAATTGGAGAACAATCGCACCCTGGGAGCTAACAAAGGGGCTTCATTGGATGTCACTGTCATCCCCAATTATCTGATTGCTGTTTGTCAAATGGTTGCTGCAGCGGAGAATTCCAGCCCAGGCTTTTGATTTTCTGCATTAACGGAAATTAGAGCTATCACTGTTCTATTTTCTTTCCTTAATGCCAACCTGAGAGAAGTGCAGCTCTGATCACAGAGAAGCCAGCCATTGGTCCCAAAACAACAGAGCCTTAAAACCTGCATTTAGAGGCTAAATGCAGAACCACTGAATTTTAGCAATGAAAGGAACTTCTGGGATTCGTCCTTTCCCCAATGCAGGACACCCAAACAGATAAGTGGACTTTTCAGAAGGGAGAATATTGGTGTCTAGAGTTTGGATGGTGGGTGAAACCTTGTGATCTGATTCTTAAAAAAAAAATTCCCCAAATTCTCTACTTCTGTTCACTTGTTTGTTTGTTTGTTTGTTTTTGCTTTGCCGTTGTTGTTATTTTGTTTAAGTTTTCCCAGATGGTCAGATGAAAGGGGGAATAAATTGTTGTAGCTGATGAACTTTGCATGATCTGGAAGTCATCTCTCCTGCAGTGCCATTGTTAAATAATTTAAAAAGTGGATATGAGATGCTTTTGTGTTGGTAGTGTTTGCATAATAATAGCCAATTTCAATAGAAGGGAGGAACCAAAACACTTGTTGATGATATGCCTAATATTTCTAACTGGATTAGATTAGGACGGTCTGGAAAACAGCCATGTAGGGCAGGTTAAACATTTGGGTTAGTGCCAGCCTCGCCTCTGGGAACAGCTTCTTGGAAGAATGCGGTCTCCAGCGGGGAAGTAGCTTTCAGAACCAGGTTCTTGGACAGCTCCCTCCTGAACAAAATACACTATGGGCTCAGCCAAAGTTCTGCTTGTCCCATGATTTCTTGGCTCAGGTTTGAGAGGTTTGCCTTTGCTGCTTCCCCGGGAAAACCTCTTGTTTTGCTGTTGAATCAGAACTTCAGTCCTTAGAAAACCCGACTGACGACTGCTCTGATTCATCAGTAAACAGAAGGTTTTCCCAGGAAAAGTGGCTGGGCAAAACTAAAACCTCCCATACCTGTGCCTAGAAATCATGGGGCAAAGGGGAAATAAACCCTGAGAAGCTTCTGAAGTCTTTGGTCTCCAGTGCTGAAGTGGCTTTCAGCACTAGGGTCATGGACAGCTCCCTTCTAAGCAAGAGGCGTTGCTGCGCCTGAAGTCTTTGCACACTGAAGTCTTTGTCTGTGCAACCAGGGAAACTCTGGAAGGAGATTCTAGAGACACCACACCTCATCTCTCTGTGTATATATAGAATTGTGCCCAGTTTTGTTGGTTTTGTTTCTTTGCCTTAAATTTACTGGAGGCTTGTTGGGTGTCGACTCGTGGAGCTGCATTTTCTCTTGCCAGGGAGCAGAGTTTGAGATATATTTGAGCTCTAGTTTGTGCAATGCAGGTCTCTTGCAGACGGTTTGCCCCATGATCCAGTCAAGGATATGTGAGCCTATCCCTTCCAAGGGGACTAGCTTATATCTTCTCATCACTGCTTGGTGCTAGGCATGTCTCTGGCAAAAGGCTCAGGCACAACATGGTAATTGAATCTTGGTTCAGTTGATGTGGACAGTCCTGGGTGCTTTCAGAGCGAAGGAGGAGGGAGGTGATTGTGGCAATCGTTAGCATACGTTCAGAGAAAGCTGTGGACCAGAATGGGGTGGGCGGAATAGAGGTGACGCCTCATAAGATCTCGGCAGTTACTTTGGTGAGCGCCTGCGGTAACAGCAGTTGCTGCGGTTTCTCAGAGGAGATGAAAAGCTCTCCTGGAGTAAAGACAGGAGTTGGGAGAAGCCTCTTTCTTTGGTTTCACAGGGATAATTTCATGGCACTGATACCCACTTCTGAAGAAAGCAGCCACAGGATGGGACTGAATTGCCAGTAAGTTCTTCACTGCATATCTCTACATATATGTTTTGAAATCACTCGGAGAAAGCTGGTTTAGAAAGAAACCTGTATGACATGGGTGTTTGAGAAACAATGTGTTCAAGGACAAAGAATCAGTTCTGTTTAATTATGTTACTTCTTTTGAATCAAGGCTGTCTTGTGCTTAATTTGTACTTTGAACTGCAGCTAGTGTAAAGCTCAGAGTGCCTGAGTGTTTGTCTCATGCTAAAGGAAAGCTAGACTAAAATGGGCTAGTTCATCTCTGTATATCGCTTAAAATACCTTTCTTTCATCATGGAGATGGTGGTGTGAGCTCCCAGACAGCCCGTCATTCATTCATTCACTAGACCCAGTCTTACATAGCTTCAGCAAGTTGGCTGTATTATCTGCCTTCAGACCCTGATCTCGGCTCAGTCACCTCCCAAGCGGGAAAATGCTTTGGACTAAGCTACCCTGTGCAAAACTGACAAAAACTATCAGTACAGGCACTGAAGCAAGCAGAGTCATCGTATGATGTTAGAGATCATCTTTCCACAGTATATTTTCCCTGCCCCCCCACCAACCCACCCACAGCCACACTCTGCTGACAAACTGAATGCAAAGTCCAGCTTCTGAGAGAGAGAGCATCTGTTCCATGCACTTTCTTCACCACCCATCTGCAGATAACATCTTCTGCTGTGTTGACTATGTACCGTACTTGGGTTGTTGTCGGGGATGTAATGAAAGATGATGTTTTTAAGAGATGCGAAAGGTTCCGTGGAAAATTCCATATTTGTTTTGCCCAGATCCCTTGCATCTAAAAACAACAACATCTGCCTGCATATAACAAATTAGCACAGTGCAAGGATGAAACAGTGCAAGTTTATAGCTAGCAGGAAGCTTTTTTTACCTGGGGGGGGGGGGAATCAGAAACAGCCTCCACACCCGCAATATGAAGTGGGCTGGTCTGTAATTCCACCATCTCACTCAATCACTTCATTCTGTGTAATGTGTGAAACAGCTCAAAAGAATTCAGAAGGGGAGCAGAGAGCAAGTGTTTCCTGTCAAACTGCTTTCATTTGTCATCCCCCCCCCCTCGTTTCACTTAATGTCTCATATTTTTTTGTGTTCTCCAAGACGTGTTCACTGCTCATCTTTTTTTTTTTTAAAAAAAGTGTACTCTATACGCTGCCATTATTTCCGTCACGTCCATCAGTTTTGTGAATGGAGCTCATTCTTATGGCATATGTCTTCTTTTCTTTTTACAGATTTTCTTTGAATTCCTTTCAAATTCCACAAACACAATCAGTATTGGGGAGGCAGAAGTGAGAGTTTTTCTTATTCAACATGTTCACAATGTTCTGTGCACAATTTCTGCTCCCTTTTGTGGCAAATGGTCCAACTGACCATTGCATGTTTGTTCAGTTTGTATCATCAACAAACATTGTTCTCTGGGTGGCTAGCTGTGACCTCCCAGATAGTGTACTCCGACTTCCAACTTCCATCATTCATAACTAGCATGGCTCAGTGATCAGAGATGATGGGAGCCCTGTAACATCTGGAGGGGCCCAGGGTAGCCACCTCTGATTTAAAGGAGCTGAAAACTGACTTCATAGGATGTGCATAACATTCTTTTACTTGGAAGTGTGTTTTGGCTGGCTTGCTATTTCAGAGGGTCCTGGACTGCTTTGTGGTTCTAATTTCTATTTCATATGGTGCCCAGCATAACGCTGTCATATTTCCATATTGTTCATAATCATATTTTAGTGCTGTTACACGTGATGCTAGCGTATTTCTTGTTACCACCATTCCTTTCATTTGGCTATTGCAATTGTCGCCAGGGCGTTTCTCGAAAGATCGGGCTGCCGTTGTGCACCGTTCCCCAATCCGTGAAATGGATGTGATTGCTAAATTGCAGCTTATTCTTTCCTTCTTTCTCAACTTGGAGACACTAATGCAACAATTCCAAATAGCTGGGATAGTCTTTGGTTTAGATGAACATTACTGAGTGTTTGGTGCATCCCAAGAAAAAGCAATTGTCAGAAAAATGAGGAGAGATAAATTGATCAACCATAAGAGCAGAAGATTTGAGGGGTTGGTTTTTTTTAGGCAAATAAATTAAACTTGCTCAAAGCTGGCTGGGAGACAGCCAGATGAAAGGGTAAGATTAAAGAGAGAGGTTAAGGAAGGAATAGAGAATAGCAGAAGCAAGAGAGGGGAAGAAGTCAGAGGTAGGTGAGATGAAGCAAGCAATTAGTTAGCTCAGAAGAAGAAAGAAGATGAGGGAAGGGCACTTCATATAATTTTATCTGACTATTCTCCTCCATATTTTTGTAGCAGTGCCCCCCCATGCCCTGGCATAGTGCTAGGTCCAGGCCTCTGTGAAGGGTGCAAACTGGTGCTCAAGCTGACAACACAGTCACACTTTGTACTGCTTGCAGCAAACAACAACACCCTGGGATGGGGGAAGGAAAGAAGCTGGGCTGTTGCTGATGTTGAGCCCAAAATTATTTTCCCGCTTGAGAAATTTAGTGAACTGTTCTCCCTCACCCTTCAATTTCTCTGCTCACAAACAGGGTAGAGAATTTTGAGCGGTCATTTGCTCAAACGTCTTTGAGATGCTCAGAAAGTGAAACTGGACCAAAAGCAACAAGAAGGAAAGAATGGAGAAAAAACATTTTGCCTATTGACTGCGTTTACTTATACACCACTTTTCAACAATGATCTGTGACCAAAGCAGCTTACAGCAAACATCAAAATACAAATATATTACCGTATTTTTCGCTCTATAAGATGCACCAGACCACAAGACACACCTAGTTTTTGGAGGAGGTAAACAAGGGGGAAAAAATTCTGAATCTCAGAAGCCAGAACAGCAAGAGGGATTGCTGCACAGTGAAAGCAGCAATCCCTCTTGCTGTTCTGGCTTCTGGGATAGCTGCGCAGCCTACATTCGCTCCATAAGACGCACACACATTTTCCCTTACTTTTTAGGAGGGAAAAAGTGAGTCTTATAGAGCAAAAAATACGGTAAATACAGAGCGCATGTCACTAAATTAAGAAATGACAAAAAAAATCAACAATTTAACCAACACAGAATTTATTCATCACCATCATCATAATGTAGCTTTAAGTACATAAATACAAAGCAATGCAAGAGTTAATTGACAATAAAGTTTATGGCACTGGTTTATGGCACTCCAAGGAGCCTGGCTTAAATGCAGTTCAGGGGGGAGGGCTAGATGACATGCAGCTGGCCCCCACATCCTTCCTCCAGAGGGAAGGGCAATGGCGGTCAGTCTCTTCTCTAGCCTCCTGAAAGTACGAACTGCTGGTGTAGGTATTATTGCCCTGTGGCTGTTTCCTGGTCCTGCGTCATTATCTCAGATTGCAGAGAGTAGGATCCCCCTCCCATTTTTTAATAGAACAATTAGAGCCAAAATCAGAGCAACTAGGGTTGTCATCTCTGAAGTTAAGGTGCTTGCATGAGATAAAAGTCCCCAGTTTTTGATGGCTTGGAGGCTAAATAAAGTTGAAAAGTATATTAAGAACATGATATGGTTCGGAATATATCTTCAGCAGGAACCAAAATAGAAAGCAGGGCTCATTGCTTTGTTCATACTTTCCTGGTCTGAAAGTAACTCATGGTTTGGAGCACCAGTTTCACAATCTCCTAGACTCCCCATTACTCAGTACATTTGGGATAGTTTTCTATATCTACATACCTGGGAGAAAGCTCTACTAAATTAAGTGGGACTTACTTTGAAGGAAATGTGTATAGGATCGCACAGTTAGATGCTGTGCTTTCCTAATATTTGGTAGGGTTGGTATTTAAAAATAAACCGGGGTGGGGGGAAATCACCTTTCGATCCATAGAACACCTATAGCAGGAGAGTTGCTTCATCATTTGATACGTGGAGGGTTTTTATCAGCATTGGAAATGAATGTTGTATGTAGTGGAACTGTATGATTTAGCTGTTTAAAATATTGTATTATTTTTTAAACAACAACACTGGTGTTGTATGGCTGCCCTTAGCTCTTTTGAAAGGAAGAGTGGGATGAAAAAAATATCAGAATAAATAAGCAAATAAATAAATAAATAAATAAACAAACAAACAAACAAATAAATAAATAAATAAATAAATAGATTATCCTGTCACCATTTATTCTCAGCTGTGGGAGGGTGGAAATATCCTAAATTTGATAAATGCTATATGATCGATGAGTTAGCTAATATATATCTGCAATCTAATCAAGATAAGTATATCACACGGAGAGTAGCCTGATCCTCTGAGCATGAAATACATTGAGAGATTCGCTGTGATTTTTAGAGATGTCAATATGATTTTTTTGCACAATAGATTCCTTTTTGTTACGACCAGTTCTGACAATTATTTTACAAATATTGTAACCACCCCATCGGTTGGAAAAAGAAGGAAGGGGAAACAGCCCGGGCGTGTGTGTGTGGTTAGAAACCAAAGTAAGAAAATTAAAAGCTTGTACAGTGGTACCTCTGGTTATGAACTTAATTCGTTCCGGAGGTCCATTCTTAACCTGAAACTGTTCTTAACCTGAAGCACTACTTTAGCTAATGGGGCCTCCTGCTGCCGCCGCGCTGTCGGAGCACAATTTCTGTTCTCATCCTGAAGCAAAGTTCTTAACCCGAGGTAATATTTCTGGGTTAGAGGAGTCTGTAACCTGAAGTGTATGTAACCCGAGGTACCACTGTATATTTAATTGATCCGTTGGTTGACATTCCTGCTTTTAAAGTGTGTTTAAAGCTGGAGTACTGTAGGGGTTAAGTCACTGAGCTACAAATCAGGAACTCCCAGGTTTTAAATCTCAGCTCTGCTTTGCATTCAGTAGATCAGTGCTTCAAGCCACCATCTCTCAGCTTTTGTGCTTTACAGGGTTTTTGTAATTATTATAGCAAACTAATGCTTGTGATGTGCTCTGAACCACCTTCTTCTTCTTCTTCTTCTTCTTCTTCTTCTTCTTCTTCTTCTTCTTCTTCTTCTTTCTGTCACACCCACCCACCTACCCCCCCTTCTCCATGCTTACAACTGCCCTGTGAGGTAGGTTGGACTGACATATTGGTGATTGGCCCAAGCCAAAGCTTACTGGCTGAGTGGGAATACAAATGTAAGCCTCCCCAGTCCAAGCCAAATTATACAGCAGCGACTCATTCAAAAACGCACAATAATTGGGGGTAGTGATGCAAATCTTGAGAGGCAATGGAGTCAGTTGTTTTAGGGCAAGGGTAGATAACCTTTTTTCAGTCTGAGGGCCACATTCGGAGCTGGTCAGCTTTCCAAATTCCACATGCCAGTGGCGGGTGGGATCAGAGACAAAAGTGGACAGAGCAGTTTCCACACCCGACACAGCACACTCTGTCCTCCATCCGGGCAAGGAAGAGGCGTTATCAGAATTCCGTGACACCTTTAAGCCGGACAAAAACCCTCAAGGAGATTGTGAAGCAGTGCCACGGAGGGGCGTGGCCTGGGGAGAGAGGGCGTGGCATCCATCCACACTGACCCCTACTTACTTCCACAGATTTGTAGGTGCCAGGTAGGTCCTTTTCATGGTGTCTCCTTCTTCCTGCCTGACGCCATGCCCCCCCCCCCGAAAGCTCCTGATTCCTGTGGGCTGCTCGATCTGGGACGGTCTCAACCCAACTTGACCCAATGCCCAGATTCCCCCAAATCTGCCCCATTTGGTTCAGGACTCGGCCAAATCTGGTGCATAGTCCGAGTTTTCAGACAAGGCTCATTCCTTCCCGACCTGGAGATGGCAGGGATTGAACCTGGGACCTTCTGCATGCAAAGGAGATGTCCTCTCTGAGCAGATGTCCTTTCCCTCATGGAGCATTTGTGCAGAGCATTCCATTAAAAAAGGGTATATTTGCTTGCAATGTCGAGAACAGGGACTGCATGTTTTATAGGTGAACAAAAGTACAGTGGTGCCTCGGGTTAAGAACTTAATTCGTTCCGGAGGTCCGTTCTTAACCTGAAACTGTTCTTAACCTGAGGTACCACTTTAGCTAATGGGGCCACCGCCGCACGATTTCTGTTCTCATCCTGAAGCAAAGTTCTTAACCTGAGGTACTATTTCTGGGTTATCAGAGTCTGTAACCTGAAGCGTCTGTAACCCGAGGTACCACTGTAAATATTTGTGTGTGTGTGTGTGTGTGTGAGAGAGAGAGAGAGAGAGAGAGAGAGAGAGAGAGAGAGAGAGAGTAAATGAAGAACATGGGAAGAGACTGGGGAGCAGAACCTGTGTTCCAGTTTGTTTGCCACCCCTGTTCCCTGCCTCCATTACAGCGTTCAGCATGTGAGGACGGCCACTCAGGCATGATTTGCAACCTCTTCAATCCTATCCTTTGAGCTTTGCTAGCTTGATTATTTATTTTTCTCGTTCAACCCGCCTCCCACCCCCCACCCGCTGGCTCCCCCTGCAACAGAGCACCCAGCTCAGAGGCTGCTAATTATACTAACATGGGCGTCCTGCAATGTGTCTCTCTGTTTGTCGGTTTCATTATTTCCTGACAATGGCAGCAGATTGGGGAGGGGGAGGAGGAAGAGCAGGGGGGGGGCTGCTCTGCCTTTTCTGCCAGGGCAAGATTACAAGATTACAATGCCACAGCAGTAAACATCAGAATTACCAAGGCTCCCAGAAAGCAACTGGAGAGGAAAGATGTAGCCAGCTCTCTCGGCAAATATTGTAAGTAGCTCTGCCAACTTTCAAACACCGCCACTGCTACGTCTAACAGCAGGTGGATGTACAGATTTTTATATAATTTTATATGCAGGTATCCTGGGCTCTTTCCATCCAGTTTAGGCCCCTACTGTGGCTTATGCACGATTCAAATTAATGATCAAATTTTGTTAAACAACACAAAGCTGCTTTTAATAAAAATAAAAATAAAAATAAAAATATATATCTAACAGCAGTGTGTGTGTGTGTGTGCGTGCGTGCAAAGAATCAGAGACCCACAAATGCCTCTTCTTCTAATAATAAAAAAACATAATAAAAGTCACATTTCTAGAGAAGGACACTGCACAATCTTGATAGGAACACAAAAACTTCCTTACGCTGAATCAGATAATTGGTCCATCTTGCTCAGCATCATCTTCACCAGGTATGGAGCCTCTAGCCCTCTAGGGACTCAGCTATACAGCTGCAAATATAATGTTTTAAATGCATTATGCAAAGGTGACACTAGATGGTGATGGTGAGCTAATGGCAAATTCAATACATTTTTAAAAAGCATTTTCGCAGCGTTTTTTATATGTGTCTAAATTCTACCTAGTTGTTGCTGCAGCTCTCATCACCCCTGGCCATATTTTGCTAGAGATGATGGGCGTTGTAAAGTATCATCTAGAGCAGGGGTTGTCAACCTGGTCCCTACCGCCCACTAGTGGACATTTCAGGATTCTAGGTGGGCGGTAAGGGGTTCTACGGCACAAGCTGAATCCTCCTTCCGTCGAGCACTGGTGGGCGTTAAGGAAATTTTACCATCAAGAAAGATGCATTAGTGGGCGGTAGGTATAAAAAGGTTGACTACCCCTGATCTAGAGGGCCAAAGGTTCCTGGTGCTGCCTCGATACAGCTGCGCACTTCTGTTGCTGGGCTCCATTGAAACTGGCTTCTCCATGCAAACTAAATGACTCTTCTTTTCTTCTTTCTGTGCCTGCAGTCTCCTGGGTGGCACAAGTGCCGTTAAGCAGTTGATTGTGCATGCATATTCTGTCTGTTTCCCTCCTTCCCTCCCTTTGCATAGCCCTGGGCACTGGCAACCCACGCTACACCACTGAGTGACACCCTCTGGATTTATTGTAAGTAAGAAGGCAGGCAGATGGGAGCTGGCTAAGGGCAGGCTGAGGTTGGTGGGGAGTTCCCCCAGTCACCATGATGGACCAGCTTCCACGAGTTTCAGGCAGGGAACCTTTCTGATCCCTACCTGGAGATGCAGGGGGTTAAACCTGAGATCTCCTATATGCAAAGCAGATGCTCTGCCACTGAGCTATGACCTTTTCTTAGCTGCCAAAGTAGGGACCCATTTGTCTATGATGTGAAAAGAAAGCTTAGGACAGGCATAGGCAAACTCGGCCCTCCAGATGTTTTGGGACTACAATTCCCATGATCCCTCGCTGACAGGACCAGTGGTCAGGGATGATGGGAATTGTAGTCCCAAAACATCTGGAGGGCCGAGTTTGCCTATGCCTGGCTTAGGAGATGGTCCAGTCCCACAATTGCATTAAGAACATAGGAAACTGCCTTATAGTGTCAAACCATTGGTCCATCGAGTTGCGGCATGAAGTGTTTAGCCCGCTTCCTGCCAAGATGCTTCATTCCATTCCCTGTCCCACCCAGGCTTTCCATTCTCTCCCCCCCTCACAACTCCCCCCCCCCCAAGAAATCCATGGCCACTGAGCATGCACATCTGTCTTCTGACTGTTCGGCATTCACCCCTCTATATATACCGTATTTTTCACTCTATAGGACACACTTTTTCCCTTCTAAAAAGTAAGGGAAAATGTGTGTGCGTCTTATGGAGCGAATGCAGGCTGTGCGGCTAAGCCCAAAGTCAGAACAGGGAGACGGAGCTTGGCGCTAGCTGCCAAAGCCTCCGCAGGGCAGCGTGGTGAAGGCACCCCGCTGCCCTCTGGAGGCTTCAAAGGCTGTCCCCAAAGCCAGAACAGCAAGAGGCTATCCCAGAAGCCAGATCCCTCTTGCTGTACTGGCTTCTGGGGTTCAGAATTTTTTTCTTCTTGTTTCCTCCCCCCCAAACTAGGTGCATCTTATTGTCCGGTGTGTCCTATAGAGTGAAAAATACGGTATATTTTTACATCTAAAGATATATTTCTCCCAGACGTTGGGTTCCAGCCAAGCCTGCTGATGCCTTCCGTGTGTGTGTGTGTGTGTGTGTGTGTGTGGTTCAGTTTTGTCTATATATATGCAATGGCACTCAAATCCTGAATGCTGGGTATAGAGGGAATGAGGAAACTGTGAGGGTGGTGGTTATTACGGGTTGTATTTGACTTGCATGCAGTTGCAGAATGACTTCTGCTTGAGCAATGGGATTTTGACCTCCTCTCCTCCTCCCCTTGAGGAAAAAATAGTATGTGCTGGGTCCCCCCCCCCAATCCTCCTGAGCAGATCTCTGGATGCTGTAGGGCTTATGTAGGGGGAAGGAGAGGGGAGGGAAGTCCTGGCGGGAGGCTGCTTTGACCTTCCTTTCCCTCCATGGTAGAAGGAGGAGAAGGAGCTGGCCGCTGGAGGTCTGTCATGCCCAGCTCCTCTCTTTGGCTCCATTTTTGGAAGCATAAGGGGGCCCTGACCCTTACCCCCCAAATATAGGGTTTGGCCCCTAGGAGCCAACGTCTCTGGTCATGTCCAGTTTTAACCTAGGCTACTGTCTCTGGAAGCGGGTGGCGCTGTGGGTTAAACCACAGAGCCTAGGGCTTGCCAATCAGAAGGTCGGTGGTTCGAATCCTCGTGACGGGGTGAGCTCCCGTTGCTCAGTCCCAGCTCTTGCCAACCTAGCAGTTCGAAAGCATGCCAGTGCAAGTAGATAAATAGGTACTGCTCTGACGGGAAGGTAAGCGGTGTTTCCGTGCGCTGCTTTGGTTCGCCAGAAGCGGCTTAGTCATGCTGGCCACCTGACCCGGAAGGTGTACACCTGCTCCCTTGGCCAATAAAGCGAGATGAGCACAGCAACCCCAGAGTCGTTCGCGACTGGACCTAATGGTCAGGGGTCCCTTTACCTTTACCTTTACTGTCTCTGGGCAATTTTCTTACTCGCTCCCACTGCCCTTCTTTGCACTGTGGACACAGCTACAGTCATGGTCTTTTTCATTATTTCTTTATTTGCATGATGTAATAATAAAAGGCAATCATCGTTGCCTGCACTGCCTTTTCTAGAATAATGGTGTGCATTTGAATCCATGGCCCTCCTTACAGTCGCAGATACCTTCACGCTCAGGGTATGCTTTATCCTAAGCCAGGGTTTGTTTAGTTATTTATTCATTTCTGATTTAAAACATCTATTTTTAACCTGACCTTTGGGTTTTAACTTTCTATGGCCTTTTAACTTTCTCACCTTTTGTGGCTGAGATGTTTCAGTGTGATTTCCCTTATTTCTTTCTTTTCTGGTTTTAATGTATGTATGCATTTGTTTTTTGCTTAAAATATTGTAAGTTGCCATGGCAAAAAAGCAACTGGTAAATTTTATTATTATTATTATTATTATTATTATTATTATTATTATTAAAGGAAAAGACCAAAAAAAATTAGAATTAATCTATATGTATAAACCCAGTCACCCGCAAATAATACTAGTAATAACAACAACAGACTACCATCTGTTCACATTGCAGATTAGGTGATCATCAGTACAAGACTTAAATTAAACATATAGCTAATATAAGCCTTCCAGGTGTCCAAATAGGTATCCACATGAAATGGATGCCAATATGATATACGTTCAAATATAGATGGGAAAGTGATGTCCTTAGACTGTTGCATAAACGATGGTGAGTGCTTGTCCTTCCAGGCTCAAAGTATTTTAGCCACCATAGGGCCCCATAAAATCCACTTTTGTGCTCCATCCACTAATCCTCATGTAACTACACAGGGATGTAGTTTAAAAGTACATGAACACCTGCAAATAGAAACGATTTCACCAACACAAAATGGACACGAGCAACAACTTCAGACCAAAAATGGATACATCACTGTGCAATAGAAAGCAGAGATAGTTCTAAGCCTGCACTATAAAGCACACATTCATTGTAGTATATAGTTTAACCCCAGCCCACACGCTTTAACCTTTTCCCCATATGGAAGGCACACCCCACCCCCGCGATCGTTTTAGTAGTCCTTCCCCAAACTTTTTTCCATAACCATTTTAGGATGGGGTGTCCAGAACCGTAGGTTGCACTCTAAATGTGGTCACATGTCAGGCTTTGACGCTGTGGGATTATGCAGGCTGCTGTTTTGATTCCCTTTCCTAATCATTCTTAATCAATCACCGCCACAGCTCTGACGCACGGGGAGAGAAAGGGAGAATCATAACTATCATCAAAGCCTTTCAAAGGTAAAGGGGGCTTTTCACCTGTCTCCAACCTTCATTCTTGCCCACGATTTCCCTGCCCTCCTCCTAGCAGCTCAACCATCTGGCTTGGCCTCTCCGATGTTAAGCAAATGTTTGACTCTGTTATCAGTCCGTGCCTTGCTTTTTGCAGCACCAGCCCCCACCCCTGCCCCTCCAGACAGATGGAGCCTGAATCTGCTCAGAGCCCAGGCCTGTAGCACGCACGTGTGTGAATGAAAAAATTGAATTATTTATGATCACGTAAATAAGGGCCAGCACCGCTGCGGAGCCCAAATGTGAAAAGGCTCTATTACGTGACAAACACCTGTTGCTATGGAGCTTGTCTCCAATCCCCCCCCCCCAACTCCATTCTTCCTCCTTGTCTCCCAGCTCCAGGCACAATTACATCTTCACACCAGCCTGGATTTCTGATTTGCTGGCTGGGGGTGGGGTGGGGTGGGGAGAGGTTTTTCACTCTTCTCCCCCTGGCTCCCTTATCATCAGGCTAGCTTCCCAACCAGCACCTCATTGTCTAGCTGTTGCATCCTGGAGAGACAAGATGAAGGAGAAGGGTTGTTGAATCTTGGCTGCGATTTCTAGGATGCCTTGGATGCTGATGCTGGGAAAGAAATGTGGACACAGCACAGGTTTGGGACGTGGGCATTTCATGTTTAGCCAGAAAGCGCCCTTGCTCACAGTCCTTCTTTTGAAATTAGGAGAGGAGTCTTTGATGCGTAGATGGGTTGACAGCGTGAGGGCTGTCAGTCACCCAATTAAAGAAATATTAGCTGATTAACCATGGGTTTGAGTTGACAAATCAGGTGATTAAAGCTTAACAAATTAGGAAGTAGAACTGATAGTTTTAGAGGAGGGATGGGGGGGGGTGGACTGTGGCTCTCAGATCTTGTTGGGCTACAACTCCAAAGCATTCCTGACTCTTGTCCATGCTGACTGAGGCTGATAGCAGTTAAGAGTCCAGTGGTTCCTGGAGGCTCACACGTTCCTCACCTCTATTCTAAAGGGAGAACCAAATCTCTTTGTCTATCTTTGTTTCTACATGATGGAAAGGTGTTGCAGCAACGGTCATTTTAGAAGAAGTATTTGGGAGAAGAATGAGATGTCTATTTTACTCTTCAATCCCGAACACGCTTACCTGGGAGTATGTCCCATTAATCCCAATGGAACTGATTTCTTGGTAGACATGTATAGGAATGTGGTGGGATTTTTTTAGGAGGGGGAAATCAGCTTCTTGATTAAAATTAAGTTGATCCAAGTGCGTTGATGAAACCAATCTAATCAATCACCCACTAAGGCTATATTCCTGTATGCTTTAACCTAGGAGTGAGGCCCACTGAAAACAAAGGGACTTACTTTGAGTAGCATGTATCATATTGCACTGTTTGTTTGTTTTTTTGCATTTATATTCCACCCATTTCTCTGAGGAGCATAGTGTCAAGGCACTCCTTCATGGCGGAATTGGCACTATTATAGTTGACACAAAATACCCATTCTACATTTGTAGAAGAAGAGGAAGAAGAGTTTGGATTTGATATCCCGCTTTATTACTACCCTAAGGAGTCTCAAAGCAGCTAACATTCTCCTTTCCCTTCCTCCCCCACAACAAACACTCTGTGAGGTGAGTGGGGCTGAGAGACTTCAGAGAAGTGTGACTAGCCCAAGGTCACCCAGCAGCTGCATGTGGAGGAGTGGAGACACAAACCCGGTACACCCAGATTACGAGTCTACTGCTCTTAACCACTACACCACACTGGCTCTCCTTAGGAACTTAGTCGTTTGCTGTGGCTGCACCTGTGCTTTGGAGTTCTCTGCCTATTGATATCAAGCAAGCCCTTTCAATCTGCTCTTTTTGGTGCCTGCTAAAAGCATGTTTAGACAAGCCTATCCAGATGTTTATTAGGTTGGTGTGCGTTTCAATTTGTTTTAGTCTATTGTGGGTTTAAATTTTGTACGTTTCAAATTATGGTTGCAACCTTTCCTTGTGGTAATTTTATTGTTTTATCTCTTTTGGTAAACTCCTTTGATGTTTTTTCTATAATCAAGCAGTGTATTATCAATTTTATTAAAGAAATGGAATCTGAGAGAGGGGTAGTGTGGCCCAAGAGGGATAAAAAGTTTCCATTAAGCTCCAGACTTTGCTGGAGCAAGGTTTCTGCTTGGAGCTGTCCAAGGTCCTGCAATCACAGCCTCACCAATCCTTTTACCCCTGCTGACTGGACAGGACAGGAGACCCACCATCCTTGGGTCCTACCTACCGGTATATCATTATTGGTTCTGTTCTGCATGGGCTTTGGAACTCCACAGACGCCAACCTTCTGAATATCCTGGAGGCAAGATTTTCCGAGTTTCCAGTTTTGGAACACCCTACCCTCCTCTTGTTGCCTCTGTGCTGAATGCTTCCCCCCCCCCCCCAGTCAAATTCAGAAACACATGATTTGTTCTTGCTCCTGTCTGCCTTGTATCTTTCCATTCCCTGTTTCTTTAGAAGGTTCTTACAGTCTGCTAGAGTACACACGTTTGCAGTTGATCAAGTACACCCACTTTGCATCCTCCCTCTCCCTCGGATCCCATCTCTTTAACTCAACGGCCAGTAAATTCTCTCCCATAAATATGCTAATGAAAGCCATCTGGAAGAACCGCTGTTCATGCTGTGATGCAGCAATGGGGAATGAGCAGGTGAAGTTTGGACGTGGGTTACTGACATAATGTCGAGCACTGGTATGGGACGGCCATTACACATTTAGGAATAGAGGAAATTTCTTCTTAACAACTCAGACCATTGGTCTACATGTGGTAAGCTGATTGGCAACAGCTCTAGGGGGTTCAGGCAGGCGTCTCTCCCAACCTAGGATTTCCTGCATGCAAAGCAGATGATTATTTATCATATCTGTTAGCCAATTTTCTTACAAAGTCACTAAAAGCAACTTAGATGAAAACCACTGATAAAACCTAAAAGTACAGATATTTAGATAAAAGGCAGGACTTACAGATTCTGTCACCCTAAAAGAGGACACAAGGCACTCCTTCATATTATTATTATTATTATTAATTATTTATTTTATATAGTGTTATTTTTCGAGAAAAAGAGGTGCCGGAACTCACCATGAACACCTCCCTCTTTCTCTTAGAATGGCAATGGCAACCACCTGAGAGGTGCCAGAACTCACCTGAGAGGTGCTGGAACTGAGCTCCACCAAGTTCACCCTGGAAAAAAAGCCCTTATACTGCTCTTCATCCAAAGATATAAGAGCCAAATATCTTGAGGGCTTTCACATGGAAGAGGGAAAAAGCTTGTTTTCTCCTGCTCTTGTGAACTGCCCTGAGATCGTTTGATAAATCTAATAAATAATAAAATAAATAAATCAGTATTAAACTTGGGGAACTTCGACATGCTCTGCCATTGAGCTGTGGCCCTTCATTTGGTTTTTGAAGTAGTTTTTGAATGCATATTTAGTAAACCTTACTCAGGGCCTCTCCAGACTGCTTTTTATATTATTATTGGCAAGTGTATTTTGCAACATTCCGTTGACATAATAATAATAGGGGTGAATTTATACAACTGTCCACATATCATTCTACTTTAGTAATTGTCCTGCAATGGTTCATTATTGTCATGCAAAGGGAATTTAGCTACCCCCCCCCCCACAACACCCCTTCCCTTCCTTGATACTGCAACATTTGTGGTTGGAAAAGTTATAGGATTTCAGCAAAATGGTAGGAGAACTGATTAGAAACAAAGCAGTATGTTTGCCTCCTCCTCCCCCACAAAAATGCAGACACAAACAGTATTTTTTTGAAAATAGTTCTTGCTGATTTCAATAAAACAAAACAGAACAACTTTGAATAAACCTAAAATTGTTTAGTTGGAAGGCAAATCAAGGGTCACCTAGTCTAACCCCCTGCAATGCCTTCATAACAGAATCCAGTTACAGATGCAGATTATAGAATACCTAGTACCGAGTCAGAACAGATTACAGCAAGATATTAAATTATTTTGGAAGATCCTGTTGTTTTGTACAGCCCCTTCAAAGCAAGGCATGGGAATCGGAAGGGCCTGAGAATTTTGAGCCCTTATTAATAAAGGAGGAGAATGAAAAACTCCACTTTCTCCAGCCGGTATTTCTTCATGTCGCCTCTCACCTGTTTGTCTGTGACATCATTGGAAGCAAGTTCCATGTATGACATCATTAACATGACTCACCATGAATGTGAAATAAAAATACACCGGGAAGGGGATGGAGATGGCTCAGTCTGAAAGATCCACCATCCATGTCCCCAGGGCTTTCCCTGCACTGATTCACCACAATTTTTCTCCTCAGGAATTTGCAGTTGTTTGAGGGCATCAGGTTGGCAAAGGCCTGCCCCCCACCCAACACGTGCTCCCCACCCCACGCCAAAGCACGAAAGGCTAGCCTCTTCTGCGCTCATCCTCCCAGAAGTCTTCTGGTCCAGAGTTCCAAGTGGGAAGCACCCAGACCCTAGGAGGGGGCCAATCTTGGCCCCTTCTCGTTACGATAACCCTTGAGGTAGAATAAAGCGGGAGCTAATTGTTTCCATAGCTACGGGAAGTGGCCTTTCGAAAGGAGGCGCGCGTCATCATTGCTGCCACAAGGTTAAGCCAGCTGGGGGGTGGGGGGTGGGAGGGGAACTGGAAACTGAGGTGGGGGTGTGTGTGTTGTCTTTGGGGAAACCATGGCAACCAATTATTTCCGAGGGAGCAACCGCGAGTGTCAAGGCTGGGAGGAAAAGGTTTGGGCAATCCAGTGTCATTGACAAGTCTCTCGAAGTACTGAGTACTTTAGCACACCAGACCCCCTTTCATCTTATGCAAAAGCGGACATGAGAAGCCCCTGGAGGGTCTTCGGCTCTACAGGGCCAGGGTGAGGTGAAGGATACAGCGAGGCTGGGGTAGCTTAGGTTGCAAAACCTCCATGTTTATGAAGCAGATGGGTGGCTGAAGCAAGTTCCTGTCTCTCCGTGTAACCTCCAAAGACTTATCCATATATGGGGTGGGGGTGGGGGTGGGGAATACTGGATTTCCCCATGTATTTATTTATTTGAAGCACAGTGGCGGATCATTTTCCGCCTGAGGGCCACCTTCCCTTTTGGACAACTTTCTGGGCTATTGTTTCAGCCAGAACTTAGAATCATAGAATCATAGAGTTGGAAGAGACCACAAGGGCCATCGAGTCCAACCCCCTGCCAAGCAGGAAACACCATCAGAGCACTCCTGACATATGGTTGTCAAGCCTCTGCTTAAAGACCTCCAAAGAAGGAGACTCCACCACACTGCTTGGCAGCAAATTCCACTGTCGAACAGCTCTTACTGTCAGGAAGTTCTTCCTAATGTTTAGGTGGAATCTTCTTTCTTGTAGTTTGGATCCATTGCTCCGTGTCCGCTTCTCTGGAGCAGCAGAAAACAACTTTTCTCCCTCCTCCATGTGACGTCCTTTTATATATTTGAACATGGCTATCATATCACCCCTTAACCTCTTCTCCAGGCTAAATATGCCCAGCTCCCTTAGCCGTTCCTCATAAGGCATCGTTTCCAGGCCTTTGACCATTTTGGTTGCCCTCCTCTTGCTGGAACCACCTCTCTGGTGGGCACCATTGCAGCTTAGCAGTCCCTCTTCCCGCTTCTTGCCTTTATGTCAGGAGTCAGCAAGCTTTTCCAGCAGGGGGCCAGTCCACTGTCTCTCAGACCTTGTGGGGGGCCGTACTATATTGGGGGGGGGGAATGAACGAATTCCTATGCCCCACAAATACCCCAGAGATGCATTTTAAATAAAAGGGCACATTCTACTCATGTAAAAACACGCTGGTTCCCAGACCGTCTGCGGGCTGGATTTAGGTGATTGGGCCAGATCTGGCCCTCCGGGCCCTAGTTTGCCTACCCATGCTTTATGTACTTCTGAGAAGCCCAAAATGAATGTTTCAAGTCAAAACGGAAGCTGGCCAGCGTGTGCAATTCTACAACCCTGTTGTTTAATGTAGATCTATGACTCTACCTAGCTCCTAGCTGCGATTGGTCAAGCTACGGGGCAAGGACCAATTTGTATTTCCTTTTCTTCAATCCATCTTCCGTGTAGCGGCACTGGGCCTTAAGCTTTTAAGCCAGGCCTCTACTGTTGCACACAAGAGTTTGCTCAAGGGCCCTTCCGAGCTGTCCTAGCCATCTACCTGAATCAATGAGAACAAGGGAGGTGGGGGCGCATTTATTTGACCTGCACCAGAACCAGGGGCGACCCCCAAACCAGATAGGGAGATGGCTTGCCATAGTTTTTAGCACCTCCACGGTCGCTGTTGTCAAACTGGAATCTGTTCAGGGCTGCGCTGAATCACTCAGTGACTTACTGTAACCACCGTGAGTTCCGGCACTTATTTTCTTGATAAAAAGCACTACGGAGGCCATGTTCCATTGGTGGGCAGGGCCAGAAGCTGCTGCTGCTGCTGCTGATAATAATAATAATAATAATAATAATAATAATAATAATAATAATAATAATAATAATAATAATTAATTTATTATTTATACCCTGCCCATCTGGCTGGGTTTCCCCAGCTACTCTGGGCAGCTCCCAACAAATTAAAAACAGAATAAAGCATCAAACATTAAAAACTTCCCTAAACAGGGCTGCCAAAGTGGGTGGAGAAATACATGCAAATTTTGCCTTTGTACAGTGGGCTAATTGCTCTTCACACACCCTTTTCATCCCATATCCTTGTTAATTTTTTATATATCTATAACAAAAAACTGCATGTAAATTCTTATTTAAATACATATTTTATTTCAACATACATGCTTCTAAACATATTTTATCCCAAAATCCAATTTTTAATGCATTTTGCTACTTTTTTAAAGCTTAAAACTGCATTGAAAAACTCGGTGAAGGGCAATAGCCAAAGGATAATTACATTCTTATTCACACATTATTAGTCTGGGCAGTGTGGATCAAGTCAGTTTTGGAATGGGGGAGAAATATGATTATGATTGCATTCCAGTAAGAAATCACAAAATTCACATTTTCTCAACCAAAATGGCTTCCCTTGCCATTTAAGCCTCTCCAAATTTTGTGATGTAGTTCTCTAAGTAGGAAGTATATGGAAATGCATATACTAAGATATTAGTAAAAGTAAAAAAAAAAAATTAAAAATGCATTATATTAGCAAAGTAGCTTTGCCAAATTGTCTATATTAGGCAAAAGTGAATTTAAAAGCATTAGGAGAAATTCAGAGTAATATGCTGATGAAGTCTCATGAGAAGTTTCTTTTTAAAAAATGTGAATTGCCATGAAAATATGGAGAACGTGAATTTAAGATGGCGGAAAACAAGACACTGGGAGAAACCAAAATTGACAGATTCATCCATCCCTAGGTCAGTTTACACTGGAATTCACGGAAATGAAATTACTCAATCATAGTATTTTCACCCTACTAGTCCCATCTATCTTCCATCATCTTCCTTCTCTCTTTTCTAGCTGCCTCCTGTCATTTCTCTACTGTCATTCGGTGCTCTCGACAACACTCCCTGCCACTTACTCAACACCCCCAAGAGACCTCCTTCCTGTTCCCTTCTGTATGAAAATCCAGAACATGGTTCATTGCAAAGGGATTATTACGTATTCCGCCCTCTAATAAAATTCCCATGGTAAGTACCCTGGTCTCCTTAGAGGAAGGAGACTATCCATGTGGTGATATTGAATTTGTGAACAACTTCTATATATGCTCAAGTTGTTTCTGTGATCAGTGGAACCTTGGGTTACGTACCGTCCTCCTTACAAATGCTTCAGGTTACAAGCTCCACTAACCTGGAAGTAGATGCCCCTAGTTGCGAACTTTGCCCCGGGGCGTGAGCGGAAGTCATGTGCCGGTGGTGCGGCAACAGCGGGAGGCCCCATTAGCGAAAGCGTGCCTCATGTTAAGAACGGTTTTGGCTTAAGAATGGACCTCTGGAACAAGTTAAGTTCGTAACCGGAGGTACCACTGTATCAGGAATGATCCTGATTTCCTGCTACCTGGGAAGCTTCAGTCTTTACACCGCCACATTTCTTGTGTTTCAGCTCCATGCTCAGGGTCTCCACAAGCGTACAGTGTGACCCTGTACATGTGTATTCAAAGATAAGACTTATTGAGTCCAATGGGGTTTAGTCCTAGGTAAGCAAATATGGGAGGGGACGCGGGTGGCTTTGTGTGTTAAAACACAGAGCATAGGGCTTGCTGATCATGAGGTCGGTGGTTCGAATCCCCGTGACGGCGTGATCTCCCATTGTTCGGTCCCTGCTCCTGCCAACCTAGCAGTTCGAAAGCATGTCAAAGTGCATGTAGATAAATAGGTACCGCTCCGGCAGGAAGGTAAATGGCGTTTCCATGTGCTGCTCTGGTTCGCCAGAAGCGGCTGAGTCATGCTGGCCACATGACCCGGAAGCTGTACGCCGGCTCCCTCGGCCAATAAAGCGAGATGAGCGCTGCAACCCGAGAGTCGGTCACGACTGGACCTAATGGTCAGGGGTCCTTCTACCTTTTTAAGCAAGTATGGGATTGCAGCCTTAGAGGCTGCATTACGTCAGGATTTACGACGTCTCTCCCACACAAGACGCGGCAAGCTGGCAGGTTAATTACTCTTAGATTTATTTAGTAATTACACAGTAGCAACAGTCCGAGCTCTCCTTGCTCTCAGTCTTCACTGGATGACCCAGTTGGCGCTACTGGATGATGCTGTCTGCGCCAGCAGGATATCCTCCACCTTTTGCCCCACCTCCTGCTGGGCTGACGTTGCTCCAGTACCCAGCTCTTCCTTCTGCTCCGAGGAGATTCAGGTGAAGCCAACCCCTGAGCCGAGTCTGACAGAGGCTGTTTCCCTGCAGCTGGTTCTGTCTGTGCTGCTTTGAGAATTGACAGCCTGCATCCCAGAGCGAGAGGGACTTACATCACTCTCAATCTAGGAAGGAACCACGTCTCTACTCCCTCCAGTCTGCTCTTCTTCCTCTTCGGATTCCTTGCTGTCACTCTGGGGAGGAACGTCCCTGACATCTTATTTAATTTCTTCCCACTGGGGGCTCCTCAAAAGTCCAGTCCTCCATGTTAATGCAACACAATCAAAAGTCGCTTCAAATAGGGCGTTGCCCTTTATTTTCAGCCCTGACAATTAGAATCACTCCCACCAGTGAATCAACTTCAGCTGTAGTTGATTAACTTACCAATCAAAGCTTTCACCACGATGAATGTTGCGTGTTTATCTCTCTCTCTCTGTCTCTCCCAGTGTGCATGTGTATTTTGGCGAATGACTATTAAGACACCACACTGTGCACAGCCGGCAGCTGCTGACCTACGTGTCGCCCTGTTGATAACATATCTGTGGGACCATTATGTTTTCCTAGTGCATCTCTAACCAAAGGAACGGTCACCCTTATTTGGTTTTTAATGAGTGGGAAACAGGCTGTCGCAAAGCAAATGAATGCAAAGTACAGCCAGGCAAGGCCTGGCCTTCAACGGTGTGTAATGGTGGAGAAAGGGAGGGGCTTGCAAAGTGAGGATGGCTGTGCTATGAGAACAGCCAGATTACAACCTCTAAAGGCCCTAAAGATTATGGGTCCTATGCTTAGCAGAGAAACCAGGAATGAGCTGACTTCAGGCTTGTCCAACGATGCTTTGTTTTTAACTCCAACTCCACAACTCAACCACAGCCAGGCACAGGGCCAAATCATAGGTTTGATGAGGCCCTAAAGCTGCTGAAGGTAATGGGGCCCTTTATATGTCCAGCTGTCCTTTGTCAACAACAAATTGTCACTTGTTTTTTGAGTTGAATATATGCTATATGGTAATTTATGGACCTAACAGGTATCTAAAGCCATTTGAACATAACAAAATATGTATTTTATCTAAGTAATTGTTGAAAAGTCCATGCAGAATGTAGGCACCCTATATATAGAAATGAGCAAACCAGTGATATTTTAGGGAGCAGGCTAGCCGGCGGGGCCCATTACTTACATCATAGGAGCCTACACAACACAAAACACTGGTGCTGTATGTAGGTTTTATTTTATTTGTTTTTTATATCATATTTTCAAAATGTACATCCACAAGTTTTTTTTGGGGGGGGGGGCGGCCCAAGAGTGTGGGTCCCTAAGCTATAGCTTGTTTAGCTTATACGTAAATCCAGCACTGGCCAGGCACCAATTTTAGAATTCAAAAAAGATGTACACAACAGCCTGCCCACGTCAGGTCTCTACTTCCAACATGCAGACAGAGGCAATTTCATTGCTGAACTTAGGCTGTTTGTAGCCACAACATTTCATTAGTTCTTATTTAAGTTTCTATACTGGCAACATTAAAGCCGGGGAAGGGGGGGGGAATCCATGGCAACAAACATTAGAAGATCAACAATAAAATTGCATTAGGGGGAAAAATAGCCAATGCATCCTAAATTAGTATTTTATTTATTTGTGAAAATAAAAAAAGTTTTTATTTATTTGTTACATTTATGCTTATTTATTACACTGATACCTTGCTTTTCCTTCGAGGTGCTCAAGGCAGCATCAAGGTGCTCAAGGCGACCCATTGAAATGAATGGGCATGGCTGACAGGTTTCTTGATTTCAATGAGTTTTCTCTAAGTAAGCTTAGGTGGCGACAACCCTGTACTTTCTCACTGGGGTGTGGGGTGGACTAAGCAGAGGGGCAGTGCCTCTGTTGGATCTGAGGGAAGAGCTCTAGCTTATACCATCTCTTTGCCCAGCATAGTGTTATTTGATTCCTCCATCTTCTCTCAGAACAACAACAAAAAAGCCCTAATCATTGTAGCATTTCCTCATAGAAAAACTACCTCAGCCTTCTGGTTGCCCTTTTCTCCACCGCTTGCAGCTCTGCAGTTCTCCCCTGAGAGTCATATCCTCTAAGAGTTCATAGATGAAAATAGAGATTTCTCTCATCATAGGCCGCTCTGCCTCAGCAACTGCCCTCTCTTCCACTGTCATGAACTGATCTCCCCGTCTCCACTACACAATAATATCCCTTCCTTAAGAACAGCAGAAAATCCCTGCTGGATCAAGGCAAAAGGCCATCTAGTCCAGCAAACTGTTTTCACAGGGGCCACCAATATGCCTCTAGGAAACCCGCAAGCGGAACCTTTTGCACAAAAGCCTCTCCACACCTGCTGTCCCCGGCAACTGGTATTCAGAAGCATGGACTATTGTGGTTAGGAAGCATTCATAGTTGTGGGCCTCTATGAATTTGTCCCAACCTCTTTTAAAGTCATCTAGGTTGGTGGCCATCACTGTCTCCTGGGGGGGGGCAGAAGTTCCATAGCTTTAACTGTGCGTTGAATGATGGGATTTGTAGTCCAAATGCAGCTGGAGGGCCACAGGTTCCCCAATCTCTGGCCTACGAGATCACCAGCCAGGGAAGATCAGGTTGGCCTGGTTAAAAAAAAATGCCCTCCAGATTTTTATCGCCTTGAAGCCCCTCATCTTCCTTTTCCCTCAACTCCGCTTTTCTCTTGTGTGCCTCATCTGTTTAGTTTGCAAGCCTGAAGCCAGAACATCTCTCTTGTTTCTGGGAGACAATAAGCAGGATTTTTTAAAAAACCAAAACATTAAAGAAAGGAAGAAATTGCCCCTTAATGCAATTCTGTGATGGGTGCCAAGGGTGTATAAATTAACTTGAGATACAATAAACATTTATCAGCCAATTAGCTCTTTGGCAATTACTCTGACACCAATCCACACTTCCTACCAAACTGCGGAACCTGCTGTGTTTAAAAAGACAACAACAACCAACTAAAGGGGGGCGGGCAAGGAAAGAAGGCTGTGGATCAGTAAAGCAAGCAGCTCTCCAACCTTGTCTGAGGAACCATATCCTTGGTGCCTCTCGTTACAGATGATGTCATTCGTAACCT
Organism: Podarcis liolepis; assembly: GCF_965112155.1. NCBI lineage: Eukaryota > Metazoa > Chordata > Lepidosauria > Squamata > Lacertidae > Podarcis > Podarcis liolepis. The sequence goes on from NC_139569.1 coordinate 35,950,408, forward strand.
AGGCTATAATCTACAAAATGCAAAATGCAAAAGGTATGTTGTTGTTGTTTCCATAGCACAGCTCTTTGCTTTTCACTTTCTCAAGCAGAATGAAATTCTGGGTGCAGCTCTCTTGTAGGGGGAGAGAGTACAGGGGATTTACAGAGCCAGTGTGATGCTTATTTTCAGATGCACAGATTGTGCAGGTAGGAAGCAAGCATGATGGTGGTGGTGGTGATGATGATTTATAACCACCTGTCTTGGAAGGTTCAGCATACATGAAAGGAAGTACCTGTTTACTAGTTTAACGGCTAGTTAAACTATGGAACTTGTTCCCACAGGAGGCAGGGATGGCCACCAACTGGAATGACTTTAAAAGAGGATTAGAGAAATTCATGGAAGAGAAGGACATTGATGGATACTAGCCGTGATAGCTATGTTCTGCCTCCACAGTTGGAGGCAGCAGTGCTTTTGAATACCAATTGGTAGAAACCGCAGGAGGGGAGAGCACTCTTGTGTTTGAAATCCTGCTTGTTAGTTTCCCACAGGCATTTGGTTATTCGCTGTGAGAACAGGATACTGAACTAGATCCATCAGGCAATATTAGTCCATCAACTCCACAGATTCAGTCTTCTCTCCTAAGCCCCCTTTTTAATACAGTGGTACCTTGGTAATTGAACGCCTTAGTTGTTGAAGAAATAGGCTCCTGGACGTCGCAAACCCAGAAGTGAGTGTTCCGGTTTACAAATGTTTATTGGAAGCAAAACGTCCGATGCGGCTTCCGGTTGGCTGCAGGAAGCTCCTGCAGCCAATTGGAAGCTGCGCCTTGGTTTTTGGACCATTTTGGGAGTCGAACGGACTCCTGGAACTGATTAAATTCAAGAACCAAGGTACGACTGTATTACACTCTGCAGCTTGGAAGGTGGTGTGATTTGATGTCAAAGTAGTTGCTGAAGAGATAACAGAGGTTTGTGTTGTTTTGACCAAACAGATGGAAATATGACAGGCAGTGGGGACTGGTTCGTTGGGGTGAATGGGGCATTGCCCCATCAACTTCAGACTGCCCTAAGCCAGCCCTCACCTGCCTGCCTTCTTATTTACAAGCCAGCCAGGGAATTTGTTCTATGGCTCTACCTACTGCTGGTCTCTCCAGGCATCACTGGCGAGAGGCTTGTTTGCCGTGGAAAAGCAGTGGGTGAGAAGGGATGCTTAATCCTTCCCCTTCCACCACTTCCTCCTGAAGCCCTTCCCACCAGTTGCATTTACCCTGAGTTGGAGTTCCAGACACACCTTTTGCCATGTTGCAGGGAAAGGGCAAAGGAGGTGTCAGGGAGGGAAGCAGAGTCAGCAGGGAGATTTGAACACCCTCTTCCCTGCAATCTCTGCTCCACGTTGCCCTTCACCTCCCCTCTTTTCAGCTTTTCTGGCAGGAACCTAGGCGGCCTGGTTTTTTGCTCCATCACAGAACGGGTTATTTTGCCCACCGTCAAATGTGACTTTCTCCCAAGTAAGTAAGTAAGTAAGTAAGTAAGTAAGTAAGTAAGTGCGGGCAGGATTTCAGCTTCAGTGCCGGCATTTAATGCTCTGTAAGATCTGCCCTCGGAGGGATTCTCGCAAATTGTTGCAAAAATTCACTGAACATGACATCTGACGCCTGTTGAGAGTGCTGGAAAGCAGCCTCCCTCGGCTGGCTGGCTCAGGAAGCGATGCATGCAGAAACAGCTGACTGGAGAGCTGATGGGGAGAAGGGGAGACAGCTGGGATACAATATCATGAGGTGGTTGGTTGTGCCTCTGCCTTCCCAAGCAACACAAGAATCAACCTGCAGTGGCGGCATTAAGCCCAGTTCATGGAACAGGAGGAGAGGTTAAGGCTGTAGCTCAGTGGTAGAGTGCCTGCTTTGCATGCACAAGGTCACAGGTTCAATCCTGGCATCTCCAGGTAGGGCTGCCCAAAACCACAGAGAACTTCTGCCAGTCAGTGTAGGCAATGCTGAGCTAGATAAGCCAATGGTATGTCTCTGTAGCTTCCAATGTTTGTGTGTTCCCTGACTGAATATGTGGAATTATTGCATTAGAAAAGCACCATGGTAGATACTACAAAAAGGATCTGAAGGTCCTGGGTGACTGATCCGCTGTGAGTCCTTCTCACATGCAGATTCCTATGCAGAGCTTCTGCCAGTCAGTGTAGGCAATGCTGAGCTAGATGGGCCAATGGTCTGACTCTGTATTACAGGCATAGGGAAACTTGGCCCTCCAGATGTTTTGGGACTACAACCCCCATCATCCCTAGCTAACAAGACCAGTAGTCAGGGATGATGGGAGTTGTAGTCCCAAAACATCTGGAGGGCTGAGTTTGCCTATGCCTGTTGTATAAGGCAGCTTCCTATGCTTCCGTCCTCCAAACTAACAGGTAGCATAGAGTAAGACTAAACAGGCAGTTCTCCCATTGGAGGGATATAGCAAGCGGAATCCCACAGTGATAAATCTTGTGCTTTGAAACTCCTTCATAAATGATCTAGAGTTAGGGTGGAGCCGTGAGATAGCTACGTTTGCTGGTAAATTGTTCATGGTGGATAAAACAAACAAGGAGGGGGATTGTGAAGAGAGCTCTAAAAGAGCCTCTCCAAACTCATGAATGAGCAGTAAGATGGCAAATGCAAATTTTAAGTAAGGAAGTTTAAAGTGATGCAGGTTGGGGTAACCTCTGGGTGGACTCGAACCACCAACCTTCTGGTTAACAGCCGGATGCACTGACCTGTTTCACCAGGCTTCCTCAACCTCAGCCCTCCACGTGTTTTTTTGGCCTACAACTCCCATGATCCCTAGCTAGCAGGACCAGTGGTGAGGGATGATGGGAATTGTAGTCTCAAAATATCTGGAGGGCTGAGGTTGAGGAAGCCTGTGTTTCACCCTGCCTCATATATGCTTATAGGGTCTGAACTGGCGATTACTGACCAGCAATGAGACCTGGGGGTTGTAGTGGACAGCTTGATGAAGATTTCAGCCCAGTGTGTGGCAGCTGTGAAAAAGGCAATTATGCCACTATCATAATGCTCTACAATGGTACCTCAGGTTACAGACACTTCAGGTTACAGACGCTTCAGGTTACAGACTCCACTAACCCAGAAATAGTACCTCGGGTTAAGAACTTTGCTTCAGGATGAGAACAGAAATCATCTTCTGGCAGCACAGTGACAGCAGGAGGCCCCATTAGCTAAAGTGGTGCTTCAGGTTAAGAATGGACCTCCGGAACGAATTAAGTTCTTAACCCGAGGTACCACTGTACAGTTATGCATGGTGTCAAGAAAATGGTTCGAGGAAGGTTTTTCTCCCTCAGAACGCTAGATCTCATGGACATAGCAAAAGGCTGGACACTGGAAGATTCAGGACAAATTAAAGTACTGCTTCACACAGTTCATAGTTACACTGTGAAGCACTCTCCCACAGGAGGCAGTGAAAGCTACCAAGTTGGATGTCTTCAAGATAAATTCATGGAGGATAAGCTATCCGTGGCTACTAGCCCTGAGGCCTAGGCCTTGCCTCCACCATCAGAGTAAGCAATGCTTCTCAATGCCATAGGAAACCATAGGAGGGGGAGAGTGCTGTTCTGCTCGGGTCCTGCTGGTGGGTTTCTCACAGCCATTGTGAGAACAGGATGCTAGGCAAGATGGGCGACTGGCCTGATCCAGCCTATTACAGTGGTACCTTTGGTTGCGAACGGGATCCGTTCCGGAGCCCCATTCGCAACCTGAAAGGAACGCAACCCGTGTCTGCGCACGTTGAGATTCGCTGCTTCTGCGCATGCGCGTGACATCATTTGGCACATCTGCGCATGCGCGAGCGGTGAAACCCGGAAGTAACCCTTTCCGGTACTTCCGGGTCGCCGCGGGACGAAACCTGAAAAGACGTAACCTGAACCAAACATAACAAGAGGTATGACTGTATTATGTTCTCATGTTCTCATCTGCCTCTGTTGGGCATAGGTTTGAGTAGACATGGTTAAGAATGCACTGTGAGTAGCGATGGTTGAGTCTTGTCAGTTTTGGTTTCTCATTTTTCTGATGTCAAGCTCAGTTCTCCGCATTAGCTTGCAGATATTCATTCATTCTTTTCTTCTTCTTTTTGTGTTTTATTTATTAACGTTCTTATGTTACATCGGTAAACATTATCATATTACATCACAAGGCTTATTATAATATAATTTTCAGCATGTGTGCAAAGTTTATATACCTAAAGAAAAGAATCAAGGACAAAGATCTATTCCAAAATCATATATGTACCAACACTTTGGATTTCCTGTCTATCCCGTTATATATTCCTTTTTTTTTTTACAAATGAATGTACTCTTATTATTGTATATTTCTTTACATTTTATCCAATACATTCCTATATCGATATGTACCCTTGGTCTTATTTCTCAACTCAGTCTCTCTCCAACGTCAATCGAATGCTAGCATAGATAGCGAACCTTTACTGTATTTTTGAACACATATCTATCCCACTTTTCCATAAATTTTTGTTTTGAATTGCCTCTCAGGCTGTCAACTGGGTTTTCATTCATTCTTTGAAAAGTCCCCATGAATAGTGCAGTATAGACATTTTTATGCACGAATGAATATTTGAAGCGAGTCCTTTATTTGAAGGCCTGCCTGATCTGGAAACCACAGCAGGGGAGTGTGCCGTTGCATGGGGGTCCTGCTTTCAGGTTACCCACAGGCATTGAGTTGGCAACTGTGAGAACAAGATGCTGGAATAGATGGGCTATTGGCCTGATCCTGCTGGGCTCTTCTGATGTCCTTTGAATCCCCACTCAGCCATGAAGCTCGCTGGATGTCCATGGTCTCGCTGGGTGTCATGGTCCATGAGAGCCAGCTGATTCATGGTCCATGGGTGTCCATGGTCTCGCTGGGTGTCATTGTCTCTCAGTCTCACCTACCTCACGTATCGTAATAATTAGAATGATTAATAATATACTTTATTTTTAACGTTGGCAGCACAAAAGCTGAACCACTCTGTTCCCCACTCCCTGCAAAACACATTTCCTTCAGGTTCGTATTGTATTATTGTCTGCAGAAGTGTAGCTGTGCATCTCCGGCATGGCCGGTGTTAGTCCTGCTCAGAGTAGACCCATTTTAATTAGTTGAATATTGCCTATTGAAGTTTTGGTGCCAAGGAGGGGAATGAGACAGTTGTGGGGGTGCTTTAGGGGCCAAAATAACATGGCTGGCCTTGGGTACTCAATACACCTAGACCAGCCTTTCTCAACCTGTGGGTCCCCAGATGTTGTTGAACTACAACTCCCATCACCCCTAGATAGCAAGGCCTTAGCTCAGGGATGATGGGAGTTGTAGTCCAACAACATCTGGGGACCCACAAGTTGAGAACAGCTGACTTAGACTAAGGTAGCAGTACCATTTACTGCTCTACCTTAGCAAAACAAGTTGGGCTATACCCAGCAGTGGCTGGCACCTGCCCATTAGAACTGGTTGGACCAAAGGCAGGGAGGCCAACAGTAGGTGGCACCAGAGCTGATGACAGAGAGAGCCAGCTGATTCTGGTTTTGTCCCCATCCTCCTCCTGAGGCTGATTGAGGACAACTTGCCTAAAGGTCTACCAATGCTGAAGCCAAATAGCTTTCTCCTGTACCTTCTTCCAACTCTCCATTCCTCTTTCCAAATCTGCTTGTTTCTTATGATCTAAATCCCTTCCCCTGATAGCATTGCCCCCTTGCAGACATGGTGGAGTTCCCCATTTTATTCCGCACCAATGTTTTTAAGTGTTGAGGGATAAATACGCCATGTGAGCTTCTCCAGGACTTTGATCCAGTTTCTGGCAGTTACTCCTAGTGTGGCAGCAACAACGGAGGGGAAGAGAGGGGGAGGGGAGATCGAGTCAACTCATCAACAACAAATCTAATTAACCTACAGCATAATCTCTTAATTTGTGGAAAGTCACTGCAGCGACTCAGCTAGAACCAGCCTGTCCACAACACTGGCTGGTGAGCAAATGGCAGCGGCGCAGCCACCGTGAACACTCTGCCCATGCTCAAGTGCCTTCTGTTTGCCCTCAAGTGCTCCCAATTTTGTACAGCTTGTTCCAGTGGCTGCCTCCATCTGGCATCTCTGTGGGAGACATAACATCAAGCACCAGCCTTTCCCATGTGGTAATCCCTTCTGATTGTATGGCTGTGTGGGTGTTTTGGCTCAGTCGTGCATCTTTCAGCTTCCAATTTTTATGATCTAGCAATGTGAGTTTTCTGCTCTGTTTTTTTTAGCTAGCTGTTCCCTACCCTCGTACTCTTCTTAGGGTATCTTTCAGCTTCATAGCACGACTCCAGCCATGTGTGGTGTAGTGGTTAAGAGCGGTGGACTCGTAATCTGGGGAACCGGGTTCGCGTCTCCGCTCCTCCACATGCAGCTGCTGGGTGACCTTGGGCCAGTCACACTTCTCTGAAGTCTCTCAGCCCCACTCACCTCACAGAGTGTTTGTTGTGGGGGAGGAAGGGAAAGGAGAATGTTAGCTGCTTTGAGACTCCTTCGGGTAGTGATAAAGCGGGATATCAAATCCAAACTCTTCTTCTTCTTCAATCAGGAATCACATAGGATGCTGTCGCAATGCTACATACTAGCCAATTTGATTCGGCTATGTGCCGATGCCACTGTACAGAGCTGACTGCAGGAGAATCATAGAATTGTAGACTTGGAAGGGACCTTAAGAGTTATCTAGTCTAATCCCTGCAATTTAGGAATCTCAGCTAAAGTATCCTTGACCAATGGCCATCCAACATGTGTTTGAAAACCTCCAACGAAGGAAAGTCCATCACCTTACGAGGAAGTCCATCCCATTGTCAAACATCTCTTATCAACCAAATACACAGTTGGCTCCTCCTTCTGACTTTTGCTTAATGTTTAGAGATAGGGTAGGGTTGGAGTCACATAGCACATGTATGGTGCATTGGGGATGAGGTCGGTGGCATGGCACCAATTCCTCCCAGGTACTTACAGCTCAACATTGGTTTTCCAAAAGAGATGGCATTTTTGGCATATGTATTTATTAGAGGTGGATGAATCCGTCAGTTCCAGTAGTAGATAGGTAGCCGTGTTGGTCTGCCATAGTCAAAATAAAAAAAAAATCCTTCCAGTAGCACCTTAAAGACCAACTAAGTTAGTTCTTGGTATGAGCTTTCGTGTGCATGCACACGAAAGCTCATACCAAGAACTAACTTAGTTGGTCTTTAAGGTGCTACTGGAAGGAATTTTTTTATTTTGTCCGTCAGTTCCAGTTTCTCTCAGTTTCTCATTGATTTTCCCATCTTAAAATTCAGTTGTCCACATTTCCACAGTGACCTGCAATTGTTTTTGAATCCTCGTGTAAACCCACGAGTATATATCAGTGCAATTTCCTCCCTGAAGCGCACATTTTAAAGACACAACTTTGACTGATACACACATTTGTGCAAGCAATTTCCCCAACGTAATGCGTCTTGGTATGTTCTTTTCACTAATGCATACATTGTCAATGCACGCATTGGTTGGAGAATGGCATCACAACATTCAGAGGAGAGCAAATTCTAAAGGACAATTGTGTTTGTGTATTTGTTCAGAAAGTGCAAATCGAGTCGTTTATGATTAAAATGCAGACAAAATTAAATTTCTCCCCCATCCTTACTTGCTACTTTGGACCATTTTATTTATTTATTTTTGTAAAAAAAAAGAGAAATTTCTTTCCCCAGGAGTCCATTCTTTCTACTGTCTCAACCCCCCTACTGGACCACAACTCCCAACAATCTCTTGCAGTCATCTGACAGCACCTTTTCACTTGCTAGGTAAACTCCTTCCACAGCTAAACAGGGTCTCTTGCTGATTTGTATTTCTGCGCATGTCATTGACTTGATGTGTAATTAGAACTCCTGAAGCCTGTCTCATGCTTTAATTGCCCTGACAGGGGCCACAGCATATCCGCTTGTTAATTAGTAAACCACAGTCTCCCAGGGGCTCATTGAGAGCTGCCTTAATTGTATTTCAGCTGGAAAGGAGGGATAATTACCCTTCCCTACCTCTGCTGCTTTTCAATCCCTTTTAAAAGAGAGAGAATGAAAGAGGTGCCTTCTCTTTTTTAAAAAACAAACAAACACACACAAAGATTTTTATTTAATTTACTTTTCCTTTTTCTGCTCCTCGGGTCTCCTTCTATATTCTTTCTTTAACCAACAATACCACAAGCTGAGGTTTCTCTCTCTTCCTCTGTTTGCTCCTTGAAGTTTTCTCCCCCCTTCTCCTTGTTTAAGTCGCAGAAAACAGAAGTCAGGGGGAGGAGTGTTGGGGAAATAACATACGGATGCTTGAAAGCACATCTGAAGAAGATGCTGTCAGGAAGAAACCTTGCATTTATAGGCATGCCCATCTTCATCCATTTAGGCTGAAACCTAGGCCCATTTGCCTGGCAGGAAACCTCACAGGACCAAAAAGGATTTTACTATTAGAATCTGAGCTGCTTAGAGTACACATACCCCCCAAAAGAGGGGGCGACTTGACCACTGATGATTTGCATAAAATTTGCCTGAGTCCATTTTATATATATAGATGCTGATTTAGTAATAATGGCTTGTATCCAATGTCATACGCTCCAACATTTCTTCAATGAAAATAGGGATGTCCTAAATAATAATAATAATAATAATAATAATAATAATAATAATAATAATAATATTTACAGTGGAACCTCGGTTGTTGAACAACCAAGGCGCAATGGGCGGTTGGCAATTTCAATGGAGAAAACAGAGAAACGCGCCCCAGAAGCCGTTCGACTTCCAAGGCGCATTTGAAAACTGAAGCAATTACTTCCAGGTTTTCGGCGTCTGAGAACCAAAACGTTCAGCTTCCGGGACGCTCAAAACCCAAGGTTCTGCTGTATACCCCTCCCAGCTGACTGTGTTGCCCCGGCCACTCCCTGGGAGGAAAAATGGGGGGGGGGAATAAGGATGATATGTTTCTGGATAATATGTTTTGTTTTAATTTTGAATAAAAAAGTTATTTAAAAAAATCACCTGTCCACTAGCACAAGAGCCCTTATGCTAGCAGACATACTGCCTAACCCCTCTTACACTACTGGAAGGGAGGGCAGGGGATCTCTCCCTCCTGCCCCGTGGCAAAGCTGGGTGATGTAACAGGGGTGCCGTCCCTTGGGGGCGGGCTGTTGTTTTCAGTTTGAGGAGACCGGTTCATCCTGCCTCATGGACTAAAGTCTTTGACTGCTTCACTTCCCCCAAAAGAGCCAAATGCTGGATCCCTTTTCTGACTCTGACACCAGGTGCTCTACGGGCCTTGCAGCTGCTCCTCTGCCAGCTCCTTGCAAATTACATTCACTGGAGCTCAGCTGGAGCTGACATTGTGAAATAGTTCAATTAGATGAAAATATTTCCTTGGCTATTTAGCTAAAGGCTCGGCAGAGCAGGAACAGCAGCAAAAATAGCTTCTGTCTTTGTGCTGTCCTTTGGGGAGATTATTATTATTGCTGTTATTACTGTAGGACATCCCGGGGTCAGCTCTGAATGGAGCTGGTAAAAGTCCAGGATCCTAGGCCTACTGCTTACCACGTTTTGGTTTTTCTCTGCTGGTTTGGTCTCTGGAACAGCCAATATTCAGCAGACACAACTACATTCCAAAGTATAAATCCCATTTTAACCAGCTGAGCTGTAATGCTGTTCCACAAAGTACCTGGGATTTGTAGTTTGGTGAGAGAATCACCTGGACTGATTCAGATAGCACTTTATTCCCTTTCCCCAATGTTTCATTGCCTGATTAGTTTCTATGTTTTATGTGATCTTTCGCACGGGATAAAAAAACGCTTCTGGGAATCTAGCAGAAGTTTAAAGCTCATCTCCATGCTGATTGTTTTGGGTATGAGGGGAAATCTGTTTGAAACCCCATAAATCTGGGAAATTGTAGGAGCTTTGTGCGGTCATTTTCCCTCTATTTTCATGGGCATGTGACAAACTTTCAAATGGTATTCTGGCATACAGTTCTTGCTTGCCGTCTTCATGGAGGAACATAAACGGTAGCGACCTTTCCAATAACGTCCACTATTGTGTCACACCACGGATGTGAATGACATTTAGGGGGACATGGCGATATATGCAGTGCTGTTTTTCTAGAAAAAGAGGTGCTGGAACTTTCCATGAACACCACCCTTGTTCTCTCAGAATGGCAATGGTGCCCAACTGAGTTCCTATGAGTTCCCCCGATAAAAAGCCCAGGGTATATTGATCAAAGGGACGCGGGTGGCACTGAGGGTTAAACCACAGAGCCTAGGACTTGCTGATCAGAAGGTCAGCAGCTCAAATCCCCGCAATGGGGTGAGCTCCCGTTGCTCGGTCCCAGCTCCTGCCCACCTAGCAGTTCAAAAGCACATCAAAAGTGCAAGTAGATAAATAGATACCACTCCGGCGGGAAGGTAAACGGCATTTCCGTGCACTGCTCTGGTTCGCCAGAAGTGGCTTAGTCATGCTGGCCACATGATCTGGAAGCTGTATGCTGGCTCCCTCGGCCAATAAAGCGAGATGAGTGTCGCAACCCCAGAGTCGGTCACGACTGGACCTAATGGTCAGGGGTCTCTTTACCTATATTGATCAAAAGGCCTCAGGTCCATAATTCAACAGTGTAAAAGAAATTATTGAAATCAAGGCAGAAGTGCTACCACTCCAACCAGGAAACGAATCCAATAATCTCTACATCTGAATGTACTCCAAAACTTTGCTTGCGATCTATAGACCTAACCCTTCCATCAGTTCTTGGCTAAAGGTTCGAGGTTTCAGTAGGCTGGTTTTCATTCTCCGTACGGAAAAGGTTTGAACTGCCTGTAGAAATCCATTGAGATCTCCCTTCCTCCAAAGAAAAGTTTGAGCAGGCATGTTTATGTTCCAATGTTTGCCTCCATTCTTTTGTGACATTAGTACCACTTGCAAGCCTATCTTGCATTAAGGGAAACATTAAAATAAATAAAAAAGAAGAGGTCACAACATCCAGCTTTATTCATTTGCTTGAGCCCTTGACGGAATTTAGAGGTTGCACAACAGTGGAATCCACTGTGCTAGCCGATCCTTGTTGTGCAAGAGTTGTGCAATCTTTTGCGCAACAATCGTTGAAATGGTCTTGTGTTTTCTCTTGCACAGTGCCACCAGTGCAACAAGTATACCTTTAATTAAGTGTCTTTAGCTGGGTGCCATATTGGTACTACAAGCCCTTGGTTTTAGCATTCAGCATATACCTAGCAGTTCCATCTCCACAGGGTGAGTTACACCGCTGTTTTCACTATTCCACAAGTCCTGGAAAGTCACAGGTCCTAGCTGGGTGATTTGGGGTGTGTGCATACCCACCAACATTTCTCCGGTGAAAATAGGGCCGTCCAATTCCACCATCATCATTTTATTATTTATACCCTGGCCATCTGACTGGGTTTCCCCAACCACTCTGGACAGCTTCCAACAAATATAAAAATACAATAAAAAAATAAAAATTAAAAAGCTCCCCTCTACAGGGCTGCCTTCAGATGTCTTCTAAAAGTTGTATAGTTACTTATCTCCTTGGCTTGTGGTTATCGCATAACTCCATACCCTCCAACATATCTCTGATGAAATAGGGGCGTCCAGGACATTCCGGGATCAAATCAGAAACTGGGACGGCTTCTGTAAATTCAGGACTGTCCCTGGAAAATAGGGACACTTGGTGGGTCTCTCTGTGTGTGAATGTAATCTGATTTTCAAACTTCCATACTTCTGTATATGCAAGGAGTCCCCCAATTATGTGGAAACCACTCCTTTACTTTTGCATGAGCCACCACTCCCCCCTCTACTTTCCCCCTAATTTAAAGGGACTTAAATACCACTGGAATTTGCTACTGGAAAAAAACGTGATGAAGGTGGCAAAAATCAGATGTGGGTATAGACAGTGTGGGAGAGCTGTTGCCTTCATGCCATTGTTGTTGCATTAATACATTTATTCATCACTTACTGCATAAAATTCCTCAAAGGGACTTTCAATTATAAAAGCACACATAACACAAAAATGTAAAACATATCAGTTGTGGGCTTCCCAGATTTATCTGACTGACCACTATTGGAGACAGGATACAGGGCAAAACCAACCTTTCGTCTGATCTAGAAAGGCCGTTCATAGCATCTTGAGATGCCTCCACAACATGCTTCCCCTCCCTTCCCTTATTTGGTGCCTCAAATGAAGATTGCCCTCATCTTTGTGCTGCCAGGAGGGATCAGGTCCCATTTCCGCAATTCTCGCCTCTTTCTCTTTCTCTCTCTGGGCCTTACGGTGGTTTGGTCCATCTGGAGGTGACAGGGAAATGAGAGACGTGAGATACAGTTAAATGTCATCTTTGATGGCTGTCATAGAGCATGTACCTCGAGCCCAGTGCAGCACTCAGCATCAAGCAAGGGATAGAGAGCCCCTGCTGCTGTCAGAACATAGTAATTTTATTTCTGCTGGCCCCCCCGCCCATTGCAACTTCCATGACGCATTTTTCTAATGGATATATGCAGGTGAATAACAGCTTTCACCGCTGGGCTGTTAAATTTGAGAGCAAAAATGGATTGGCCCCATAAAGACATTTCAGAATCTTCCACTGCGGATATTGATGTTGTGCATCTGCCAAATATTCAGTACTGTACCCAGTATCACTATTTGACAAATTTGTGTATTTGTGTATGCATGAGCTGCTGCCTGTGATAGAGGTATTAGGGCCACAGATGTGGCAGAATTGGGGTGCATATTATTAATTATAACATAACACCAGTCCTCCAGGGAGCTAATATCCACAGTTTCCTCCTTACTTCCGCTACCCCACTGCCACTTCACATTTTGTCCACACAAGAATCCAGTGAGGTAAGTTATGCTGAGTCAGGAATTGGCCTAAGATCATCCACTGAGCTTCTTGGTTGAATGGAGATTTGAACCTGGGTCTGCCTGGTCCTGGTCTAGACTGGTAACTGCTATGCTTCTCTCTCTCTCTCTCTCTCTCTCTCTCTCTCTCTCTCTCTCTCTCTCTCCTCCCTCTCCCTCCTCCTCCTTCTCTCTCTTTATAGGACCCCTTCAAACATCCTTTTTAAAAATGTGAGTTCAAGGTGATTTGGGCTGTGATAAATGTTGTGTCAAAAGGACGCGGGTGGCACTGTGGGTTAAACCACAGAGTCTAGGACTTGCTGATCAGAAGGTCAGTGGTTCGAATCACCGCGACGGGGTGAGCTCCCTTTGCCCAGTCCCTGCTCCTGCCAACCTAGCAGTTTGAAAGCACATCAAAGTGCAAGTAGATAAATAGGTACCACTCCGGCGGGAAGGTAAACGGCGTTTCCGTGCGCTGCTCTGGTTCGCCAGAAGCAGCTTAGTCATGCTGGCCACATGACCCGGAAGCTGTATGCCAGCTCCCTCGGCCAATAAAGCGAGATGAGCGCCGCAACCCCAGAGTCGGTCACGGACCTAATGGTCAGGGGTCCCTTTACCTTTACCTAAAAGTTGTGGCAGTTATCTGCGATTCCACTTTCAATACTGTTTGGACCTGCAGAAGTTGCAGGGCGGACGTGCTGTTTTGTTTCCAGTTGGGTGTATAACTTTCTGCTGAAATCCGTCAACTTTCCATAACACACAAAAAAAGTTCCAGGTGGTGCTGTCTTTAAAACAAAATAACCCTGCCTTGGTTGTGCTATAGTGCAAGAGTGCCCCACCAGATGGCAATAATGCAGTAACATTGGAGCAACATTGCCGAGCAACTAATAAAAGCAGAATGATGTGTGGGCGGTTCAGTATAAATTCACCACTAATGTTCTATTTTATGACATTGATGACATATTGCAGAATATACCTGCAAAAAAAACCCCACCTCACCAGTCTGGGTGGGTCCATATTGCCAGCATTCCACAGAGGAAAAGAGTGCCTATCTTTTAGTAACCTTATTTTCATGCCAGGGATAATTTGGTGAGCTCCATCGGTAGAGCATGAGACTCTTTAATCTCTGGGTTGTGGGTTTGAGCCCCGCGCTAGGCAAAAGATTCCTGCATCGAAAGGGGTTGGGCTAGAATGATCCAATTCTATGATTCTATGACATTGTTGAAAGTTCTTCATGCTGTCCAGGGCACCACATCCATTTCATGTCCTCCACAGATTGAAAAAGGTTGATAGGTCTTTTGCTTTAGGAGATAGTAGGACACTGGGACGTGGGTGGTGCTGTGGGTTAAACCACAGAGCCTAGGACTTGCCGATCAGAAGGTCGGCAGTTCGAATCCCTGCAACGGGGTGAGCTCCCGTTGCTCGGTCCCAGCTCCTGCCAACCTAGCAGTTCGAAGGCACCTCAAAGTGCGAGTAGATAAATAGGTACCGCTCTGGCGGGAAGGTAAACGGCGTTTCCGTGCACTGCTCTGGTTTGCCAGAAGTGGCTTAGTCATGCTGGCCACATGACCTGGAAGCTGTACGCCAGCTCCCTTGGCCAGTAAAGCGAGATGAGCACCGCAAGCCCAGAGTCGGCCACGACTGGACCTAATGGTCAGGGGTCCCTTAACATGAGTCCTCTGGGGGGTATGTATGGAAATTTAAGGAACTGTCATGGGGATCTCAAAATATAAATTTCACAGGGGGGAAACGGATGATTCTCAGAACTGCCCTAAAACAGGCAAAACACTTCCGCACACTCCAAAACAAAACAAAAAAGCGGGCAGTCAAGAAAAAGGCCAAAAACACCCAAATCAAAAAGTTTTTAAAATGAAGAGGGCAGAGAACTTTGGAGGGTGCAAAGGGGGGGGGGTGTCCGGGGGTGGGACGGGGACTGGTGTGTACAGACTCCACATTGGGGACCCCAGTACTAAGAAAACATAATGGTTATCAACTGTACCCAGATATGCCAGCACTGTGCATTACTATCCCGGTTTTGGTGGGCATAAAAATTTGCAAAATGTCAAAGCGTTAAGCGAAAGAGATAAAGCACCCCCTTCTTGACCCCACTTTGGATTTTTCTGCAGGGGGTTTGAACAAGTAGCTGTATTGAAATCCCCCCACCCAATATTTGTAGATTATGCATCCTCACGCTAAGATGGAGTGTTGTTTTTTCTTAAGCTTTCAGGTATGTAGGATTAAATATCTAATATGGGGGAGATGGCTAAAAGAAACATTTCTGTGGTCTGCTGGAGAGATTTGGATTTGGATCAGGACCGCAGCACATGGGTCCTTTCCCAGCAATGATTCTGATCCCAATGGATCAGGGCATGGGGAAGGGGCATGCAGCAATTACATTTAGGGGGATGTTTCCATGGAGACCAATCAGAGTCTCTCCCCCCTTCCCAATATATATATATATATATAGAGAGAGAGAGAGAGAGAGAGAGAGAGTGGTGCTGCTGCAATTGTGCCAGATCTGAGACTGGAAGAGGAACTGAGGCAGCTGGAGTGGAAAGTCTGATTGGGAAGGGCAGCCAACAACACTTGAAAAAGAAAAAGAATCCATTGTCTGCCACATCCTAAAAAGTAAGTTAAGTCTAACCAGCCCCAAACCTGCAAAATTCTTAGCAATTTTTCTCATCCCTTCCCAACTTTCAAGGTGGTTTCTTAAACCTCTTTCACCAGCCGTGAATGGTCAAAAAGAGCTAGGCTGAAAATAACTGGCTCAGATCTATTTTGAACTAAAACAGAGAAAGAGCCCCCAAACCTTTGGGAGATCTGATCACGTGCCAAAACAGAACACCGAAATGCATATTTGTTTAAACAGATGTTTTGTCTTGATGTGCTATTTTTCTGGGATTTTTGTGCAGCAAAATGTATGCACATGCAGATGTGCAAAGGTGCAAATCTACATCAGACATGCAACTTGAAATTCGTCTGAAAAATGTTTCTTCCCTCCAAAAATTGTGGGTCCTGTACGTTTGTTGAGGGTTGTAACTCGGGTGTGTGTGTGTATGTGTGTGTGTGTAAACTACAGTACCCAGAATTCTTTGAGGAGGAAAATGTGCTTTGAATGTGCTTTAAAAGTATTTTGCATACAGCGCCTGTGTGGGTGCAAGGGAGGATCATGCTGCCTACTGCAGAGGGCTGGACAATCATTTTGGGCACAGGCAAATACATATTTTATAGAAATATGTATTTAACTTCCCCATCAATATAAGTCAGCATCATTTCTGATTTGTGGAGTGCACCATCTCTCCCTCTCCTGCAAAAAAAAGAGAGAGAATACATACTTTGCTGAACTGTCTTTATTACTATTTATTTTGTGGGGAAACCTGAGTGTGTAAGGAGAATTACTTGCTCGTAGGAGCTCATCTTCCCCCACAACCCACACACTGGGTGTTTCTATGCAATTGGATTTTCTGGGCATGCCTTCTGACAGGAAGGAAGTGATCCCAGAGACACTTGATTCATCCAGAGATGGAACAGTTGTTCTTATTAAAAGAGGATTAGACCAATTCATGGAGGATAAAGCTATCGATGGCTGCTGCCCACAATGGCTATGTTTTAGCTCTGCTGCCAGAGACAGTGTATATCTGAATCGAAGCTACTGGGAATCACAAGTAGGGAGAATGCTCTCGCACTCAGGCCCTGCTTGGGGACACCTGGTTGGCCTCTGTGAAATAAGATGCTAGACTAGATGGGTCCGTTTCCCTCATCCAGGCTCCTCTTAATGTTCTGACCGGGTCCTCCTCTATGGCGGTTGTGCCCAGTGGCGTGCGCTTTTGAATCGACCCTTCCCACTTGTTCCAGAGACTGCGCCAAATTGCCTGGCCGTGATGGAGGCTGATTGGAAATGGTCTCGCCTGTGTGGCACCTTTTTGAGGCTTGAATTATTGTGCTTATTTTCTCAGTAATGCAAGCGCACAGCTCGGGGATTGGTGTGTAGCAGGCAGATAGCCCAGTTCTCTTGCAACGAACATCCATTCGCCCCATCTGCTGCAAAGCATCCCAAATGGAGGATGTGTGTGTCTGAGAGAGAGAGAGAGATCAGCCCTGTTCCCCCCCATTTAGGGATAGCAGGGTAAATCTCATTAACAAATGCAATTAACAGAGGGTGGCCTTCCTTTTCCCACCCTAAGAAAGAGACGTACGTTGTTAAGGGGGTGGGGGAAATATACAACTATTTATTGAACAGCGGGCGCACCCCGGCTTATCATGGCAGACAGGAAATTACAGCTCGGAGCTGTGCGTTCCGCTTATAATAACTTTGGCAATAAAAGGGTCTCGTCGAACGTGGCCAAGCCGGAGCGATAATGAAGCCTGAAAGGCCCATAATTGCAATTCATTCTTCCAAGGTTAAGCCAGTTAAAGGTGTGAGTGGAGCCTTGTGGGAATCGGTCTTTCAGTAGTAGAGGCAGTGAGGCTCCTTTAGGCTGGATCCTTCTGTCTTCAAAGCTTCATGGGGGGCTGGGGAGGCCGGGGGGGGGGGAGAGTGGCCCAGGAAAGCAAATGGGTCACTTCCCATCATCCTCAGTCTGCCTTCAGCCAGCTCCCACCTGCCTGTCTTCTTACGCAAAACCAATCTAGAGGGTGGCCCTGCCTGTCAAATTCCTCCTCCCCTTTGGTCTCAGGCCACAGCCACACCAGACATTTAAAGCATCAGCACTTCAAACAGTTATTGCTTCCCCAAAAGACTTCTGGAAGCTGTAGTTTGCTGAGGGTGATGAGAGTTGTTTAGTTGTTTAGTCATGTCCAACTCTTCATTACCCCATGGACTAGAGCATGCCAGGCACTCCTGTCTTCCACTGCCTCCCTCAGTTTGGTCAAACTCATGTTTGTAGCTTCGAGAACACTGTCCAACCATCTCGTCCTCTGTCGTCCCCTTCTCCTTGTGCCCTCCATCTTTCCCAACATCAGGGTCTTTTCCAGGGAGTCTTCTCTTCTCATGAGGTGGCCAAAGTCTTGGAGCCTCAGCTTCAGGATCTGTCCTTCCAGTGAGCACTCAGGGCTGATTTCCTTAAGAATGGATAGGTTTGTTCTTCTTGCAGTCCATGGGACTCTCAAGAGTCTCCTCCAGCACCATAATTCAAAAGCATCAATTCTTCGGCGATCAGCCTTCTTTATGGTCCACCTGGAGCAGGAACCAGCAAGCCACTCCAGTATCCCTGCCAAGAAAACTCCATGGACAAAGACAACAGGCATATGAGAGTTGTTAGGAAGCCCTTATTTTCCCGACGGAGCTACAAGTCCAGGAGCGGTTTGATAACCCATCTCTTCATAGGGAGTTCTGGCCTCTTAACAACTCTCAGCTCCCTTAACAGACTACAGCTCCCAGAACCCAGAACTTGGGATTCTTTGGGGGAAGCCATGACTGTTTAAAGTGGTTTCATAGTGCTTTAAATGTATGGTGCCATACTGCTCAATTGACCTTTTGGTCTGGCCCTCTGCCGCGAACCAGGTGACTCGCGCAAGAGACCCTGACCATTAGGCGTTTCTCAGCAGTGGCGCTCTCCCTGTGGAACGTCCTCCCATCAGATGTCAAGGAGATGAAGAATTACCCTACTTTTAGAAAACATCTGAAGGCAGCCCTGTATCGGGAAGTTTTTAATGTCTGCCATTTTATTATTTTTTATATGTGCTGGAAGCTGCCCAGATGGGTGGGGTAACAACAACAACAACTATTATTATTATTATTATTATTATTATTATTATTGTTGTTATTAGGTTATATTTCTTAGGCAAAATTTCCCCTGTTCACCTGCGACAGGGAGATCACCAGATTGCTATTGTCTTGATATTGTTATCCTGCAGACAGTGGCTAAACACCAGAGAAATTTTTCTGTCACTGACAAAGACCACAGAAGCGAGAGAAGGATAAATATCTAATGCGCTGCGATGCACCAGCTCCGCTGGGCTCTGCAAAGTTAACAATCCCAGCTTCTTGCTAATCGCTTCTCAAGGAGACAAAACGAGACATGTCTAGGCTGGGGCTGAGAAATGAGGCATTTTGGAGTCACATCAGGAACGTGCTGGTATCATTGGAGGCCTCGGCTCACCACATGGCTTCCCGGGCAAAGAGAAGGCATTGTTATTCAGCATTAGGGCTCTCTGGGACTTTACCTGGAATTACTGATCCACATTCATAAACATGATTGTGTTAATTGTCTGCCAGAACAGTAGCTCTCATCTTCCATTGCCCTCCCTCGCAGCGCTGGGCCATCCGCCACATTCATGTCCCTTTGCACTCCAAATGCTGAGATGTCTTTATTCCACATCTGGCTTTGATTAGAAGAGAAGGCTGGGAATGGTGTGAGAGGGAGGGAGAGAGAGACAGGCAGGTGAAGGCTGTGGAAGGAGCAAAAATTAAGGAAAGACAATGAAATCAAGAAAGCTACCAGAACAGAAGGGTCATTGATCAGTTGCAACACTCTCCCTTTCTCTTGACAGCCTCATGGAGGAGTTCTAAACGCCCATTTTTGGTAGCCTTTCCCAACATTTTTGGTCCCTCCCGAAGACGTCAAAAGTGGGAGAATAAATGGATTGTGATCATTGCATTGGTCTTCTTCACCAGCTCCCTAGAATTCAGGATTCAGGACCAAGTTGCTTGTGGTCCACCATAGAGGCTTTTTACACCTAGCTGCCTACAATAATTTGTTGACTGTTGTTGCTTGTTGAGGAAGTCGGCAAGGAGAAGGAGAGGAAAAGATGGAGCAAATGGAGCCTTGGATGTAGAAAAGGGGGATAAAAGAGATGAGATGGATAAAAATCTGTTGAGTGATGGATGGCGGGAGAAAGGGAGGGTGTGGTGCCGACAGATGAGAAAGCCCTATGAGAGCAGGGAGAAAAAAGAGGGCTAGTACTGGTTGCAGTGTAGGAACGAGGGAGATATTTGATCCAGTTTGCATTCCAAAGCAACCGTACCTAATTTGCACTTTCTGAAACTGTACGCGAACAGGAACTTGGCCATCCTTTAAAATTTGCATCTCTCCAAATTTTGCAGCACATTTCTCCAGCCATTTAATGCACACAGAAATGCACACACTAGCATAAAGCGTTCATATAAAGGTATACATTAGTGAAAATAACTTACAAAAAGGCATTATACCAGGGAACATTGATTTGCAGAAATGTATTTACTAGGCAAAATTGCATATGAAATTAGGAGTAATTTGCACAAACATGCTGCTAGGTTTTGATGAGGACTTTAATAGTAATTATAATTCAAAAACTGATGCGAAAATTTTGGGAGCTGAATCTTAGATTGGGCAAATGAGAAATGGAGGGCAACCAAAATCGACCTACTTGCCCATCCCTGTTGCAAAGAGACCAGAAGAGTAGGTAAAGAAAGAGGGCAGAGATGAGATTACATAGAGAGAACTGGGGGGGGGGGGGCTTCCGGGTTGGCGCCTCCAGGCAATGGCGGAGTTCCTCCGATCGGGAGGAATTTGCTCCGTGGAAATTAGGGTCTGACCGCCACGGCGAAGGCGGAGACCCACTGAAATCACAGGCGGGAGAAGCCTGTGAACTTGGGATTCGGCTGGCATCCTTTGCGCTGCCCCTACTCGCAGGGAAACCCTAATTTGGGGATCCGGAGCGAAGTGGGGTGAGTGGCGCGGTGCTTTGAATTGACTGCTTCTTTCACGGAGTGAAGCCGCATCGCTGTTGCCAGAGAGCGCTGACTTTTTCCTGTGGACAATTGGACTTTAAACAACTACCCGTGAGTAGAACGGAAAATTAGATCCTTAAATTCATTAATTTGGCATCGAAACGGGAAGGTTTTAAACAGGAAGTCCGCCTTCCTTTTTTGTAAACAAATTGAAGCAAAGAAGTTGCAAGTTAAAGCCTTGGAAAGTTTATTTTTGTAAAGGATTAAATCTCCACCGGTTAAAACTATTAAACCCCCCTTGGAAGCAGGAGAAGAGGGGGGAAATTTTGGACCTAGCGAGCCTGCAGGAGAGAGTGAAAAACCAAATTACCACTGTTCCGAACCTGGAAACGGGCTGCCAGAAAGAGTGACTTTTTTTTTGACAGCTAGCTAAATAAGAGAAATATATTGTTTCCATTGTCCTCATCTGCGTTTAAAAAGTAGGAAAAGTAACTGAAAACTGAAACTAACTTTATAGTTTAAATTGTGTTTGAAAGGATTGATACAAATGGAGACTGTTTCCATCTAGAGGGAGCTTTTGAAACTGTTACAAGAGTGGAGCTGGGGGTTTTCCAGCTGCAAGATAAGAACTGTGTGAAATAGAGATTGACCTTGGACTTTAAGAATGTTGACAGAAGGAGCCTTAGTGACTGTATTATGTAAGATAAATTATTCGTTGGAACAGCTCCACAAGAAGACAGATGCTATGAATACCAAACTTGAGAACTTGGGACAAAAAGTGATTAATTTGGAACAAAAATTGACCATTAATACAGAAATTGTTCAGGACTTGACACAGGAACCTACTTTGACAGGACAAACTGGGGAGGAGACGAAGGAGAATGTTGGTGTTGTTGAACCTAAAATAACACAAGTGGAAGCCCCAGTCTTACAGAGGCAAATTGAGGACTATAAGTGGAGGCCTTTTATGAATGAATATAGAAAAAGTCAGAATTTGAAGATTGGAGCCCTGCTTGGATTGGAGAAGAAAAGTTGGAAAGACTCTTTCATGCAGAGATTTACTGACCTTTGGGTCCTGAATCTGGGTCAGGAGGTGATTGGAGTTGTGGGGTCCTTTGGATCTGGAGGAGCCTTGAAACATGATTTGAGATATTGTATGGACATTGGTTTTAGCTGTGGAGAGTTGGTTGGTCTGTCGAGAGGGAATGGGGCCATGGTTGGGTCGGGGCCCCTCCAAGACCTGCGCTTCAGCATCTTTAGCATCAAAGAATATGAAGAAAAACTGCGGAAGGGACTTGGAAAAGATTTAAGAGCCTCGGACAGAAGATCTCCAGGTTGATGAACTATATGGAATGGACGGAAATGACTGGCAGAATCCGAGACCAGGGAGAAGAGGTGGTGGTGGAAGATTAGGAAGGTTTAAAGTTTATATATAGAAATATTGTAAATTTAATGAGTGTTAGAAAATTGTTGGAATGAAACTTTATGGCTTTAGCAGAAATGTTATAAGGAGTTAGGTATAAATAAGTATTCTAGTATTAATGGAAAATAAGGTAAAAAATATGTTAAGATATACATAATGATAAAAATAGAGAAAGATGGAAAGGAATTGCTGATACAAGTAATAGAAGTGGAATACAAAAAGGGAGGTGAGAGGAGGTCGATGAAATAAGGGAATGAAAGATAGAGTAATGAAATGGTATGGTATATGTTTTTAAATTGTTGTTGTTTTGCTTTATTTAGTTTAGTGTGTTAAGGTTGTGTTTTGTATTGTTTATTGTATTGTTTTTTTCTTTTCTTTTCTTTCTTTTTTCTCTTCTCTGCTCTATTTTGTCTTTCTCTCTTGCCTCTTTTCTTCTTTTTTTTTCCTTGTAAGTTTTAAAAGTAATAAAGATTATTTTTTTAAAAAAGAGAGAGAGAGAGAACCGGGGGGACTCAGGATTGCCATCTGAGCTGTTGCACCTTCCTCTGTCCTTGGTGCCTGGAACACTGCAATAACAGTGTTCCAGGCACCCTGGGAAATATAGATTTCCCAGAGCACCTGAGTACAGATACCAGGTGCTACAGTCTTCCTCCTTGTCAGACCTTCAAAAATCTCACTGTCACCCAACTTTTGCATTCACACCCACCTGTTCTCAAGTAGCCTAAGTCAGACCTCTGGGGAAACAGGTGGTTGATGGAAGTCACGATACGAGCAGAGCTGCAGGATCAGGACCACAAATTGATTTAGCGTGCATGACCACTTTTTGCATAATTCACGCCCACGTTTTTGCTGCAGACAGATGGCCGGGCAGCTGTATTTCCACTTCGAGGTGGAATGGGGAGTGGGGAGGGAAACACCCCAGAGTCCTTATGGGGATATAAAACTGGACAAATTTATCAAGAGATAGCCTGCTGCTGAAAAATAACTCAGAGCAATTCTTAATAAGAAATTACTATCAAGAATCCGGAACAAAAGCGAAGGCTAGCAACAACAAAAAATAAATGAACTAAACTAAAGCAGGGAATGGAATCTTTTGCATTAAAACATTCCAATTTAAAGCAAATTTGAGGAAATTTATATTTTTCCTTTCCTGTCTAGAAGTGGGTTGGAAAGCAAGTCAGTAGAGGGGTGGGGCGGGGAGAGGAATCAACTTCTCTAGTGTTTCCTTGCATTTGAAACAGCAGCTCTGGAAAACGAACCAGGTTTTTTCCACGGTCTGTACGGCATCAAGTAGAGGAAGTGGGTTCGAAACCTGACCCCCCGGGAAAGTGGTTGATTAATGATGTAATGCTATACCTGTCTATTCAGAAGTAAGTCTCAATGAGTTCAGCGGGGCTTACTCCCAAGGAAGTATTTTTGCCAACCTGGTGTCCTCCAAATGTTTTGGACAGTGAATCCCATCACCCCTGACCATCGGCCATGCTGGCGAATGGGAGTATTAGAGTCCAACAATATTTGGAGTGCTGGAGACTCAGAATCCTTGGCCTAGAGTATTCTCACTGCCATCAGCCCCAGCCAGCACATTCAGGGATGGTGGGAATCATTATCCAAAACATCTGGCCCGCACCAGGTTGATAAAGGCGGGTGTATAGGATTATGGCTGAAATCTTTTTCTGTTCAACATTTCTGATGTGTGATAGGAAAATCCCAAAGCAGTTAACAAGAGTGAATTAGGGGTGGGGGGAACCACCCACAAACAATTAGCAATTAAAAATATTTTAAAAATAAAGCTACAATTGAAAGGCAAATCACAGCAGGGAGAAGCAGCAGCAGAGTTTTGGGTTCCATTTCTGTAAATTGTCATGGAGATATGAAGACATGAGAGTACTAAGTGTATCTTGATAATTTCCTAATGTGCTATCTATCTATCTATCTATCTATCTATCTGGTTTTTTGTGATGGTACTGAGCAGTATGGAATACTGTCTCTTTTTGCTGCCCCTAGCAGCCATTATGTGCTGGCATCTACAAGATGTGGGTAACAACACCTAATCCCCCCCCCAAGGTGCTATTATATATCTGTATTTGTTTTATAACCAACACTCTCTTTGTGTAAGGGCAGAAGAAGTTCCCAAACTATGGTCTACAGACCACCAATGGTCCATGAGCTTCAGCCAGGTGGTCTAGGCATGTCTGTAGATTTGTGGCCTGAAGATGGCACATGAAATAGTCATATTGATTTTCCATTCATTGTTATTTCAGTGGTTTCTTTTATTCCTTATATATTGCACTTTGTTGTATTACGGTTTTAATTTTATGGAATATGGTTAGATAACATGTGTGCATGCCTATGGAGGCACTGTAACAGAAATTATAATCCTGGGGGGCCCAGCTTGGTGTTGGCTCTTAATTTTTTTATATAAATTTCAACAGTTTGCAAATTTTATACAAAATACATACTTTCCCATTAATATTCAACTACTATTTGACTTCCCATCTGCCACAGTTTCCCCATAGTTTCTAATATTGCTGCATATTTTAATTATTCTATGCCCTATCTTTTCCACTTACAGTGGTACCTCGGGTTACATATGCTTCAGTTTACATACGCTTTAGGTTACAGACTCAGCAAACCCAGAAACATTACCTCGGGTTAAGAACTTTGCTTCAGGATGAGAACAGAAATCATGCAGCAGCGGCGCATCAGCAACAGGAGGCCCCATTAGCTAAAGTGGTGCTTCAGGTTAAGAACAGTTTCAGGTTAAGAATGGACCTCTGGAACGAATTAAGTACTTAACCCAAGGTACCACTGTATTCCCAAATGCATATTTACTGCTGTTTTTCATTCAGAACCTACTTGTGCTTTAACATGTTTACAATAACTCTTTAAATATTCTACAAAAGGTTTCCAGTCCTCCTTAAAATCTGCCTCTTCTTGATCCCTAATGTTCACAGCATGGTTGTGGCTTTTGGACACAGCAGCTTCATTTGACATCCTGCCTTGGTCTCTGCCAAAGCCCCATAATTTTTTGAGTCACCCAGTGAGCTCCAAGATTGTTAAGGATTTGAACCCAGATCTCTCCCTAGTCTGACACTCTGCCCAGCCTTTGCCATCTTTGCTCTCTCCAGATGTTTTGGACTGCCAGCTGGGTCTGATAGCAGTTGTAGGCCCAAACATCTGGAAAGCTCTAGGTTGGCCAAAGATGCTCTAGCCACTAGTCAACACTGCTACTCTTTGTTGCAGTGCACTGCAGAATGACAGCGCGCCACAACAGATGCAATAATTCTGTCTGTGTTTGGTTATGTTTTTTTTCCCAAAAGGTTTGCTTGACACAGTCGACAGCTCCTGCTTCTCCAAAGACGGATCGCTTGAAGGAGAAGCTCGTCTCTCTTGCCTCAGGAATTCTCTCAGGTACATTAGCTGTACTTTTCAGGTCACTGAAGGGGGATATGGCAATATGATGAAAAGGTCAGCAAATGCTACCAACCTGATCTCTCCACGTGAACTGGAACTCGAAGTAACATCAGTGGGCAGGAACAAAGGGAGGGAGGAAGAGCGAGGGAGACGGGCCAGCTCTCAAATTCTTTCCACTCCATAAACTGCTCTTCTGTGCAAGGAAAATCTCCCCCATGCATGCACAAAAAACACAGTGAAACCTCACTCTGTTCTGGGTTTTCTCAAAGTCATATCCAATGTCCCCATGATAATAGGGTTGTCCACATGGCTAGGCTTCAAGATTGCAACCGAAGCTACGATGTCCCTGTGTTTGAGTCAACTCTCCTTTATTTCACGTGGGCTTGTACATAACAGATTTCTGGTAAACTGAGGCCCATCCCATGCCCTGAGTTTACTTATTTTTACTTACCGTACTTCTAAGCTGCCTTATAATTAACTTGGGGGCTCCCTGCTTAAAGAGGTCTTTCTTTCCCCTTCCTTCATTATCTTTTGCCACTATGATCAACCATGGTTTGCTTAACCAAACCCTACAAAACCTAAGGGCAGCTGACTAGCTATGGGGTGCAGGACAGACTGCATGGTCTGCACATAGCTAGCCATGAGGTCTGTTCTTCCTTCTCTGTCAGAGGCAGTGTGACTCTGTAGACCAGTGTTTCCCAACCGGTGTTCCGCGGCACACGAGTGTGCCGTGAGACGTTGCCTCGTGTGCCGCGAGATGCCTGGAGGGAGGCGGGCGAGTCGGGCGGCGAGAGGCAGGGCGGCGGCGGCGAGGAGAGGAGAGGCCGCGCCTCCTGCTGCTGCCTGGCGCTCCTCCTCGCAGCCGGCAGCGCTGCCTGGGCGCCTCCGCGCGACTCTGCCTCGCTGGGTTTGGTCTCCCAGCAGAGACGGGTCACACGCGCACCTCCCTCCCTCCCTCAGCCTGCGCGGAGGGAGAGCCAGAGAGAGGCATTGCTCCTGCGCGGCGGGAGAGGGAGCAGCCGGAGGGCTCCCCCAAACGAACGCATGGGACCGGAGGGGAAATCCTCTCCGAGGAGGATTGAGCGCAGCCGAGAGAAGCCTTTCGAGGAGCTGCCGTGTCCCCTGGAAACCCCCTTCCCAGCTCTGCCTGCCTGCCTGCCGTGGGGCTCGTATCGCCCTTTAAAGGGCGCAGGAAACTAGAAATGTGGGGACTTGGGGTTTTCCTCAGGCTGAATTCCGAGCTGAATTCTGAGCGAGGGACTGAGGGACGGCGGCAACTGAGGCGGCGGCGAGGATCCGCGTCGAGCCGGGGGCAGCTCCGCGGTGGTGGTGCCGAGCGGCGGGGCAGCGCGTGCAAAAGGGAGGAGCGCGAGACAGTGGAGGAGGAGGAGGCCGGCATGTCCGGGCAGCAGCAGCAACAGCAGCAGCAGCAACTCCCGGCGACGGCTCCTCAAGCCCCGCCGCCGCCCCCTCCTCCGCCCGCTATCGCCGCCACCACCACAACAGCCGCCACCGCCTCAGTTGCCGCCGTCCCTCAGTCCCTCGCTCTGCTGCCTCCTCCCACCCCCAAAGCTTGGAGGTTCCCCGGCAAGGGGGAGGGAAAAAACTTTCACTTTCGTGCGTCCCTCCCGGCGTGACGCTGCGCGCTGACGTCACGGGGCTGTAATGGTGGTGTGCCGCGAGATTTTTTTCATTAAACAGGTGTGCTGTTGCCCAAAAAAGGTTGGGAAACACTGCTGTAGACCACTCACTGGGAAAGAGGGATTGGTGGTTAAGCCACTCCGGAAACTGTAGCTCAGAGAGGGGCTCCTAGTACCTCTCAGCACTCTTAACAAACTACAGCTCCCAGGATTCTTTGCAGAGGAGCCATGGCAATTTAAAGTAGTGTCATAGTGCTTTAAATGTATGGTAGGATGCAGGTGGCGCTGAGGTCTAAACCACTGAGCCTCTTGGGCTTGCCGATCAGAAGGTTGGTGGTTCGAATCCCCACGACGAGGTGAGCTTCTGTTGCTCTGTCCCAACTTCTGCCAACCTAGCAGTTCGAAAGCACAACAGCGCAAGTAGATAAATAGGTACCACTGCGGTGGGAAGGTAAACGGTGTTTCTGTGCGCTCATGGTGTCCTGTTGCACCAGAAGCGGTTTAGTCATGCTGGCCACATGACCCGGAAAGCTGTCTGTGGACAAACGCCGGCTCCCTCGTCCTGAAAGCGAGACGAGTGCCCATAGTCGCCTTTGACTGGACTTGACCGTCCGGGGTCCTTTATTTTTTTACCTTTAAATGTCTGGTGTAGATGCAGCCTATGGATGTCCAAAGCCACTTGGTTGGATGGAATAAATTTAAAGTGGCACATTCGGGAATGGGGGCCGTCAAGGACTTAAGCAGTGGCCCAAGATTGGCTTTCCAGGGTCACCTGATCTCTGTGACCCAGAAGGATTCTGGGTTGTGGTGTTAGTGTGCTGGCTCAAGCTGCTTATGCCCCACTTCTCCTACCAGTAGGTTTGGTGGCTCAGGAAGCAGAGGACTCGTGCTCTCGGCCCCTGAATCCAATTTGTTTGCATTGACAATCTTCTGCAATTCTGTCGACGCTGATCATGCTTCCATTTTGGGGATCTCTACATTCACTTCATTTTCAGTGGACAGTGTCTTATTTCACAGCCAGAACGCTCCTTCCAAACCATTTGGCAGAACAGCCCAGGGCTTAAGATCCCCCAACAAACGGAACAGGGATAATTACCTCCCTGTGGTTTTGCCATGCATAATAAACAAGATTAGAGCTTTCCTATAGAAAAGAATGACCTTCAGTGGCCTCCTAGGAAGCTATTGTGAAACGTTTTTAAAAGACTCATTAATGGAAGATTAATTAGCTTAGTACTAGGGCTGCAAGGGAAGGAAAATGCTTGGATTTTTTTGAGGTGGTGGCTGTCAGGGAAGAGATTTTATAGCCATGAAATTGGGGGTGGGGTAGGGTGAAATTATGGTTTGAAGATACTTGCTCCCTTCAAAAGAATAAACACACCCTTAGGTAGCTAAAATGGAAAAGTCGCAAAGTTTCCAAACTATTTGGGCCACAGTCAAATTTCAAAAAGGTGGGAACTTTTGGTGATTGAAATGGTGGAAGAGTGAGAGAAAATGCATTAAATGTTGACAGTTGTATCCATTTCAGGGCCAGTTTTGAGCCACTTAGCTTGTGGCACTTTCAGAAATTTCTTGCACAAGGGAAAAGACAAGTACATCGCAGAAGATCGTTGTGCAACAGATTGCACAACGAGGATCAGCTGTTGCAAAAGGGAAAATAGAAGTACATTACCGAAGATTGTTGTGCAACAGATTGTACAACAAAAATCAGCTGTTGTGCAACAAGCTTCTGCTAGCATAACTGTTAGATTGGATCACTTTGTTGCGCAATCTTCAAACTCTGCGGGGGCTCTTGCGCTAGCAGATGGAGAACAGTGGATACGGCCCCGAGGCCTATAAGTGATCGGCAGAAAAATCCAGATTTGAGAGTTTATTGCAAACATCTTTGGACATCAGGAGTGGAAATACATTAGAAATCTGATGGGAAATGAGCTGATTAGCATTTCTGCACCAACATGCCGATTGGAATGCAATTCTCTTTCAGATTTTGCCGTTCTCCAAATTTTGCAATGCAGTTCTCAACTCCCAAAAGGTACAAAAATGCATTGAAATGTGCATTTTCAGATATATTTAGAAGTATGGACATTCAATTAAAATTTTCATGTGCATTTTTTTGGGAGGAAAGTGATTAATGCAGAAACAGGATGAATAAATACATAGGAAATTGACATGGAGTAGAAATGAGATTGATCCATGCCTATGGAAAGGTGGCAAATATCATGAGGGAAATGTAAGCTGATAAGTTAATGTATATAACAACTGGTTGTTGTGCACATTCCCCAAGTCTTGTGGATAATGTACACATAATCCACCCAAGAAGAGGGCATTGTGCTGTGATGTTGTTTTTGTGCATATGGCAAATGCTTAAAGTAAGTTCAAACGGGGTTAATATTCATTTTGATACGGCCACCACACACCTAATTTCTGGAGAGGGTGTTAAGATAATTTTTGGAATCTGATTCCTGTGAATGTGTGTAGTGAGGAGCAGAATCGTGTCCAGGCTCCTTGCTGCGGACCCAGTGATGAGTAGTCAGAATGTTGGCCCAAGACATGTGGGGACCAGAGGCAGAGCAACAAATGTTTCCCCTCCTCCAGTCGAGATACAGACTGGCCATGTTATATTGGCACAAAAAGCACATAGAAAATCCCACAAGTACCAACCTGGCAGTAAAAATACAGTAATATTTTTTATATATATAAAAAGCAATATGCTGCTTTTCATGATGCTCAAAATCAGCCACCTGAGGCAGCTGCCTCACTATTCCTAATGGTAGAGCCAGCCTGATGCTGGAATGGGAGGGCGGGTTATTGGCCATTCAACCACTGAAGCACACTAGATTAGGTAAGATAAAAGGTAAAGGATCCCTGGACGGTTAAATCCAATCAAAGGCAATTATGAGGTGTGGCGCTCATCTCGCTTCAGGCCGAGGGAGCTGGCGTTTGTCCATAGACAGTCTTCTGGGTCATATGGCCAGCATGACTAAACCTCTTCTGGCACAACAGGACACCATGACGAAAACCAGAGCGCACAGAAACGCTGTTTACCTTCCCGCTGCAGCGGTACCTATTTATCTACTTGCACTGGTGTGCTTTCGAACTGCTACGTTGGCAGGAGCTGGGACTGAGCAACGGGAGCGCACCCAGTTGTGGGGATTCAAACCACCGACCTTCCAATCGGCAAGTCCAAGAGTCTTAGTGGTTTAGAGTCTAGACCAGAGTGCCACCCGCTCCCTCTACCCTTACACTAGGTTACCTTGGGGCAGTCACTATCATCTACTGCACAAGATTGTTGAAAGAATGAAATAAAAAGGAAAGGTCAGCTAAATGTGAAATAAATATGCATACAATTGGATACATGTAGCTTCCATAATATAGGTAATTGGGAGACCCCACTTTCTGCCATGTTCCTGGTTGTGTGGAGATAGCTTCCATGTGTTGGCACACTCTGAGATTCTATTCTTTTGCTAGATGCAGACAGAATTCACCAGCAACACTTACAGAACTGACCCTTTAGTTATGCACAGAATGATTTCTGCTGTTGCCCTCCCAACAAGACGTACTGCATTTCTGCTTTAAGTTATAGTTATTTTTCCAAAGGTCCATCCATCCATCCGTCACGTTTGACAAATTTCATGCAAATCTGTCTTTTCTGTTATTGATGATAATACATTTTCTCTTTTTTGGTGCTACATAAGTGACTCTTGCTGGAGCCTGGAGTTCCTTGGTGTAAGAATCTTTTCTTCCCCATCACATTCCTCAAGAGGAAAGGGGGAAAAGGAAGAACTGATGGTATTCAGGTGGGTCTAATCCAACTTCAGTCTTCCTAGTATGGATGGTTGAGCTACTGACTGGGCATCTTGCATTTCTGTTGGGCATCGTTCTATTTACAAAGAAATGCTTATACCACTCTTCACCCAAAGGGTAGTTTACACCATAAAAAACCCAATGTAACATACATGTAACATAACAAAACATCCCTAAAATGCAAAAGTAAAAAAACAGTTATGTCAATACAATTCATAATAAGCAACAACATCAAATTGTTCATATATTATTTCAGGCGCTGATCTCGTAATCTGAAAGCTTCCTGGAAGGAGGTGTGTCTTGATCTTTTTTCTTAAAATAAAAATAAAAAAATAAGATGGTGTGGTTAGAGTATTCCACACATGTGGTGCCACTACTGAAAAGGTCATGCCAGAAGCCCAGGCACTAGGTGCACATCATTCCGCACAGGGACCACCAGTTTGGCCTCGTCTGCTGAACTTGAAGATCTGAGATGCTGAGGAGTCAGCATTGTGGGGAATGAATCCCACATGAAACACACTTGCCCTGCTCCTTATGGAAGACTAGTGATTTTGTTGTTCTTTTATCTCATGACAACAAGTCACAGTCTGCCTTACGAAGCCTGGCTTCTGCTTCGGTGATGTCACGGAAACCCCTCAACTCTATCTATGGTCCCGTTAAGCTTTCCATCATTGTCTTTGCACACAGTCTTCATGCGGGATGCACAGCAGATGCATGAAGGATGATGAGTCACCTCCTGTTCCTCTTGTTTCTGATCACCTCCGTCGTTGCTTTTGTGAGCGCTTGAGAGGAAAGCAATGAGAGGGCAGGTCCGAAATGCATTTTGCCGTCTGCCCACAGGAGAAAAGGTTGGCAGCACTCACCAAACGTTTCTGCAGAACAGGACGGCGCCAGAATTCAGTGCCAGGTGAGTTAGCAGCTAAGCCAATAGCTGCAGGGATGGGGAACCCTTTTTCGAGGGCCACCTTCCCATCTAGGCAATCTTCTGGAGGCCACATGCCAGTGTTGGGCAGAGCCAGAAGGAAAAGGGGGCAAAGCGATCAATGTAATTTTGGCTAGTATTTGTATCCACACACCCCTTTCTTCCCTTCCCTTCAGGCAAGATAGATGCATTAGAGTTCAAGGACACATTCAAGCTAGGCAGAAACTGGGATGGTGTGCAGCAGGGGGCCGTGGCCTTGGGAGATGACATCACAGAAAAGGGGTGTGGCCTGGAGAGAGTCCCAAGGACCAGGCAGAGGTCTGGAGGGCCACAGGGCTCCTGAACCTGAGGTTGTCCGTCCTTGGAACTGCACGCTGAAGTAGGAACCAACTCACTAGCGAAATAAGCACGCTTGGACAGCTGCCTGAGGCCAGACCCTGACAGGACGCAGCAGC
The DNA here is from genome assembly GCF_965112155.1 of Podarcis liolepis. Taxonomy (NCBI): domain Eukaryota; kingdom Metazoa; phylum Chordata; class Lepidosauria; order Squamata; family Lacertidae; genus Podarcis; species Podarcis liolepis. The sequence continues at coordinate 35,982,585 of NC_139569.1, forward strand.
ATTGATGCCTTTCTTAGGTCTCTCCCCCCCCCCCCACACACATACCAGCCAGCCAGTGTCAGAGCAGCACCAGGCAGCTGAGTCTAGCTGCCATTTTAATTCCCCACAATGCCCCTGATGCAGCATCACACTGGGGCTTTGTGGGAAATTAAAATGGCGGCCCTCACCCATCTGATTCTGCTAAGAGCATGGTTGCCTGCTGAGCACTGAGATCATCTGGAGGACCACTGTGTTACAGAGGCCCAAATGTCTTCCACTAGAAGTCAGGCATTTAGGGACACCAGCCCCATGCTGTGAAAACACTCTTCCAGAAGAGTTGCAGCAGAGGCATCCTCACTTTTGACTTTCAGACATTTCTTTATGTAGACACTGCATTGTGTAGCTGTGTTTTGAGCAGCCAGCAATTTAATTATCTTTAACTATATGAATATATCTAAAGAGCTTTAGATTTTGTTTTGGTTTTTGCTGGTTTTAAAGCATGTGTTCTATTTTGTTGTAAATTACTTTGAGCTATTCTTGTTAAAAAAAAATAACTAATGTGTTTACTAAATTACATGCACATCCACACACACAAATATAGATTCATCTACACAGCACAAGCAACCAAGGCCTTACTTTCAATTCTCAGAGAGAAAAATAAGAGAGTTATCATGCATCTCCCAGCCTCCTCCTTTTCCAGAAGCACATCCACCTTCCCTGGTCTATCTGTGATCTCTTCCCCTCTCTCCATCTCAACCCCACTTGTCTGAGCAGAGAGGAGAAAGCAATCTGATACCGCTCCTCACCGTCTTTTGCAACTGCCCTGCCTCCTATCATCCCCACTGCCAAAGAAACCAGCAGGTGTCTGGTCCGTATTAGAAATCTTATTTGCACAAGAGGAAAAGTGCAAATTAACATCTCTCCTCTTCTCCACGCTGGACTTCCAGGGGGTTGGGGTACAGAGGGAGGACACAGGTTGAGAATTTTGGCACAATGGAAAGCTTCCAAAATTAATGAGGAGTGACCAGGTGGGAGGGGAAGAGACAACAGGCAGCAGAAAAGAAGATGCTGTTGCAGCTAAGAACCATTTCATTTGTGACCTTAGCTAGCTCTCTTAAATAATAATAGAACGAATGATGAAGGAGGCGATGGTTTGCCATAAGGAAGGGCTGTAGCTCCATAGGAGAGTAAATGCTTTGAATGCAGATGGTGCTGTATTCCGTACCAATCATCTCCCAGTAGGAATGGGACAAACTTCTCTGCCTGGAACCCTGGAAAGCCACTGCCGATGGGTGCAAGAGGGGGTGGAGTCATTCTGAGAAGAGGTGGAGCTGAGAAGAGAGGCGGAGCCTGAGAGGAGTGGCTAGGGGTACAACCTGAAAGCTTGCTGGACTGCACCCAGCCCACAAGCTGCCTGTGTTATGGGCTACATGTGGCTCCATCTGGCATGCAGGCCAACAGTTCCCTACCCTGGTGCAGGAAAGAATGAGCTACATAGACTAGTGGACTGACTCTACACAAAGCAAAAGTCTTATGTTTTTAACACGCTGTTGATGGTGCCGCCTGGTTGTTGCTCACCTGTGACGGGGACTTTTTGGTGGCAGCTCCCCATTTGTGGAATGCTCCCCGTGGTGAGGTGCATCCATTTCCCTTAATACTAACATTCAGGAGAAAATTTAAAACATTCCTGCTTGTTGGCAGAGATAGACTGTCCCTGGCCAACTTTTTAGTTGTGAGAATATGTGACTTGTTTGCATTTTAAAAATAATTTAAAATGCATTCACTTATGGGTTTTTTGGGGGGCTGGGTTTTTTGATGTTGTTATTGTCCTGGGCTCTCTCTTCTGGGAAGAAGGAGGGGGTGGAAATTTAAGGGAATTAAAAATCTTCTTCTTTGGAGATCACACATAGCCAAGTAAGATTGTCTTCCATAAATAAGGTTTTAACAATGAGTCCGTAAGTGACTGTGGAGGCCAATTCTGCATCTACACTTCCTTCCATAGTGGGGACATTAGTTTCCGGGCGTCAGTTGATCACAGTGTGGATTTGCCAAGTGTGCTTTCCTCTTAGCACATTTCTCCCTTGCGTCCTGAGTTCGAGTGTCTTCAAAGCCCATGACACCTTTGGTAAAGGTTGTTCTCCAGTTGGAGCGCTCTCAGGCAAGTGTTTCCCAATTGTTGGTGTTTATACTACATTTTAAAAAAATTGCCTTGAGACAGTTTTTGAACCTCTTTTGTTGACCACCAGCATTACGCTTTCCATTTTTAAGTTTGGAATAGAGTAGTTGCTTTGGAAAACGATACTCAGGCAGAAGCCTCCCTTTTCAGACAAGAAATCTGTATTCTGAAATTGCCCCCCCCCCAAAAAAAACCCCTCCTCTGGTGAGAAATAGATGAAACACAAAATAATAGATTTCCCTGAGCCTGAATCCATAGACCAGCAGTCCTTAGCTTGAGGGGGTACAGGAAGCGAGGGGGATCAGAGACAGCGAGCTGTTGTCTAACTTGAAAGTTGGATCTTCTCAGCATTGAGACAGACATGTCCTGTGCAGGGCAAGATGGGGAACAGCAAGCCATCAGACTAATTTGCCGGGGTTCTTCCCTTTGAAGAGCTGGCGGAAGCCATCCGTCAGACTATCCTGCCTCTGTCCCCCGCTAGCCAAGCCACAGGGCAAGGGCGTTGGCTTTAATGCAAAGTCTGTGCATGTGGCCTGGAGCATCCAGAAACTGCCCTCTGCTGGGGGACCGAGAAGGCAGGAAGAGACAGGAAGAGCTCACGCACCATCGCAACCAATTTCCAACCCTTCTGATGCAGACAGAGCTGCTAATGAAAAGCCCTTCCAGAGAGGGAGAGCATGCTGTGTGCTGAAACCATGTGCTCAGGAGTTTGAGCAAACACACAGATTCTGTTAAAGGGCCAAGAAGACACTGCCTTTGTTAGTTAAAGCTATTCCCTGCCCCCCTTTTCTTTTCTCTCCTAGTTAAGGTTGGGGAAAGAGCTGTAGCTCCCTGATATAGCATCACCCCTTGCACGCAGAACATCCTGGATTCAGTCCCCAGCACATCCAGGTAGAGCTGGGAAAGAGCTTATGTTTTTACTGGCCCTGCTCTTATATGTCTTCATTAGCAAACCCAATACAGTGGTACCTCGGGTTACAGATGCTTCATGTTACAGATGCTTTAGGTTACAGATTCCACTAACCCAGAAATTGTACCTCGGGTTAAGAAATTTGCTTCAGGATGAGAACAGAAATTGTGTGGCAGCGGGAGGCCCCATTAGCTAAAGTGGTACCTCAGGTTAAGAACAGTTTCAGGTTAAGAACGGACCTCCAGAACGAATTAAGTTCTTAACCCGAGGTACCACTGTATGAGGAATTTAAGGAGGTGACATTCTTCCCAACACTGTTGAGTTTCATGCCTGGAAAAACTTTCCCTCTTTAATTCCTTGCACATCAGGCTGCTCTTAAGAACAGCAGGAGCTTTTCCTAGAAAAACAAATTGTTGACTATAGTTGTGGGCAACGCAGCCCCCCCAAAAAACTTGTGTATTCTGCATTGACACAATAATAATGCATTATTGATGGGTTTATACTGGAGCTTCTGTCCTGAATTCCAGTTTATTAGTTGTTCTGGGATCCTCCCCCAAGCCTGCCCACCCCTGATTTAGGGAGGGTGAGAGAGGGAGGCTTAATTTGCAAACAAATTGTGCAGATATTGCAAATACATTGTTGGTAACTGTTTTGTTTTCTGTTTGTACTTATTGGATTCTCCCAGAATCCATATTAAAGGGTTGAATGCAGGATGGCATTTTCTGTGGGGAGGGGGGAAGCATGCATGAGCAACACTTATCCCACAACAAGTTCATCTTGGATCCCCCACTGACTCGCTGCAGAACAACAGTAAATGCAGCAAAGGCTCTTAAAGCTACAGCTCTTTACACACTTTTTGGGGAGTGAGTCCCATTAAACAAAGGGACACAGGTGGTGCTGTGGGTTAAACCACAGAGCCTAGGACTTGCCAATCAGAAGGTTGGCGGTCCAAATCCCCGCGACGGGGTGAGCTCCCGTTGCTTGGCCCCTGCTCCTGCCAACCTAGCAGTTCGTAAGCACGTCAAAGTGCAAGTAGATAAATAGGTACCACTCCGGCGGGAAGGTAAACGGTGTTTCCGTGCTCTGCTCCGGTTCGCCAGAAGTGGCTTAGTCTTGCTGGCCACATGACCCGGAAGCTGTACGCCGGTTCCCTCGGCCAATAAAGCGAGATGAGCGCCACAACCCCAGAGTCGGCCATGACTGGACCTAATGGTCAGGGGTCCCTTTACCCATTAAACAAAGTGGGTCTTTTCATACTGAGTAAACATGTCTAGGATTGCCCTGTTAAACTACTGTTATTAAATATTTGCAATTTACTTCTGAATATACCCAATAGGGGTGGGTGTAAACATTGAAAATAACACACACATCAGCCTGAATGTGCACATACACGAACAACCTTGCCCTCAAAGTCTAAAATGGCAGAACTGGACTTACAGCACTTTTATCTTAGTTTACAGATAGAAAAGGGTTAGTCTCGTGAAATATTTTCGGCAAGTTTTCCACTCTTCTGACATTGCACCCTGTCCCAGGGCCACTATTCATTTGTTTATATCTAAATACCATTGCTTTCCTCCAAGCTCCCCATTTTAATCCTCACAACAACCTGTGAGGTAGGTTAGGCTGAGAGACAGTGGCTGGCCCAAGGTCGCCCAGGGAGCTTCACAGCTGAGTGGTGATCCCTTGTCTCCCTGGTAATATTCCTACATTATCACAGGATGTGCTTTGCGTATTCAGGCAAACCACTTCCACAAAGGAAAAGGTGTGAGTCACCCTGAGTTATTATTGCATGCACGAGCATTTAGTTTTTGTTAATAATTTTTATTGTTTTGCTTTACGTACATCCATAGAAAGTTTCCATCCAAAATTCAAACTAAGACTAAAAATGAATACATAAAAATACATAATAACTAAATATCTTTCCCTCCACCAATTACCCATGATTATTACTCTGAATTATCAAACCTAAGCACTGTATAGTCTTTTGAGTTGACTTCCGTCCACCACCTCAATTTGAGTCATTCTTTTCTTTCCTTAACTGCCTTCTTTATATGTTTTTCATTTCTTGGTATTAACTTATTTAATTATGATAACTGTTTTGTCTTTTGCAAAAATTAATCAAAGCATAGTGAAGGTTTTATCTGAGAACAATGTTTTTCTAGGTGAATTTTATAACACTCCCAGTCCTTACTGAACCTTTGGCTTGTTCTTTTCCTAATTATTTCTGTCATTTTAGCCAGCTCCATGTATTCAAATAACTTTCTTTGCCACTCTTCCTTTGTTGGAATCTCTTCCCTCTTCCATTTTTTGGCAATAAGTATTCTTCTGCTGTAGAGGCATATAAAAATATCCTTATAGCTTGGGGTATCTGATGATAGTAAACCCAAGAGAAATGCTTCAGCTTTTTGTCGAAAGTTTGTTTGAACTTTTTCAATTCTTCATAAATACTATCCCAAAAGTTTCTAACTTTCTTACATCCCCACCACATATGTAACATTGTTCCTTCTACCTGCTTACACCTCCAACATTTATTTGAGTTTGTTTTGTACAACTTTGCTAGTTTACTAGGTGTTAAATACCACCTGTAAAACATATTCATAATACTTTCGTTTAGTATGTAGCACGCCATAAATTTTAAATCTCTGATCCACAAATTTTCCCATGCGTCCATCTGTATCATATGCCCAAAATATTTTGCCCATTTAATCATGACTTCTTTTACCTCTTCAACTTTTACTTCCCAATCAAGTAATAATCTATACATTTTGGATAACACTTTGCTTCTATTTTGTATTAATTATTTTTCTAGCTTTGAATTTTCTGTTGTGAATCCATTTTCCTTATCTAATTTAAAGGTTTCATTCAGTTGATAATATTGCTGCCAGTCTGTCACATAATGCCAAATTTCTTCAAATTTCTTTAACTTCAATTGATTTGCCTCCTCTTCCAATAATTCTTTATATGTTGCCCAATTCTTTTCCACATTTTTTTTCTTTACTGAAATGGCTTCTAATGGTGAAAGCCACCAGGGGTTTTCCTGTATGTATTTATCCCATACTGCGTATAGTGCTTTCCTTATTATATGGTTCAAAAAGCCCCAGTGAACCTCCACCTTTCCATAGCATAAATAGGTGCACCACCCAAATCTGTTGCCCCATCCTTCCAAATCAAATAGTTCCGTATTTTGCAGAACTAACCATTCTTTTAACCAGCATAGACATGATGCCTCATAATAGATCTTCAATCTGGCAGGGCAAAACCTCCTCTTTCTTTAATGTCTATAAGTAACTTATGTTTTATTCTTTTGCCAGATGTAGTTTGATAAGTCTCTCTTCTATTCTTTGAAGCAGCCTGCCCCACCTATCACTAGGATCGCCTGAAATAGGAACAATATTTTGGGCAGCACATTCATTTTAATTGTGGAGATTCTCCCCCAAAATGAGAGCTTCAATCTGTCCCATTTTAATATTTCTCTTTTAATCTCTTTCCATGTCCTTATGTAATTATCATTGTCTAAATTTATGTCTTTCGCAGGCATTTTGCTATATGAAAGACTGTCAACTTTTAAAAACATTTAAACAGCCATGCTGCTTATAGTAGTGCGACACTGAGAAATGCAACTAGTTAAGGTCACAGCCACACCATAGGGCTTCTCCGAAAGAATCCTGGGAAGTGTAGTTTAACCTTCACAGAGTTATTATTCATAGCACCTGTAACGAAATCTGGTTCTGCAGATTCTTTGGGGAACACCATGGTGTGGATGTGAGCATCTTGAGGCATGCCGTTGAAACAAGTTTAAGGTGCTTCATTTCTATGCATAAGGCTTCTGTTAAGACACAGGAGCAGGACCGGCAAAAGTGCTGACAACCTTATTTGAGTGAGCACATACACTCTCTGGGAAGCCTTGAACCATCAGTTTCCCCGTACACCCATATGCCGTGAAACATACACGTGTGCAGTTGTCATGTGGGACAATCTATACTTGGGTGTTCTGCACGCCTAGTGCCTAAGCACAAAGTGCCACTAGTGTAAGAACTTTGTTACATCGAAAAGAAGCCCAGCGTTCCCTGAAAACTTTTTGCATGCAAATGGAAATATGGAACGTTTGAATCCAACCGACGGGGGGGGGGGGTAGTTTATCCTAAGCCAGTTCTTAAGAAAGGGAATAATGCCGGGAGAAAGCTGCAAGGCTAAATACATGAGACGCAGGTGGAACTGTGGACACGGGTGGCGCTGTGGGTTAAACCACAGAGCCTAGGACTTGCCGATCAGAAGGTCAGCAGTTCGAATCCCCGTGACAGGGTGAGCTCCCGTTGCTCAGTCCCTGCTCCTGCCAGCCTAGCAGTTTGAAAGCACATCAAAGTGCAAGAGGATAAATAGGTACCGCTCCAGCGGGAAGGTAAATGGTGTTTCTGTGCGCTGCTCTGGTTCGCCAGGCCACATGACCCATGTGGCCAATAAAGTGAGATGAGTGCTGCAACCCCAGAGTCGGCCACGACTGGACCTAATGGTCAGGGGTCCCTTTACCTTTACCTCCCTATTGCACTTAGTGGGGTTTACTTCCAAGTAAACCAGGGCAAGCTTGGGATACACGGCTAGAATCCTATGCACAATTTTCATGGTGACTAGCAGCGCGATCTTCTCCACCTTTGCTCAGAGAAGAAGTCCTATGGGTCCTACTCCCAGGATTACAACCCTAAACTCCCATTAGACTCAGAGATCTTTCCGACAAAGAGGAAAGAAATAAAGATTACAATCAGGCTCCCCTGTACACAATTACGCGGGGGTTAAAATCCAGCCTCTTAAAACTGGACGCAAGCGGCATCCGACTTGAAGGGCGACTTCCTTGCTCGCGGACAGCGAGGCGCCAGCCAGCAGCCATCCCAAGCCACGCCCATTTATGCAGATAGCCTCCCCACCGTCTTGGCTAAGGCAGCCAATCAGAGGTAGGGGGCGCGTCCGAAGCGCAGGACTTGCCCGGGCATGTGAGAGTCGCCAGATCAGCCGTTGCTTCCGGGAGCGACACGTGGGGATCGGGCTTGCTTAGGTAAGGGGGAAATGGGCATAAGGATGGGGCGGGTCTTATCCTTAGAAGTTGGGGGTCGAGGAAGTAACTGAAGGAAAGAGAAAAAGTGGTGCTTTAGGAGGCCTTAGGAAGTTCCCAGGCCCCGTGAGGGGGTATTTTAGAAGATGGTCCGCATACCTATTTTGGAATTCCCCCTTATCTATTTTTAGAAGGGGGTATAATTTAAGTGAAACTGGGCTGAATCGGGGTGGGACATGTAGATTTCATAAGCTGTACTTTAGCTGAGTAGCGGTCTGGTTGAACTTTTTTCTTTTTTCGGGCCTTGATAACAGGGTTTGTTGCTCTTTTAAGTTTTCAAAATGTTACATTTAATCTTTCTCCCTTTGGGCTGATTTTAAGTTTGCCCATCAAAGCAGCCTAAAATGGTTAAAGTAAATACATAAAACTCCCCCTCCCCACCCCACCCCACCCCACCTCACCATATGGGAAGGAGGAAAGTTGGGGGGGGGCATCTAGTTCCTTATCCTGTCCTTATTTGTTTATTTATTCAATTTATATACAATCCTTCACCCGAAGATCACAGGTCACAAGGTAAAAATACAAAATGAAACCACAAAATTCAAAATAAAACAATACAATAACCTCCCTCCTCCTCACAGTAGCCAACCAGATACTGATAAGAGGAAGCTGCCCTACCGATAATACGAAGCAGGTTCATCTAGTATTGTCTGCACAGACCGGCAGCAGGAATTCAGCATCACATAATCAAGCTTACAGGTCCATTGATGCAAAAATCTGCTCCTGGTCCCCCTGCTCCCTAGCATTCTTTTTTCAGCCATTTTAAAGGGCTGGGCAGAAATGCTTCCTAATATACTTCAGATTACTTAGGGATATGGGACGTGGGTGGCGCTGTGGGTTAAACCACAGAGCCTAGGGCTTGCCGATAAGAAGGTTGGCAGTTCGAATCCCTGCGACGGGGTGAGCTCCCGTTGCTCGGTCCCTGCTCCTTCCAACCTAGCAGTTTGAAAACACGCCAAAGTGCAAGTAGATAAATAGGTACCACTCCGGCGGGAAGGTAAACAGGTGTTTCCGTGCACTGCTCTGGTTCGCCAGAAGCGGCTTAGTCTTGCTGGCCACATGACCCGGAAGCTGTACGCCAGTTCCCTCGGCCAACAAAGTGAGATGAGTGCCGCAACCCCAAAGTCAGGCACGACTGGACCTAATGGTCAGGGGTCCCTTTACCTTTTTACTTAGGGATATAGTAGTAGATTCCCATCTACCTGTTTCGCACCACAGCCTAGGGAGGTAACATTGTCACTTATCTTCCAAAAGCAGGGCCTCTCTTGTGGTGGCCTCAGAGTTACATAATGCTCTCCTATGGATAGTTCTTCTTTGGCCTCTCTTTGGAGGCACGTGAAGATTGCACACACATACCCTCATAAGGCACTGAAAGCTAGGTTCTGTTTGTTAACATTTGTTACTCATATGTAGCTTTATTGTTTTATAATGTTTATAAGTGGGTTTATTTTACATTACGTTATGAACACATTGTTGTTGAAAGGTGGACCAGATACCTTTCATGGGATCATAGGACCAGAAATATTTTTTAAATAAATAGAACAATACAATAAAGTTTATTTACTATTAACATTGATCAGGATTGTCGCCGTTTTTAAGCTAAAGACCCAACATCAATTTAAATCATTTTCTTTTTCCTCTTTTTTGGGGGGGCTTTTATTGTTCTTTGCTTTTTAAGATGATAAACCTGAGATCAGAGCTTCCACCACCCAGCAATTGTAGGCACTTTGTAAGTAAGCAATAAATTAATAAATAAATAAATAGAAGAATTATATTTTAAAAAAATCTCAGATGAGGTTTGGGGCATGGGACAACTGAAACAGGAAAAATAAACTGACCTTTTGGAAAGGATAGGGTTCAATATATTTCTGAATGATTAAAATGAGCTGGCAAGACTACTACCACCCCATGCAGGGATTGCCAGAGGTCATTGCCATGATCAAGACCGTACTAGAAGCCTGTGGTCCTTCTGCTGTTGTATTGGCACAACTGCCATCACCCCCAACCATTGGCTAGCTGATTGGGGCTGATGGGAACTGTAGTACACCCAAGATCTGGAGAGCCACAGGTGTCCCATCCCTCACCTAGGACAATCTTATCAGCCTTGGTCAGCATGTCCAGGGAGTGATGGGAATTGTCTGGGGAGGAGTCCCTGGGTGAAGGCATTCTTTCCAAATGTCTTTTGCTGGACAACCTGAAAACTTTCCCTCAGAGTGGATTTGATTTAAATCAAATCGATTTAAATCACTAGTCAGTAAGACTTGATTTAAATCTCTTTATTTTTTTAACAGAAAGACTCATTCTTGCTGGTAATCTTAATATTTACAACCAGATGAAGGTTTCATTTTTGGAATAATAAATTTTCAGAGTAGTTTTTACAGTTAGATCAAAAATTACTGATTTGGTTATACTATTAGAAATCCATTGACAGATAATTGGACAACTTTTCTGGTGTACTTTATTGGAAGGAGAAAAATAATCATTTCCTTAATAACAATTTAAATGTAGTTAAATTTATTTAACTAAAACAATAACGTTATAGCATATGTATCCATGTTTGTTAACTGATGTGGTTAAACGGTTTTTTTTAAAAAACAACAACCTTAGACTGAGTTTTAGCACACATGAAAAACAAAACAAATCCTTCTTTCCTGATGAATAGCCTTTGGACTATAATGTAACTTAAATAGAAAACTATCTTTAGAAAGATTTTTCCTCCAAAAGCATTTTATTTTAAAAATCCAATTTAAATTTTAAAAAAATCTGATTAAAAAAAAATTGTGATTTTTATCCACCCTGCTTTCCCTGTTCCTGAGTGGAGAGGCGGGATATCACCATCCCACAAGGAGAGAGCGCCTTATTTGCTCTCCCCACCATGCCCCTCTCTGCCTTCTCGTGTTTGGGTCAGCCTTTCCACCCAACCTCCCGTTCCCTAAGTCTCCCGCATCTTCTTCTTCTTCTTTTTTAAAATAACTTTTTATTCAAAATTAAAACAAAACATATTATCCAGAAACATATCATCCTTATTCCCCCCATTTTTCCTCCCTCCCCCCACCCCCAACTTCCCTCAGTTCCAGTCTTTGATTTTTCTAAAAATGCTGTTTTCTGCATGTTACACAGCTGTATAGATCCTCAAACTATTTATCTGATTATTATCAATAAAAAGTTTGTGAATGTTTATTCAAAACCCGCCAAGGAGTCCAGTTCGCTTTGTTGTGTCTTCAAATACTTTGTAAAGGGTTCCCATTTAATCTTTATAAAGTCACAGTTATCCTTGTCCCATAGCTTGTATGTCAGTTTTGCCAATTCTGCATAGTCCATCAATTTTTCTTGCCATGATTCTTTAGTTGGGGTTTCTTATTTCGTCAGGATGCCGTCTACCACCAACTGCTCGCCAGGTGGGGTAACTCCGGTGCAAGTGGTCCAGGTGGGTAACTTGGGGATGGATGAAGAGCAGGGCCTTGGGTGCCTCTGCCCTAAGTGGGATCCGGGCCACGACAAAGGTTCCCAGGATGCTGAAGCCTCTGGCCAGAAGAAAAAGAAGAGCCGCCGATACCAGCGGTTTATGGCGCGGAGGGCATTGGAGCAGAGAGGGCTGCAGGGAAAAGCCCTGCCGACGACTTCAGGCAGCTCAGAAATGGGTGGTGCACTGAGATCCTTGCGCTGTGAAGTCAGCCCTTGCGGCCAGTTGTTCCAGGAGGATATAGCTGGGGCTCCTAGGGAGCCTTGCCTGCTCTGTCCGGTTGCGCCAGGCGCTTCAGTGAACCCAGGCAGGTGGCCGACATCTTCCCAAAGTCTCAAGGATCAAGTAGCCTCCCCTGGTGGAAAGGTCACCGGTTCCTTATCCCGTGCGACGCCCAGGAAATGTGTGGCGCTTGACTGCGAAATGGTGGGCACGGGCCCCGCTGGGAGGACCAGCGAGTTGGCGCGGTGCACAGTTGTGAACTACGACGGGGACGTCATCTACGACAAATACGTCCGGCCGGAGCTCCCGATTGTCGATTACAGGACTCGGTGGAGCGGGATAACCCGGCGACACATGGAAAAGGCCACTCCTTTTAAGGTTGCACGGAGCGAGGTAAGCAAAGGAGGGAGAAGAGGGGTTGAGGATTGGAATCCATGCAGCTGGAGAATGAGATGCTTGCTGCAGAACCAGTGTGGTCTAGTGGTGAGAGGGTCAGACTAGGACCCAGGAGACGGGGGTCAAATCCATGAAATTCCATGAAGGCAGCTGCTGCTGCTGTTTCTTTGACAAAAATTGCAAACTGATGTGGAAAATGCAGAGAACTGAACTTCCAAGATTTGAAAAATGAGAAATTGAGAGCCAGTGTGGTATAGTGGTTAGAGTGTTGGACTAAGACCTAGGAAGCCAGGGGTCAAATCCCTGCTTGGCTGTGAAGTTTACTGGGTGGTCTTGGGCCAGTCACTGCCCCTCAGCCTAATTTACCTCGCAGGGTTGTTGTAGGGATTAAATGAGATGTTAATAATAATAATTATTATGGCTCCCAACAGAATATTAATAATAATAATAATAAAGCGAACATCAAATATTAAGAACTTCCCTAAACAGGGCTGCCTTCAGATGTCTTCTAAAAGTCTGATAGTTGTTTATTTCTTTGACATCTGATGGGAGGGTGTTCCACAGGGCGGGTGCCACTACTGAGAAGGCCCTCTGCCTGGTTCCCAGTAGCTTCACTTCTCACAGGGAGGGAACTGCCAGAAGGCCCTCGGAGCTGGACCTCAGTGTCCGGGCTGAACAATGGGGGTGGAAACGCTCCTTCAGGTACACTGGGCCGAGGAGGGAATCATGTATGCCAGCTTGAGCTCCTAGGAGGAAACGGGGAGATATAAATGCAACTAAATAAATAATGTTATCACTACTAATAAGCACCTGTATTCCTTAGATACTGCACTGTACATTTAAGAAGAAGAACGAACATGGCCGCCAGCTTGCAGTAGCCTAGGAGGATTCGGAAAAGCACAAGGAACATAGGAAGCTGCTGAAAAATGAGTCGGACCTTCGGTCCATCTAGCTCAGTATTTTCTGCTCTGGTTGGCAGAGGGTTTCAGGCAAGGGGCATTTCCAGCCCTACCTGGAGCTGCAAGGACCTTCTGTGTGCACCCTTAAGCTGTAGTTCCCGGACTCTTTAAACATTGGTATGATACTGCTTTCAATGTATCATGCAAGTGGGGCCCACCTCCCACTTCATCCCTTATTCCCAACATACACACACCTGCACCTGACATTCAAGAGACCCTCCAAAATGACATGGGGTGTTTGAGCTGGGACTCCAGTGTGTGATCTGCAATAATCTTGTGGGCTCTTGCCCAACTGCACCTTTTGCAAGTACTTCAAACCTTCGGTTTTCCCGCAACACTGACACCTCTGGATTTTTTTGTCGGTCACCCTAATTTGGCTCCACTTCTCTTGGCACTCAGCGCCTGAGTTTGCTATTAAAGAGAGTGATACATTTTAACCTTCCTACTTTATTGCATCCTTCAAAATTACAATCGAGAAAATTTAAAAGCTCGTAATGCTCCCCGCACCCTTGTTGCTCGTTCTTTGAAGGCTAACGGCGCCTAGGTTAATTAGTACATCATTACCAGTTCGTTTCAAGTCTCTGAATACAAGCCTTTTAATGTTGCATTTGATTGGCTTAACCCATTTCACAGGGGTCGATTCCAGGTGAATAATTGACGGCTACCTGTCTGTTGCAAAATGCTCTGTTCTCTTGTCTCCATTCCTGGGTTTGTATTTGCTGGCTGAACTTATCCACTTCCTTTCTGTTGATGTTTTAACACGTGTGTCCCCCCCCCCCCCGGTGTGCTATGGCTGGGCATGCCACTATTAGAAGATCAGGGTTTAATTTTCTTATAGTTGTGTCCCATTGATATAACCCAACAGCATTGCTAATGGGTTGTGGTGTACCTTGTGCTTTGTAATTTGCACAGCTTTTGAGTCCAAAAGGTTTTGCACTTTTTGTACAGAGCCATCGGGAATACAGTCATACCTTGGAAGTCAAACAGCTTAGTTCCCGAACGTCGCAAACCCAGAAGTGAGTGTTCCAGTTTGTGAACTATTTTTGGAAGCCAAACGCCCGGCAGGGCCTCCTGCAGCCAATCAGAAGCCACGCTTTGGTTTTCAAACATTTTGGAAGTCTTAACGGACTTCTGGAACGGATTCCGTTCGACTTCCAAGGTACGACTGTACTATTATTATCATCCTTTATTAATCGCCTTCTAAAACAACGTTTCAACGTGCTTTACGTGTAAGATAAATGAAAACAGAAAAATTAAAAGCCCATTGGAAAGTGTGGTTCTTTCCGGAAAGTGCAGATAGGGGGTGCCTTTTAATATCACAACAGGAATGCTATTCCACAGAATAGAACCTTCCCCTTGTGTATAGCTGTACAGATTTTCATACTATTGTTATTTTTACATTTATAGGCCACCTTTCCTCCAAGCAGCTTAAGGCAGTGTCCATAGTTCTCCTTGCCATTTCATCCTCCCAGCAACCCTGTGAGGCAGGTTAGGTTGAGAGGGAGTGACTGACCTAAGGTCATACTCACTGAACCATCATGGCTGAGCGTCAATTTGAACCCTGGTCTCCCAGGTCCTAGTCCATCACTCTGACCATTACACCATACTGGATCTATTTATTTTTTCTGTCAGTTTGTATTGCCATAGTCTCACTATCACAATTCGCTTTGTAGCGGGTGTCCAGACCCCCATAGGAAATGGGCCAGGGCGAATAATTTAACGGCTCTCTTATTCACAGGAGAAAAATCAATAGGTTGGTTTGTTGTGCTTTTGATACAAGCTTCTTTTTACAGTATTTATTCTTCTTTTCACATAGAAATCTTCAAATCGAATCTCTTCTCCTAGTCCCAGTCCCAGGCTAAAGAATCCCATTCAGCCTCTGCCCCAGACCCACTAACTGCTGTAGCTCACAAATCCACAGGATTCCAAGCAAATATCCCTTCAAATCCAGTCACGCTACACAACATGGTTTGAAACAGTTTTAAAATATTTCTGACCCACCTTTAAAAATGCAGAGCACAGCCTATCGTCGCCATCTTCCTAAGGCCCTCTGTTTGTGACGGTGGGTGGCTAAATGGCCTTTTAATTCTTGCAGATCCTACAGATCGTGAGGGACAAGATAGTGGTGGGGCATGCCATCCACAACGACTTCCGAGCCTTGAAATATTTTCACCCCCATGCCTGGACACGGGACACGAGTCGGAGCCCCCTGCTGAGGAAGAAGATGGGGCTCCCTATGAAAGCCAGCGTCTCTCTCAAGAGCCTGGCTAGTGAGCTGCTACACAAGAATATTCAGGTAATTTAAGGAGATTCCTTCCTCTCTCAGATTCAGACCCAAGTACTCTTGGAGGAAACTTTTATTTTCGAGATCCATTTCAGTCGGGCTTTAGGTCCAGTTTTGGCACAGAAACTGCTTTGGTTGACCTGTATGATGACTCCTGTCAGGAGAGAGACCGGGAAAACGTGTCTCTGTTAATTCTCTTTAACCTATTGGCAGCATTCTGTGCCATCAGCCATGGTTTCCTCCTGGAGCGGCTGTCTGAATTGGGATGGGCAGCAGTGCTTTGCAGTGCCTCCGGTCCAACCTAGATGGTCATCTCTAGGGGGGTCATGCTTGGGTCCTGTGGAGCCTGCCTTCAATGTGGGGTTCCTCAGGGTTCGATCTTATCCCCTAATTCTCTAACTGTGGAATGCTCTCCCCAGGGAGCTTCACCTGGACCCTTCATTACATATTTTTAAGTGCCAGACAAAAATCATTCCTCTTCTTCCAGGCCTTTGGATAATCAAACAATCCATGGCTTTTAAAACTCGGTGTGGGGGGGTGTTATTTTGTTTATCACTATGTTATGTATTTTTATATTTATAAACCTCCATGTTGGTCCTCTGATGAAGGGTGGAAAAGAAATTATTAATTAACTTATTAGACAACTCCGATAGGATTTAGAGATAGAGTTGTACTGTTGTTGAGCGCAAAGGTTCATTTTAGCTATCATGGGTTATCTTCCTATATACATAAAAATGCAAGGCTGTCATCACGCAGCCCCCCGTTGGAGGAGTTGTAGTGCCGCATCACAGTCCTGGATTTGCATGAAGACAGGGCAAAGGAGGCGAGCAAAGGAGAAGTTGGGTTTTGAGATGTTTGAACAACATCATAGGTTTAAGTAAAGCAAGGGTGGAGGAACACTTGAGGGGCTGTGAGGATGTGGTGGAGGGGTTGAAGGAGCTGGGAGGATATTGGGGGTGTTGGATGAAGTGGTAAATGGAGGTATTGAGGTTGGCGGGGTGAGCAGGGATGAGAACCCCAGTAGTAGAATTCAGTGCTATTGGACTGGCTATGATGTACTTCTTAAATAGGAAAACTTAGGATTGTTCACTGCAAATATATACTTTATAACAGTGTTTCCCAACCTTTTTTGGGCAAAGGCACACTTGTTTCATGAAAAAAATCTCGAGGCACACCACCATTACAGCCCCGTGACGTCAGCGCGCAGCGTCACACCGGGAGGGACATGAATTGCTAGCAAATTACATAATCACCTCCTTGAGGGCTGGCTCATCTTCTCCGAAGGCAGAACCCCATTAATTAACAGCACAGACTCACACCATAGCCAAGACGAGGGGGGAAAACCTCAGTCATGCACAGTCATGCACATGTGGGGGCTAAATGAGGACGAAGACCGGGCAGAGAGCAGGGTTCAAATCACCCCACCTGGCCAGGACAATCCCTGGGTGCTCCCTTGGGCCACTCGCCTGACCCACCTTGCAGGGCTGTTGTTGCGAGGATAACACGGGGAGAACCACGCGCGCCCCCGGGAGCTCCTTGGAGGAGAAAGCGGGCGATGAATGCAATGCACGAAATATATGAGAGGCGACCAGGTTTTGCAGGTGAGGGGCCCCCGCCAGCCTCCGCTTCCAACACCCGGCGCAACGACGCCGAAGTTTCCCCCTGGGCTCGGCTCAGGGAGCAGCGCTGCTCCCCCCCGGCTCCCCTTCGCCCTCCCGGCTCTCTCTGCCGCCCACTGGGGACCCCCCTCACCTGCCAAGTCCGGAGCGCCGGTGGAAGTTGCATGCATGCATGCAGGGCGCCGCGTTGCCATTGCATTGCACTGCACTCCATGCAACGCCTGCACGCATGCATTGCCTTGCACGCCCGCCAAGGGGTCTCCCCGCGGTCCGATGCGTCCCCTCCGGCGCGGATGCAGCATTGCAAAAATAACCACCCCCCCGACGCAGCCCTACCTGGGGGGCAGCCTCCACCGCTCCGCCTCCGCGGGGATCCCCGGGCTCCATCCTGCCGCCCGATCTCCGCGGGGGCGCAGGCAGGCTGCGCGGGGTCTGCGCGGAAGAGCCCCTGGCCGCCGCTGCGCTCATTCCATGGCCGGGAGAAGAGCGCTTCAAACAAAACGCCTGGCCCGCCAGGCCACGCTGGGAAACGTAGTTCGCGCACCCCGCGTGGGCGCGGAGCCCAAGGGCGAGGGGACTACGGATCCCGGCAGCCCCCACGCCGGGGACGGAGGGGGAGAGGCCGGGTGCAGGGATGGAGGGACGGGTGGGCGAGCGAGTGAGTGGCAGCCGCCAAGCCTTGGCCGGGAGCCAGGAAGAGCCTCCCAGGAGGAGGAGGAGGAGGAGGGAGGCGCAGAGCGGGAGGGAGGGAGGGAACCCCAGGGGTCATCTAGTGACGGCGCCCCAATCGAAAATTTGACTTTTAAAAAAAAAATCTTTCGGATTTTTTAATTTTTCCCGCGGCACACCAGGCAACATCTCGCGGCACACTAGTGTGCCGCGGAACAGTGGTTGGGAAACACTGCTTTATAAGAAGTTGGTAGGAGTGGTTGGCTTTGGTCAGTGCTACTAGATGGCACATCTGGAGGACTAGAACCTTACACACAGTTTGGTTGTTTCCCCCCCCCCCCTTTCCCATCTGTTAGGTTAGCCGAAATGGACATTCATCAGTAGAAGATGCTCAGACGTCTATGGAGCTTTACAGATTGGTGGAGGTACAATGGGAACAGACACTGGCCAGTAGCCTCCCGCCAAGCCTTCCAAACAGCCCTCCAGATAGCAGCTGGGAGAGTGTTTGCTACATGGATGACCAGTATTGGCCCAAGGACTTTGACACAGGCTGTACATGAAGGTGCAAACTCTAGAACAGCTTTCCCCAACCTGGTGCCTCCAGGTGGTCTTTTTTTTTTTTTTAACTCTATCACGGCTAGTGGTGAGGGACAATGGGAGTTGTGGTTCAAAAGATCTGGAAGGCACCAGGGGCAGGAATGGTGCTCTAGAATGTGTGCTCTGGACTGTCACTTGAGAGTGGGGAGGCCATGATTCTGAACCTACTGTAGCAACTTTATTTATTGCCAAATTGCACAACCCAAGAATACACAATTCTACTGGTGATTAGAGGACTTCTGTATTCTTCATTTGATCGAAAGGGGCTGCTTTAGGATTCTTCTTCTGAAGTAAGAAAAGGGGAAATCTTCCCAAAAGATAAACTGCCTATGCTGGCCGTTTAGTTTGTTTTGACCATAGAGAAGAGGTTGACCCTAGAGGATGATGATGGTGATAATTTATTATCTATATCCCACCCATCTGGCTGGGTTTCCCCAGCCACTTTGAGTGGCTTCCAACAGAATATTAAACACGCGATAAAACATCAAATATTAAAAACTTGGCATCTGATGGGACGGCACCACTACCGAGAAGGCCCTCCTCTGCCTGGTTTCCTGAAACTTCGCTTCTCACAGTGAGGGAACCGCCAGAAGGCCCTCGGAGCTGGACCTCAGTGTCTGGGCTGAACAATGTGGGTGGAGACACTCCTTCAGGTATACTGGGCTGAGGCCGTTGAGGGATTTAAAAGTCAGCACCAACACTTTGAATTGTGCTCAGAAACGTACTGGGAGTCAATGTAGGTCTTTCAGGACCGGTGTTATGTGGTCTCGGCGGCCACTCTTAGTCACCAATCTTGCTTCTGCATTCTGGATTAGTTGTAGTTTCTGGGTCACCTTCAAAGGTAGCCCCACATAGAGCACATTGCAGTAGTTGAAGCGGGAGATATCTAGATCATGCACCAATCTGGCAAGACAGTCTGCGGGCAGGTAGGGTCTCAGCCTGCATACCAGATGGCGCTGGTAGACAGCTGCCCTGGACACAGAATTGGCCTGTACCTCCTTGGGCAGCTGTGAGTCCAAAATGACTCCCAGGCTGTGCACCTGGGAGAAGAGAGAAGAGGTCGGCCACATACTGTCCTGTAGGTTGTATCCACCCGCCAAGGCCTTTTCTTTCTGAAAAGCTTTCCCCATTGACCCTTTTCTTTCGGAAAACCTACAGGTAAGTTGCATGACAAGGTGGGCTTGAACAGTGGGATTTGGTAGAGTGGGTGCACCTCTGCAGCCCATAGGTTGCTGATCCCTGCCTTAGGGACCTAAACACAGATTTCCTATCTAATTACAAGGGTGAGTTAGAACCAAGCTCTGATTTATTATTGCAAAAGGGTTTGGACACTTGGTTAGTGTGCGAAGCCACAACTGGTTCCTGTACCATTTTTTCTCTACATGCAAGCAATCCAAAATCTCATCGGGAATGTTCTTGCACAGGGAGATGTAGCATGAACCGATAGCTCAGGGGTGCATCTAGAAGCGATTTCTGTGACGTTAATAGCTGAGGAAATTGCTGGTGTGGCCAGCCATATCTGTGACCAACTGATTTGCACACCTTAAATTTTCCTTGAACGTGCATGGACAAAGAGTGTTCTGGGCTACTTGTGCAATTTGCAACAGGCGTTTTTGTGGGTTTTCCCTTTTGCACAAGCAGTAGCTGTGGTCGTAAAGCTGTCCTAGATTGCATTCTGCCTGAAAATACAGGATTGCAGGACTGGATGTCGCTTGCGGATAACAAGCACACAGAAACACTATGCACATTGAAAATACGGTATCAGAGAAGAGCTGTAGTCTTACCTTCTCCTTAATATGGTTTTCTTTTAAAAAAAAAGTGTGTAAGGAACATTCAACACCCCTGCTAGTGGTATGAAATGGCACAGTCCAGGACTCATGTTTCATTGCCTTATCTGCTGTTGGTGAGAACAGAGACCGGACTTAGCTTTCGCACTGTTCCATGTTGTTACCAAACTGCTCTTGTGAACATAGACCTGGAACCAATAGCCAGTTCCCCATGCTGATTACTTAAGAACCTGTGGCCTTCCAGATGTTAGACTCCATCTGCCATCATCCCTGACCATTGGTCATGCTGGCTGGCGCTGATGGGAGTTGGAGTCCCTGCAGTATCTGGAGGACCAGAGTTTTACACACCCCTGACTTTAGAGCTTTACTAGGCCCCAAAGCAATCCCCCTTCCTGCAAAGACCTTATGCCCTATTCCTTTACAGATCTTTCACAGCGTCATGGTTCATTCCTGCCAATAAGGACTGGAGCGTTTTAAGGCTCTTTCCAGCTCTCCCCCTTTGCTAGGACTCTCTTGTAGTAGAATATTTTTTAGCAGCGGCTGGAGGTCTTTGCTTTCTGCAGATCCTGGCTCAGGCACAGCACCATATGTTAAGAGCAAGGTCTCCTTTGTTCCTTGTGCTTCTGGGACATCAAGATAGCGGAAGCTCTTGCTGTATCCCATGCAGGACCTGTCTGCTACACATCACAGCGGTCTGCAGCTCTCAAGCAAACTAATAGCTGCGCCTTCTGCACCGGATTGCAGGTAGCGCCTTGCTTTTGATGCAGCTTCCAGCTGGCTGGTCTTAACAGGCAGCACACCTGGCTTGCCATCAGATGGACAGCTGGCACAAAAAACACACTGGGCTTGCCATCAGACAGGAGATTGCTGGCTCTTTCCTGGCACAGGGCACAAGCCGTTTGAGATTCCTTTGTGTTCTGAGTGATGCTGGACATCTAAGCCCTTGCAAAGACTACCCGCCCTCCCCAGCCTTCTGTGACTGGGCTGCTGCTGATAGATGAACAAGTACTTTGCTTCCCTTTGTAGCGTGGAGAGTCTCATCCACAGTATTATTTGGAGCCCGAACTTGTTTTTCTGCTGCTTCTCCACGGCCTCCTGAGGTCTAGCACCTTGCAGAGGGGTTGGCTTCAGAATAATTGCTTTTGGAGACCATATTGAGCTCCCTGGAGGAAAGATGGGATGCAAATGGAAGCAATAATAATAATAATAATAATAATAAATTACTCTGGGAAATTGTGAGCATTTTACAGCAATTCTTGCAAAAGCCCAGATGGGTGTCACCCCCCCCCAAAAAAAACCCCCACCGTTCTTCCTAATAGTAATAATGATAATAGTAAGCTTAAATAAGGGAAGTGTCACCTTCCTGACCCTCCCTGCTTCATCAGATTTGTAGTTTTCAGACGCCACATCCCAATCAGTGTCACTTTCCAGTGCTGAGGGAAGAGAATTATTCCTGATTAGATTCATTGGTTGCTGGTTCTCTGAGTGACTGTCATTAAAAACATGCATTGTGTCATTAAAAACCAGTAGGAAACGTTAGCATTGTCCTACAAGCACATACAATTCACATTCACACACTCCTTCATTAGCACTCATAACAGCAGAACAAAATTGGCTCAGTCCACCTAAAGCCAGGGGATGAAAGGTAAGTCTTACCATGTGCCCAAAAGATGACAGTGAAGGCGCCAGACAGACCTCCCTTAGGAGAGCATTCCACAGATGAAGAGCCACAACTGAAAAGGCCCTTTCCATTGCCACCAGCCACCAAGTCTCCTTTGGAGGGGAGGCCTATAGATGGGCCTCGAAAGAACATCTGAGGGTCCAGGTAAGTTCATACCAGGACAGGAGTTCCTTTCCTGACACTGATGGGGAGCCACAACTGTCTAAACCACTGAGCCTCTTAGGCTTGCCGATTGGAAGGTCAGCGGTTCGAATCTCCTTGATGGAGTGAGCTCCCATTGCTGTGCCCCAGTTTCTGCCAACCTAGCCATTTGAAGCACGCTAGTGCAAGTAGATAAATAGGTACCACTGTGATGGGAAGGTAAATGGCGTTTCCGTCCGCTCTGGCTTCTGTCACAGTGTCCTGTTGCACCAGAAGCGGTTTAGTCATGCTGGCCACAGGACCGAGAAAGCTGTCTGTGGACAAACGCCTGCTCCCTCGGCTTTAAAAGTGAGATGAGCACTGCAACCCCATAGTCACCTTTGACTGGACTTAACTGTCCAGGGGTCCTTTACCTTTTTAGTTTCTCACCAGAGCCAGTGTGGTGTAGTGGTTAAGAGCAGTAGTCTTGTAATCTGGGGAGCCGGGTTCGCGTCTCCGCTCCTCCACATGCAGCTGCTGGGTGACCTTGGGCTAGTCACACTTCTTTGAAGTCTCTCAGCCCCACTCACCTCACAGAGTGTTTGTTGTGGGGGAGGAAGGGAAAGGAGAATGTTAGCTGCTTTGAGACTCCTTAAAGGGAGTGAAAGGCGGGATATCAAATCCAAACTCCTCCTCTTCTTCATAAACTTCAAAGGTAAAACAGGGCAGACCTGCAGGATACATGCAAAGCACATGGGAACTGTAGTTTCCCTATCCACACTTAGAAACCACAGTCTTCTTGACTACAGTTTCCAGGATTATTGGAGGTGCAAGTCATGTTTTAAATATCTGTGTGGAGTTGCCCACAGTCATGTCAAATTTTCCCACCGCATCTAAGGAAGGGGTAGCTAACTGGCCCTCCAGATGGTAAAGGTAAAGGGACCCCTGACCATTAGGTCCAGTCGTGGCCGACTCTGGGGTTGCGGTGCTCATCTTGCTTTATTGGCCAAGGGAGCCGACGTACAGCTTCCAGGTCATGTGGCCAGCATGACTAAGCTGCTTCTGGCGAACCAGAGCAGCGCACGGAAACACCGTTTACCTTCCCGCCGGAGTGGTACCTATTTATCTACTTGCACTTTGACATGCTTTCGAGCTGCTGGGTTGGCAGGAGCAGGGACCGAGCGACGGGAGCTCACCCCGTCACGGGGAACCTTCTGATAGGCAAGTCCTAGGCTCTGTGGTTTAACCCACAGCGCCACCTGCAACTCCCAAAATGCCTCTGCTTTGCATGCAGAAAGTCCACATTCAATCCCTGACATCTCCTGGTTGGATCAGGAGAGAAATCTTTCTGAAAACCTAGAGAGCCTCTGTCCGTCAGGGTAGACAATACTGAGCTACATGGACCGCTGGTCTGAGCCATTATAAGGCAGCTTCCTATGTCCCTTCACCATTTGTCAAGATGTATTCCTCCATTCTCTTCCTTGCGCTTCACTCCATGGTGCTTTCCACAGTGGGTGGGCTGGGGGAAACTGTGCCTCCAGCGAGGTTGCCCCAGCTGCCCAATTCTCAGCCTTGCTGCTTCTGAAAATATCTTTACAGACAGCAGGGAGGCTTCCTTGCTTGCTCCCTCCCTCGAAGCTGCCTCCCTCCTCACCCGCCCTGCAAATAATCATCTGGCGCAGTTGTGGAAATGATGGTAGCCTTCCTTGAAGCGAAACACTCATCGGGAAGGACATGCAGAGATGACGTTTCAAAATGCCAGCGAAATGTATTATCATTTCTAAAGATGTGACTCACTTAATGATTAGCTTTCCAGTGGGGGAAGAAAAGGGAAAGCAAGCCTCCCGTGGGCTGCAAAAGCATCAGATGTTTTTCGTTCTGCAAACAGAGTAGTTAAATTGCAAGTCCCTCTTGGTCTCTAACCGGCTGGATTCTGCAAGCCTCGGAGGTCTGTGTAGGATTGGGCCTTCCTAAGCCCCTGAGTTCCTTGGCCCCTCAATAAGCACATTTCATTCATATTTTTTTTACGTATCAAAATATCCATACCACTTGATTGTAAGAATACCTTCTAAGCAGTTTACAAGAAATTATAAAAGTCTATGCGAACACAACTGTGAATGCAATAAAGCCAAGAATTAGCAATAGATAATCACCGGTACTAGGAATCATAAGATGTGAAAAAGCAGGGAATCAATTTTATTGTGGAATCAGCCTTTGGAATGCTGAGGTTCTTCACTGGCAAGGGAGGTGTTCTGAAGTACATGCGCTTTATTCTCCGAGGTTCACAGCTTCGTAGCTCATTGTCTCACGCCATGCCTTCAGAACTTCTCTGCTACCCCTAGGCCTGATGCTTTTCCTACATCTTGGCTGCCCTTTCTCTCTTTCAGCAGTGACACCAAAGAGGGACTCCTTCCACCATCTCCTTAGATAAGACTCTGCTCAGGAACGAGATCAAACAGTTTGTTTATTGCATTTGCCCGATATTTCCCCCCAAGGAGTTGGGGTACATGGTTCTCCCCACTACTCATTTAATCCTCACAACGACCCCATGAGGTAGGATAGTCTGAGAGCAGGGCTGGATTTAGGTTTTATGAGGCCTTAAGCCATGCGTAGGCAAACTAAGGCCAGGAGCCCAGATCCGGCCCAATCGCCTTCTCAATCCAGCCCACGGATGGTCCGGGAATCTGTGTGCTTTTACATGAGTAGAATGTGTTTTTATTTAAAATGCATTTTTGGGTTATTTGTGGGGCATAGGAATTGGTTCATTAATTTTTCCCCAAAATATAATCTGGGCCTCCACAAGGTTTGAGGGACAGTGGACCGGCCCCCTGCTGATAAAGTTTGCTGACCCCTAAGCTACTGAAGGTAATGGGGCCCTTTATATGTCCAGCTGTCCTTTGTCAACAACAAATTGTCACTGTTTTTGTGTTGAATATACACCTAATAGCTCCATACATAACACAAAACACTGTTGCTGTATGTAGGTTTTATTTGTTTTTTATATTAAGGAAATGTACATCCAGATTTTTTTCCTTAAAATTTTTTTTGGGGGGGGGGGCCTAGAGAGTGGGGCCCTCTAGGTCAGTGTTTCCCAACCGGTGTTCCGCGGCACACTAGTGTGCCGCGAGACGTTGCCTGGTGTGCCGCGGGAAAAATTAAAAAATTCGAAAGATATCCGGAGAGGCGGCCTTCAGGCGAGTTTTAATTTTAATTTTCCTTCTCCCACTTAATGCCCCACGCTCGCCCGAGCAGCTTGCAGTCCTCGGTAACCACGGCGACCCGAGGGAGGGGAGGGAACAGGGAAGTCGAGGGCGGCGGCGAGCCGCGATGACGTCAGTGGGCCGCGCCGCCTCGCCCTGGCATGGTGTGAGAGCCCCGGCTAGTGGCGTGAGCTTCGGAATAAGTGGGATCCGCATGCGCGAGACCGAGATCGCGGGTAAGGAACTCAGCCCTGGGCAGGAGGAAGCGGGGCCGTGCGGGCCACATCCCCACAGATGGCGAGCCTCCCCCGGCCCACCACTCCGGGCAGGTCCACTCGCATGAGGGGGCGGCGATGGCGACGGCCGGCAGCTTGCCTGCAATGCCATCCCTCGAGCAGGCGAGGAGCCCAGAGGCTACCAGATACGAGTCCTCTTTCCCACCCTGCTCGGGAGTCCAGAGCACTTGGTCGCATTCAGGATCTAGAGTGGGGAAGCGGGGCTTGTGTCTGGGCTGGACACATTGGGCTGCCTGTGCCGCTCGACCTGCGGGGAGAAATCAGGGTGGGAGTCACGACCGTGAGGCAGGGCTGCCAAGTGTGGCAGAAGAGGACACGGCCGTCGCACCTGTCCTTAGGTAGGAGCTTCTTCCGTGTCGACCTGCTGCCCTAAAGTCTTGGCTTTTTTCTTGGCTTTTTGGCGGTTGGCACAGAAGGAAGGCAAGGGGGAGGGGAAAAATTGAAACTTACACTTTCGTGCGTCCCTCCCGGCGTGACGCTGCGCGCTGACGTCACGGGGCTGTAATGGTGGTGTGCCTCGAGATTTTTTTCATGAAACAAGTGTGCCTTTGCCCAAAAAAGGTTGGGAAACACTGCTCTAGGTTATATATAAATCCGGCACTGTCTGAGAGACAGCGGCTGGCCCAAGGTCACCTAGTGAGTTTCATGGTCGAATGGCGATTTAAACCCTGATCTCTCAAGTCCTGGTCCTGCCTTTCTCAACCTTGGATCCCTAGATGTTGGACCACAACTTCCATCATGGCCAGTAGTAGGATTATGGGAGTTGTAGTTCAAAAACATGTAGAAGCACAAGGTAGAGAAAGGCTGCACTAACCACTGAACTACACTGCCTCTCACACGGTTGCATTACCCCCCTCCCCCTCTGCTCCTTTGGCCACCCTGAATCCAAAGAACTATCATTTAAATGAAACCCCGGAGAGCTGCTACTGTCAAGAATACTGAGCTATATGAAGGCTGCAGTGGGTCTGGGTGTTAACCTGAAGGTTGGTGGTTCGAGGCCACCCAAGGATGGCTGTGGGCAGGATTCCTACATTGCGGGGGGTTGGACTAGATGACCCTCGATGTCCCTTCCAGCTCTACAATTCTGTGATTATAGGTGGAGCAACGGTCTGGCTTAAAACAAGGCAGCTTCCTATAGATCACTCATTCATTCACACACCCAATTTTCAAACAGCTCATGTTTTTGTACAGAGAGTCAAAGCAAGTCAATTTTGTGTGTATGTGTGTATGTTTCACATTGAGCTGAGCAGATGGGGAAACTCTGCTGGTTCTTTACAATTATTTCCAACAAGTTTGCAAACTCAGGTTTTCAGAAGCATGTTTCCGTCTCGCTCTCGACATTCTCTACCAGCAGCCCACTCGTCAATACAGAGCTGGATTTCTGAAAGGGCGTTTGAAAAGAGGACGCTCTCAATCAATGGCTGCTAATCAGAAGTGTCTATGGAGTTTGGACCCCAAAGCGCCAGGGAGCCCCCACTGGCACAATACAAAGGTGAGCCATTATCACCCCCAGAGCTGGGAGAGATGTCACCTCGCCACCATCACTTGTGACCCATTTCCAGCAAAAACAGGTTTTTCTCCTGTATGCTGAAAAGCCGAGGGGTGTCCTATCTTTCAGAGCCACGGTATCCTCAGACCCAGCCCAAGATGTTTTGCTAGCCTGGGGCAAAGGACGAGATAGAAGCTGTTGCTGTTAACCCCATTAGTGGAGAGTGCTGTTGTTCTCAGGTCCTGCGTGCTAGCTTCCCAAAGGCTATCCACTTTGAGAACAGGATGCTGAGCTAGATAGGCCATTGGCCTGATCCAGTTCATATTATGTTCATGACATCTCTGCCCTCCTTTCCATGCATAGAAACCCAAAGGATTGGCAGCTGAATCATTCAATGCAACCAGCTAGCTTAAAGGTCTCAGGGCAGGAAGAAGGGGACACAGAGCTCTGTCCTTTACCTCTGGAAATTAGGAAGTTGCCTTAGTGTTAGGAAGCTGTCAGACCATTGGTCCACCTTAGATCAGTATCACCTGCACAGACTGGCAGCCTCTTTGTCGCAAATATTAATACAGTGGTACCTTGGGTTAGGGATGCGGGTAGTGCTGTGGGTTAAACCACAGAGCCTAGGACTTGCCGATCAGAAGGTTGGTGGTTTGAATCCCCACGACGGGGTGAGCTCCCGTTGCTCGGTCCCTCCTCTTGCCAACCTAGCAGTTCAAAAGCACATCAAAGTGCAAGTAGATAAATAGGTACACTCTGGCGGGGAGGTAAATGGTGTTTCTGTGCGCTGCTCTGCTTCACCAGAAGCGGCTTAGTCATGCTGGCCACATGACCCGGAAGCTGTACGCCGGCTCCCTCTGCCAATAAAGCGTGATGAGCGCCATAACCCCAGAGTCGGTCACGACTGGACCTAATGGTCAGGGGTCCCTTTACCTTTACCTCGGGTTAAGTACTTAATTCGTTCCAGAGGTCCGTTCTTAACCTGAAACTATTCTTAACCTGAAGCACCACTTTAGCTAATGGGGCCTCCTGCTGTCGCCGCCGCGCCGCCGGAGCACGATTTCTGTTCTCATCCTGAAGCAAAGTTCTTAACCCAAGGTACTATTTCTGGGTGAGCGGAGTCTGTAACCTGAAGCGTATAACCTGAAGCTCCCGAGGTACCACTGTATAGCACAGTTTGAAGCAACTGGAAACGTAAGAACTGGCTCCTTTTGGAAGCAATTGTTGTCCAAGCCCATACAAATATTACAGTCGTACCTTGGAAGTCGAATGGAATCTGTTCTGGAAGTCCATCCGACTTCCAAAACATTTGGAAACCAAGGCATGTTTTCTGATTGGCTGAAGGAAGCTCCTGCAGCCAATCGGAAGCCATGTCGGACTTTTGGATTCCAAAGAACGTTCACAAACTGGAACACTCACTTCCAAGTTTGCGGCATTTGGGAGCCAAAGCGTCCGAGTACCAAGGCGTTTGGGATCCAAGGTACGACTGTGTTCAAATTTTTACTAGCAGAACTCTTCAAAACAAAACAGAATAGTACATCCAAAACATCCATACAATGTCTTCTGTTGTCCAGCACAGGCTCAGCATCTTGGGACTGGAAGGCAGAAGTCACGGAGCCCACCAGTAGAGGGAGCCAGAGCCAGTCACAGGCAGAGCCAGGTAAATCTGAAGTTGTCCCCAATTGTCTGCCTCATAAATGGAACACTGAGACTAAGGACAAGGAAGCTGACAGACAGTACATCCCCCAGGCTAGTTGAGAGTAACAAGACAGGCAGGTGGGGGCTGGTGGAGGGCAGACTGAGTTAGGTAGGGTCATGCCCCATTCACCCTCATGGATCAGCCTCCAGTTGGTGAGTCTTTTGCTGATGGGTTGCCCAGTGCCAGTCACCAAAGCCAGACCCAGCAGTATTCATCATCATCCAGTGAAAAGTTCCACATGATTATTTCGACCAGTCACAATGCTGAAGGCACAGGATCAGTCCTGGTCAGTTGGCAACCTTAGCAAGTGTTGTACCCAAAGTTAGTCCTACTCTGAGTAGACCCTCTGAATTTAATGGATGTGACTTATTAGGTCTATGAATTTCATTGCACCTACTCTGAGTTAAAGGGACGTAGGAGGCGCTGTGGGTTAAACCACAGAGCCTAGGAATTGCTGATCAGAAGGTCAGCGGTTCGAATCCCCGCAACGGGGTGAGCTCCCGTTGCTCGGTCCCTGCTCCTGCCAACCTAGCAGTTTGAAAGCACGTCAAAGTGCAAGTAGATAAATAGGTACCGCTCCGGTGGGAAGGTAAACGGCGTTTCTGTGCGCTGCTCTGGTTCGCCAGAAGCGGCTTAGTCATGCTGGCCACATGACCCGGAAGCTGTACGCCGGCTCCTTCGGACAATAAAGCGAGATGAGCGCCGCAACCCCAGAGTCTGTCAAGACTAGACCTAATGGTCAGGAGTCCCTTTACGTTTACCTTACTCTGAGTTAAAACCTAGTTGGACACAACTCAATATATAGTGGGATAAATTACGGGGGTGATAATGCTAGCCTGCTTTACAGGGATGTTGTTAGAACTGTACCAAGCTAATCCATATGTAGTGCTCTGTGCATCTGAAAGCAGCAGCCACAACAAAAGAGGCATCATGGAAATATGGTTTAATTTGTGCGGATGTGTCCAAGTCACAGATCTTGAGTTTTTGTTAGCATGTAATTTAGACTGTCCTGATAGAGAACAGATTTTTTTTAAGTGCAAAGTAGATACCATCCTCGTTTTTCTTCTAAATTATTTTCTATTATTTTTCCAGATTATTACGAATCAAACTAAATTAAATTAATTTAATACAATTTCTTAAAATCAGGTTTCCTGCTCCTGTTTCGAACATATGTGAAGGAGCGTGAGGGAGCAGGTGCTTTTCCGACTCATTTCCCACAGACCTGCCTAATAAAATAGCATGGTAATTTCCTTTTTGTAGTGAGGGCACCCTGAACTTCAGCTTGGAAAGGTTTCGACTGCCATCGAGTTTAATGCATGCAGCTTTTGTGCTCAAGGCTTTCGGCGGTCTGATCTCTATTGCAGGCGGCTGAGCCCTTCTGCTAATTCAAGCCTTGAGATGCATATAGTATCTCTGAGTGGAATGCGCTGGTAAATGCTTTGTGAGTGCTGGGTTGTGCTTAGCAAGATGGGCAGGCTACAATGGGTGACTATTAGTCTCCTATGAACTGATCTACACCTCCTGGAAAGTATGGGAAAGTCTGAGGCTGGAACCTGCAAAAAACAATGATTACACCTGAGAAGCAAAAGCAATTGCTCCTTATACAGTGGTGCCTCGCAAGACGAAAAGAATCCGTTCTGTGATTCTCTTTGTCTAGCGGTTTTTTTCGTCTTGCGAAGCAACCCCATTGAAGGATTAGCGGATTAGCGCTATTAGCGCTATTAGTGGCTTTTAGAGGCTTTTAGCGGCTTATCTGCTGATCGGATCAGCTGATAAGCGGCTTAGCGGCTTAGAAAAAGGGGGGGAGGGGAAAAAACCAGCAGGAACTCGCAAGACATTGTCGTCTTGCGAAGCAAGCCCATAGGAGATTCGTTTTGCGAAGCACCTCCAAAACGGAAAACTCTTTCGTCTAGCGAGTTTTCCGTCTTGCGAGGCATTCGTTTTGCGGGGCACCACTGTACATATAATTGGGTGCTGTGTGCCATGGGAAGGGTCGTATCACGATGAACAGTGCCATCAAGCACACCTTCGTTAAGAGCATGAGAAGAGCCAATGTCCCATTGAATCCTGCATACTATAATGTTATAGACTTCTATCACATCAGCCTTTACTTTCCTCTGAACGAAAAAGTCCCAAATGTTGCAATCTTTCCTCACTGTGGAGTCCAAAGGTGGCACATCCCACCAGTGGCATGCAATGAAATATTTTGTAGGGGAACATTTAGGGCCGGAGGTGCCAGATTTCAAGGGCAATTGGGGTGGAGGGTGATGTTGCACGCATGAACATCATGCCTTCCTCCCTCTCCTGGGACCACCTCTCCTGGTATGCCCCACGGAGGACCTTAAGGTCCACAAATAACAACACTTTGGAGGTCCCGAGCCACAAGGTGGTTAGATTGGTCTCAACTAAGGCCAGGGCCTTTTCAGTACTGGCCCCAACTTGGTGGAACGCTCTGTCACAAGACACCAGGGCCCTGTGGGATTTGACATCTTTCCTCAGGCCTGCAAGACGGAGTTGTTCCGCCTGGCCTTTGGTTTGGATTCAGTCTGGCCCTTATGTTTTCCTCCCTTTATGGTTTTGATTTATGGGCTACTACTAAAATGAGGCTGCATTTTAAATTGTATTTTAACCTGTATTTTAATTAACTTTTTTCTATTACGTTTTATTGTAATTTTATTGGTGTTAGACGCCCTGGGCCTTGTTCTGGCCGTGGAGGGCGGGGTATAAATGAATTTATTATTATTATTATTATTATTATTATTATTATTATTATTATTATTATTATTTACTAAGCTTGGCAGAAGCTTCCTGGGCTTTGGGAAGGAGGAGCCAGACTTTAATACTTGAATACTCTAATTTACCAGGAACATATCGGGGACTAGCTTAGTCTACTGACTGCATGCCATTGCATCCCATTTTGCTGCTTGAGGAGAAAAGGCAAGTGATTCCCCACTCTGCCGCCATCTCTGCGCCACCCTGTCTCTGCTTCCACTGCCGGTGGAGAAGTGGTGCTGGTATCGGCTCTGATTTGTGGCAAGATCTCGTGAGACAGGTTGCGGAGCAGGCAGGATGCTTGTGGGAGCGCTGCCTGAGGCAGCTGCTGCACCCTGCCTCATAGGTGGGCCAGGACTGAGGGAGGCAATCTATCCCCTTGGTCATTTTGGTTTCCCCCACGGAATAGGGCCACCCCTATATCAAATGGGGAGTAGAGAGGGAAATGCAGACTGGCATTTTGATGCCAACCGCATTGTGTGTGTACTGCAAGGGTTTCCAAGCACCTTTGATGGAGCATGCTTAAGAGCTCGCTGATCATACAAAAATCAGAAGAGCATTTTGGGGACAGGGCTTGTGGGCTTACCCCTACCCCTAATTTGAGCCTTTGTGTGTCCAGGTGAATGCCTGGGCAGGCCTTCTAAAACAAAAGCCTGCCAGAATCGAAAAGGGCTTCAGTAACTGGCGAGACGCGGGTGGCTGTAAGGGACGTGGGTGGCGCTGTGGGTTAAACCACAGAGCCTAGGGCTTGCCGATCAGAAGGTTGGTGGTTCGAATCCCCGCGACGGGGTAAGCTCCCGTTGCTCGGTCGCTGCTCCTGCCAACCTAGCAGTTCGAAAGCACGCCAAAGTGCAAGTAGATAAATAGATACCCACTCCGGCGGGAAGGTAAACGGCGTATCCGTGCGCTGCTCTGGTTCGCCAGAAGCAGCTTAGTCATGCTGGCCACATGACTCGGAAGCTGTACGCCGGCTCCCTCCGCCAGTAAAGCGAGATGAGTGCCGCAACCCCAGAGTCGTCCGCAACTGGACCTAACAGTCAGGGGTCCCTTTACCTTTAACTGGCGAGAAACAGGAAGGGAAGTGACCAAGGCATTCCTTAATTTGCAACCACTGAGAAGCCAGGGTAAGGGACGTAGCTCAGTGGTAGCACATCTACCTTGCATGCAGAAGGTCCCAGGCTGGGATAAAATCCCATCTGAAGCCCTAGAGAGCCACTACTAGTCAGTGTAGACAATATTAACTAGATGGCCCAGTGGTCTGAGTTGGTATAAGGTGGCTTCCTAGGTTCCTAAGGCCCTGTGTTCTTCCCCTTTACAACATGCTTCCAGATGGGCTAGGAATGGCTCAGAGCTCCAGGCCAGAACAGGAGGCAGGGACCAGGGCAGGCATCAGCAGTTGCCCCTGTCAAAGTGCTGGGGCACTGGCAAGTCAGTGCCAAGGATGCCTGGTGCTGATGCCAACCCTGCCCCATGCATGTTCACTACACTGGCTCTCAGCAGAGATCTGCATTAACAAGCCACAATATTGCTTGTGTTTGACCACAAAAAGCAGGGCACCTCTATTCCTAATTTATTGTTTCCTCTGCCGTATCAAGTGCATTGCTTGACCGGATGACTAAAATTGATTTGCATGAATATGCATTGATTTTTATGCAAATATTGATGCTCTTTGGGTTTGCGCGCACAGGGCAGTTTCCTAGATATTTGTTAATAATGAAAGGGAACAAAGGTGGGCGAAAGGAGCTTTTATCATCCAGAAATATTGCCGCAGCTGCTGGGGCTGATAACTGGCGATGATGTCACGGAAGTGACATTTCTTTCCCCACCAATGAGGGAAGGCTGGCTGGTACACATTCATTTGCTTTCTGTCTAGCAACAACCTTCTTCGTGAGAAACAGGCAATGTTTCGAGTTGAGGCTTCAACCCAGCGTTTCACGGTGAAAGAAAAGCTTGCAAAACA
Organism: Podarcis liolepis; assembly: GCF_965112155.1. Taxonomy (NCBI): domain Eukaryota; kingdom Metazoa; phylum Chordata; class Lepidosauria; order Squamata; family Lacertidae; genus Podarcis; species Podarcis liolepis. Next base: position 36,015,967 of record NC_139569.1, read on the forward strand.
ATAAAACAATAAAAAATGTATTTGCTTGTGGAAGGTGATTCCTTGAACTTACATTCACCTCTGGCAGCTGTTGCCACAATTTTCTTAGGAAGTCAAAAGAAAGGCATAAGCAGCAGGGACATCAAGGCATCCTATTGTCTGTGGCTTCTGTTTTGCAGAAGAAGAACTGAAGATCCTTATCGCATTCATCCCCACAACCACCATCTTTGCCTGTGTAATCTTGCTTAACTTTCTAGCACCTCTTGCTCTCCCAAGTGCTATTCCCAAAGGGTGTGTGCTGATAACAAACCTCATCAAACCTAAAGGACAGAGAAACCTTGTGGTCTGGCTTCACATCCTAGGTGATCCACCGCTACTTTAAATATACTCTTCCTGGATAATGGCCTGGCCATACTTTTTCTCAGGGAAATGACCCAGAAAGACTGGTTGATGCTGTCTCAATGGGAGCTAACAGTTTGAAACAGCTGGAGAACTCTTTCAAGCAAGGTTTTTTGTGCGAGTGCGGGGTGGTGGGGATGAAAGAAGCTTTTCAGAAGGTAGCACATGCAGAGAAACACATAAAGAGGAGGGAGCAGGTAGAATTAGAGAGTTGAAAGGGAACTCAAAGGTCATCTAGCCCAACCCCAAGTGCTACAGCTCTCAAGTCTGCTGTCTGAGGCCAGGGGCGGACTTTGGACATTCAAATTTCAGCAATGCCCCTTGTGAGGCAAAAAATGTGCCCCCCCGCCTCTCGCCTTCTGTTTTGCTCAGTTCACTATGTCGTAATTGCAACTCCCTGCAGCGCCCCCTAGGCTTGGCACTCAGCGCAGCAGAACCGGTCATGCAGTCCTAAATCTGCCTCTGCTAAAGGAGCTGCCTTGCTCTGTCCAGCAGCAGGACTGCCCTTGCTGGCTGTTCCACCAAGGCTGACAAAAAAAAAAAAATTAATTACTGTAACAGGGTTCAGAGAAATCCCCTCACATGTTCAATGGATGTAAAAGGTAAATGATAAAGGACTCCTGGACTGTTAAGTCCAGTCAAACGTGACTATGGGGTTGGGTGCTCATCTCGCTTTCAGGCCGAGGAAGCCGGCGTTTGTCCACAGACAGCTTTCTGGGTCATGTGGGCAGCATGACTAAACCGCTTCTGGCGCATTGGAACACTGTGACGGAAGCCAGAGCGCATGGAAACTGCATTTAGCTTCCCGTCGCAGCAGTACCTATTTATCTACTTGCAGTGGCATGCTTTCGAACTGCTAGGTTGGCAGGAGCTGGAACAGAGCAAGGGGAGCTCACTCCGTCGCAGGGATGAAAACCACTGACCTTCCAATTGCCAAACCCGAGAGGCTCAAAGGTCTAGACCAGGAGTCACTTTTTCAGTGGGGGGCCAGTCCATTGTCCCTTAGACCTTGTGGCGGGCCAGGCTACATTTTGAAGAAGAAAATGAATGTATGAGAGTGTCATGGGGCTGTTGCGGGCTATGCCTGCACCGGCTGCCAAAACACATGGAAACAATATTTCCCTCCTTTGCTCACATTCAGAATGTGTGAGGAAAGGCCCTACATTTGTGCCAGCATACATGCATCCAGCAAATCCTGAATTGTCCTTACCAGTATGTCAGCATGCATATAAGGCTCCTCACACATGGCCAAAGGGGAGGTGTGGCATGGGGTGCCTGCACAGCAATGATGCTTGCCCCCTAGGGGCAACCCCATCTTACCCCTCAACCAGTAGTGTCCGGTGGGCTGGCACCAATGGGAATCTCCCAGCTTCTCAACATGTGTGGAGCCAATCCAACATTTCAGCTGCTGAGGACCATGCTGAGTGTCAGTAACTGGCAACTATCAATGGTGTTGTGAAGCTGGGAGAGCAACAAAGAACCCCCTCCCCCGCCACTACTGCCCTCAACAGGTGAGGTTAGTGATGGAGAAGAAATCTGATGCATTGTGCATTTAAAGCTGAATCTATCACATTCTCACTTTCCGAAGCAGTATGCAAAGTGAAACACAGCCGTCCTTCAAAATGTGCACTTATCCCAATTTTGCGGCACAGTTCTCCAACCGACGTATATCAAAATGAAGCTGTTAGTGAAAATAGCAACAAAAACGTGCTATGTTAGGGAAGAGTGCTTGCAAAACCATGTAGTCAAAACTGTGCATGAAAATATGTTTATTAGGAGAAATTTTCACTAAAATGCTGATGAATTTTCATGAGTGTTATTTTATATAAAAAAACCCACCCTCAATTTTTGCAGAATGCGGAGAACTGAATATAAGACAGGAAACATGGGAATGTGATAACTGAAACTGAAAGGCCCTTCCACCCTTACCTGAGGTTTGTTTTTATGAACACTCCTTGTAGGATTAGACTAACCCGTTGAATTACATCAGTTCCCAGCGGAATCGGCATGTTTGTCTACTGCAGCAAAAAAGAACAGTCTTGTGGCACCTTAAAAACCAACATGTTTATTGTGGCATCAGCTTTGGTTGACCAGAATCTGGTGCATATTCCATAATCAATATGTTAGTCTTCCAGGTGCACCTTTCAAGAGCAGGTGTGGTAGTTGGACTAGGACCTGGGGGAGCATAAGAACAGAAGACGAGACCTCCTGGATCAAGCCAATGGCTTATCTCAGGCATCCCCAAACTTGGCCCTCCAGACGTTTTGGGACTACAGCTTCCATGATCCCTAGCTAACAGGACCAGTGCTCAGAGATGATGGGAATTGTAGTCTCAAAACACCTGGACGGCCAAGTTTGGGGATGTCTGGCTTATCTAGTCCAGCCTGCCCACCTGCAATTCCCAGTGGAGGTAGAACAATAGCCATCATGGCTACTAGCCATTGATAGCCTTGCCCTCCATGAATCTGTCTCATCCTCTTTCAAAGCCATCCAAGTTAGTGGCCATCCCTGACTCCTGTGGGAGTGAGTTCCATAGTTTAACTATGTGCTGTGTGAAGAAGCACTTTATTTCATGTGCCCCGAATCTTCCAACGTGGATCTTTGATGGATGTCCATGAGCTCTAAAGTTGTGATGGAGAAAAACTTGTCTTTATTCACTTTCTTGCCAGATGATCTTGGACCTTATACTATCTCTTAGCCTAACCTACTTCGCAGAGTTGTGAGGATAAAAGGGTGGGTGAGTGGGAAACCCACAAATGCTAACTTGCACCTGCTGGTGTAGCTCAGTCGGTAGAGCATGAGTCTCTTAATCCCAGGGTTGTGGGTTTGAGCCCCACATTGGGGGCTCAGGGGATTGGGCTAGATAATGCTTGTGGTTCCCTCTCCAAGTCTACAATTCTATAATAAATCTATAATAACTTGAGCTCCTTGGAGGAAAGAATATAAACAGAATACAACAACAACAACATAATAATTTATTATTTATACCCGTCCATCTGGCTGGATTTCCCCAGCCACTCTGTGCGGCTCCCAATACAATAGTCCTTCAGATATTAAAAGCTTCCCTAAACAGGGCTGCATTCAGATGTCTTCTAAAAGTCTGGTAGTTGTTTTTTCCTTTGACATCTGGTGGGAGGGTGTTCCACAGGGCAGGTGCCACTACCGAGAAGGCGCTCTGCCTGGTTCCCTGTAACTTCGCTTTTCACAGTGAGGGAACTGCCAGAAGGCCCTCGGAGCTGGACAATGGGGTTGGAGATGCTCCTTCAGGTAACCTGGACCAAGGCCATTTAAGACTTTAAAGGTCAGCACCAACACTTTGAATTGTGCTCGGAAATGTACTGGGGGCCAATGTAGGTCTTTCAAGATCGGTGTTATGTGGTCTCGGCAGCCGCTCCCAATCACCAGTCTAGCTGCCGTGTTCTGGATTAGTTGTAGTTTTTGGGATACCTTCAGAGGTAGCCCCACGTAAAGCGCATTGCAGTAGTCCAAGCGGGAGATAACCAGAGCATGCACCACTCTGGTGAGACAGTCTGCAGACAGGTAGGGTCTCAGCCTGTGTACCAGATGGAGCTGGTAGACAGCTGCTCTGGACACAGAATTGACCTGCACCTCCATGGACAGCTGTGAGTCCAGAATTACTCCCAGGCTGCGCACCTGGTCCTTCAGGGGCACAGTTACCTCGTTCAGGACCAGGGAGTCCTCCACACCTGCCCATCTCCTGTCCCCCCAAAACAGTACTTCTGTCTTGTCAGGATTCAACCTCAATCTGTTAGCCACCATCCATCCTCCAACCACCTCCAGACACAAGACTCTGGGGTTTGTTTTTTAATTGAATTGTGTCTATCATGCATAGCTGTGAATGATATGGAACCATAGAGAAGTGACTACACTATCTTTTTGGGGAACAAACCAAATCTGAAGTGGTTACACCAGTCTTGTTCTTCTGTCATGGCGCTAGGAGATTCCTCCAGCATTTGTAAATCTTTAACGAAATGCAAAAACTGAACATGAGGTCCAAACCGCCTCCTTTCTCAAAGCCGTTCTCATTCCTGATCTAGCCATTCATCCCTGACTTCCCCTAAATAAAACGATGATTGTCTGTGCTCTCTGCTGATGTTTAAAGAAACATCCACCCACATTTGCGAGTCAAGTCACTTCCCCAAATTCGAAACCACCGACTGCATCTATTTATTATATTTTGACCAGGCGCGGATGTGGGGCTGCAAACTGATGTAGCATTTGCAGAGTGATTTTATTTTTCACATTTTACCAGTTGAAGGTACTGGAGAACGGTATGGAATGTGAAGCAATTTCCTCTTCACCTAGACACACGCACAAGCATGCATGCCCCTGGCTGCTTATAAACCACACGTCCTCCTGCCCAAAGCATTTTAAAAAAAAAAAGGAAAGGAAAAATTAGGGAGCTTTATTCACTGTCTTGGGCACCCAGAGAAAGTGTAATAGATGCGTTGCAAGCATCAAATGGATAAGGTGAGCAACCGCTTGTTGCTATGTGTGCGTGGCAGTGAGTGGAGCCTCGCTGACTTCTGATTGGTTAAAAATGGATCCCAGTGAACCAATGGAAGGCACTGGTGTGTCCTAGTAACAACATTTCCCTAATGAACACTAAGATATTATGGCTCTATCTGGGAAATCAAGGGAGGCAAGTTCCTCAGAGAGAAAGAACTGGGTCCTGCATTGACAAAATTGAGTGTTTTAAGAAAGCAGGAGCACAAGGATAACGTATGGAGCGAGACATTGTGCAAGTGCTTTATTCTTTCACTACTTATGATTCAGGACTAGGTTTGCCAACATTTTTTACCAGCAATGCTCCTGTTTTTAACAGCACTTGCTGTTGTCATTAGGCGAAGACACTGTTTATTTCTGTGCTGTAAGAAAGGGGGCTCAACTGTTGATTTCTGCAGAGCCGGTTGTTGCTGAAGTCGGTCCGGTTTAAAATTAAATAAACAAACAAACCCCACCCACAATTTGATGGTTGTTACTGTTTCCTTTTAAAAAAAAAAGTCTCAGCATCTTGGAAGAAAGGTTGCCACCTTTTTCCAGCCCCTGCTGCTGTGTCTTAAAAAAAAAATATCAGCATGACAACATCAACATGAAGCAGGTGAAGTTTTATTTTTTTTTATCACCAATCTCTATGCAAGGCTTCAAGCTGACCCTTCAGGTAAAGTACTGAACAAAAACCAAAAACAAAACAACCCTAAGTGTGTGAGAACATTTTCTGTGGTTACTTGGATACCTCAGACTTAACCAGAATAAAGTCAGAAATCAACAATCTGCGTATGCTTTTTAAAGCAAAGGGAACTGTACCTCTTCCATTTTCGATCAACCTAACAATAACCTTTATTCCAACCCAGGTCAGGGCGTCTGTGTACCTATGGCTGTGTACACACTAAGCCGTTTCTGGCACAAAATGAAGTTTTTCTTTAATCTGCAATTGTTCCCACTCATCCTTAAAATGCCTCTTTCCATCTATATTGATTCTTGATCCTGCCATCCACAAGGGCAGTTGTGGTCCCTTGATAAGCGTGTGAAAACTCTCCTTGAATAGGTCCCCCCCTTATTGTGATCCTGGTATACAGTCACCCACAACATCAATGGAAAGTCTCAGACTACTTACACCTGTTTTTCAAAGGACACACTGCACGGTAATGCAGAATAAATCTGCAGTGAGCTTTCATTTTCAGAATGAAAACAGTTTCTTGAGAAGCACTTTTGGGGGACAACCAAAAATATGCAATAGATCTCGACTGTGTGGACAACATAGAAACAAGTACTCAAGTCTCTGGTGGTACTTAACCCCAGTTAAATTAGCAAAAATGTATAGAACAAGTATCAGCATACGCTGGAAATGCAAAGGAAAAGAGGGTACCTTTTATCATATGTAGTGGAATTGTAATGTAATAAAAAAAATTCTGGTAAATGATATATAATGAAATGAAAAAATGTTTAAATTAACCTTTGCTAAAAAACAAACAAACACCAGAAGCAGTTTTATTAGGAATTATAGGTACTGAGATCAGAAGAAACTGTTCATGTATGCTACAACGGCCGCTTGGATGTTGCTAGCCGAGAGATGGAAGGAAGAAACAATCCCGACTAAAGAAGAATGGCAAATCAAGGTGATGGACTATGCCGAAATAGCGAAATTAACTGGGAAGCTCGGGGACCAAGAAGACAAGAAATTTTTAAAAGAATGGGAAATGTTTATAATGTATATATAAAATCATTGCAAACAGGTCAAAACATTAGCAGGATTTTAAACGCACTTGTAATGTGACAGAAAGTATAGATAACTTAGGAAGATGAAAAATTGGAGAAGTATTAATATACAGTTGAAAATAGAATTAAGAGGACCCATGGATGGGATGGGGGGAAGTCAAGAGATTCAGAGTAATCTCAACATGTGGAATTTGTATGATCTTTTGATGTAAGTTCCCCCCCCCCCCCTTTCCCCTTTTTTTCCTTTTCTTTATTTCTGAAAATCAAATAAAAAAATATTAGAAAGAAACAAGTACTCAGTCTCCATGGATTCTAGAATAAATCACGTGCCTGCAGCCTTTCGGTCTGCCTATCTAACTATCCACCCATCCCATATTTTGTTGTTCCTCAAAGGATTTTGTTGTTCCTCAGGATTATGCATGTACAAGACCAGATTAAGGGTGAGAAAGGGAAGTGTTTTAAGTGACATGCACAAATAAATAAGAATGAAGTCATCAAACAAGAGATTCAAAATAAACCCATGTTTTCCACTGAAAGAGAAAATCTCTCAACCTAAATCATTCACTGCCTGATTTTGTCAAACATCCCTCCCTCCTTTTCCTGGCTTTGTCTGTAGGCGGGGCATGGGATGAGGGCGAGCTCAACAACATATGTGAGTAACAAAATTAATGAATAGCAAAACAGACAAGGGCTGCTTCCAGCCTGTTGCTATTTTTCAGGTGGAATTCAGTTACAGCACATTCAGGTTGCAGAAATTAAAGTGGATTCAGAGCTCCTGGGCAGCAAATCCACTGACTCATGCACCCGCTCCCATAAGAAACCAGACTTTTTGCAGTAAGAAAAGTGATGAGGATATACACTGTTAAGTGTGCAATAACAATTGCTCGATGCAACAGCAGATAAGCTCTCCGCAAACAAATAGAAATGAATTCTCAGCAAACCGTGGGTGTCATATCACCTCCCTGCACACAAATCAGGACGAATGCTCAGTAAACAGGCTGTATGGCAGCTACCAAGGTATTCGATAATGAAAACAAATGGAGTAACGAAATATAGAGAGGGGAGGATCTTGCTATTATTGTGCCCTGCGGAATTGCAGTTATGATGATTTCTTGGTAGACCATGCCATGGCAACCAGGAAGCTCTGTACATTTGCCCAGCCAAAGGGCAGCGCCATAGTTTCAGCCTGCCCCTTATTTTGTCCACAACAGCCCAGCCTTCCACAGCTCGGGTCTGCTTGCATTTGTGAGAAACCTGAATGGACCATTTTGCACATGGAACTTTTTGTTTGTAGCATGGTGCTCTAAAAATGGCTTCTCCGGGATTCCTTTTTCAGTCTGAGAGATGAAACAAATTGGCTGGGCATCCTACAGCAATGGCAGCTGGGAAGGTAGGCTGAGAACGGACATAGCAGAAGCACCTCAGCAAGCGAGGCAGACCTGCTATGCTAGCTTTGCAGCAGGTGGGCCACTGTTGCTTTCTGGGAAGGAGAGAAGAAGGGCGAGGCAGAGAGGAGGTCAGCACAGTGCAAACACACTGGCAGATTGACTCTGCTGGTGTTTGTGCACCATGCTGAGCTCCCCATCACCCTCCTGGTAAGCAACAGTGACCCACCTGACAGGAAGCTAGAGTAGGGGCTCTGCCTCTCCATCCTCCTCAGCAAGTTGCTTCAGACCAATCGGATGCTGCCCAAGCAGGGCCGAGGAGCAAGGGCAGGAGAGTTGTGTCAGTGGTCTAGCTCCCACAGCCACAATGGTTATTCACTCATGTTGTTGCTTGCACTCCAATCCCCGAGTGGCAAGAGATTCCAGGGGTTCCCATTCTTACCTAGGGTTTGCAGACCCTCCAAGTCTTCCTATTTTCCAGGGACAGTCCTGGATTTACAAAAGCTGTTGTGGTTTCTGATTTGATCCCAGAACATCCTGCTTTTCCTTAGGACGTCCCTACTTTTATCAGAAAATTGTGGGATAGGGCGTTTCTATTTTTACCAGAAAAATATTGGAGGGTATGGGTTTGATTTCCTTGGAATGGATGGCAGAGGAGACTGTACTGTCTTTAGACCAAAAGCCTACCTAGTCCAGCATCCTTAACAATGGTTTGTTAAGGGTGCTGAAAGTTGTTAGGTGAAAGGGTAAAGGGGACCCCTGACCATTAGGTCCATTCGTGACCAACTCTGGGGTTGCGGCGCTCATCTTGCTTTATTGGCCGAGAGAGCTGGCGTACAGCTTCCGGGTCATGTGGCCAGCATGACTAAGCTGCTTCTGGCAAACCAGAGCAGTGCACGGAAACGCCGTTTACCTTCCCCCCGGAGCAGTACCTATTTATCTACTTGCACTTTGATGTGCTTTTGAATTGCTAGGTTGGCAGGAGTTGTTAGGATACCCGTATTCCCTTCACAGAGTTTTAATTCCTAGAGTTCCCAAGAAAGAAGTATTGATAGTTACACCACTCCGTTAATTGTAGCTCTGTGAGCGGAATAACAACTCTCAGCACCCATAAAAAAGACTACGGATCTCAGGATTCTTTGGGGAAAGCCAAGACTGTTAAAGCAGTAGGATGGTGCTTTAAGTGTATGGCACTGGTGCGGCCTGAAAGGGATGCGAAAAAGGATTTCTGGCTTCACTGCAGATCAGGAGAGAAATTCTGCTCGCTTGAGAGAGTGGGGAAATGTATATTTATAGCTATCTGTTTTTAATTGCATTAATGTGCTGTAAGTTTTATTGGTCTGTGCCCTCGGTGAACAATTCATTCGTACTCATCATGGGAGCTGTATGCCACTTCCATGATCAGAAGCAACATGTTGGTCTCTGATTGTCCGTTGCTGGGGAACAGGAACAGGAGGGTGGAGTTATTCATGTCCTACCTGTGGGTTTCAGAGCAGGCAGTCCCTGTGTGAACCAGGATGCTGGACTAGGTAGGCTTTTGGTCTTATTCAGCAGGGTGGTTCTTAGGTTCTTATGCTCATAAGAACTAGCCTTTTCAATTTCACATCCTTTTCTTCTTCCTTTTGCTTCTCATTTATAAAGACTGTGCTTTCATTATTAGCCACTGGGGGGAAGCCTTTGGCTGCTTATTAGCGGCACACACATGTCTTGGGCATCCGAGGGCCATTTTTAAGTATTGAACCAGTTGCTCCGGACTTGCAAATTTCACAGAAACTAGTTCCCCACTCGCTCTCTCTCTCTCTGTGTGTGTATGTCTCACACAGAGAGACAAACATTCTGCACCACAAATTCTGAATTTTGCAACTTGCCTTCACTGGGATCATCTTCTTAATTGCCACAGCAACCCTCACTGCCAGGTTCCACAACAGATCCATGTGCTAAATCAATGTGGGAAAGGGTACCTTGAAAGTAGAATTGTATAAAACCAGGACTGCATAATAGGAATTACCCATCCCTTTAGAGTTAAGGTGGCCAACTCATCTATTTGACAGAGGACAATCCTCCATTTGAATGGCAGCTGGAGGACAATTCCTCTGTCTTAAGCAGCTGTCTGTTTGAAGGGTTATCTTGTCCAAGTCCAGTTTAAAGAAAAAGAACTCTAAGAAGGGAAAGCAGGGGGTATCGAGGTTGCCCAGAACCTGTTGTTGTTGTTGTTGTTGTTGTTGTTGTTGTTGTTGTTGTTGTTGTTGTTTTTACAATTTATATCTGGCCTTTTTATGGAAAAAATTCAGGGGGGGTGACCCCCTGCCTCCCTCCTCAAATGGCATGCCTGACCACCACTGAAAAGGTCCTGCCATGGATCAGTGCCAACCAGGCAGCCCCAGTTCTCACCTGCCAATCATAGGGTCCAAGATGGTTGGTACTGGGCAAGGCATTCCTTTAGGTCCCTGGGTCCATTTGGGGATTTATATGCTAATATTAATACCTTGAATTTTGCCTAATTGCTCAATGGTAGCACCTGAACAGGTTGGTTAAAAGGAAGTTGAGATCGGCTAGTCAGGAGCATCATATCTCTCCAGTGCCATTGGGGGTAGTCCAAAACCATAACAATAAAAGTTCCATTAAGAATGTACAGATCAGCAAAGGTACCACCGCATCCAAGAGGATGCCAGTGTGATTAATGAGCAGAGTCAAGGAAGCTAAAAGAGGCAAGAAGGCTTCCTTCAGAAAACAGCAAGTCTTGCCCAAACAAGGAGAACAAAAAGGAACACAAACTTTGGCAATAGAAATGCAAGCAAAGAGTAAAGGGGGAGGACGACAAGGAGGGAGAGCAGGAAAGGCCTTGAAATTCTGTCCATGAACAATTACTATTTATTTAAAAGCATTTCTATGCTGCTGAATATTTTTTTTTAAAAAAAATCTCTAGGCAGCATGCAATCAATCTATAGTTAAAAAACCTCATACCAGTGAAACAGCAGTATAAAAGCACACAAAAGCAAATAAAATGGAGATCCAGAAGATTTAAACACATAAAACAGTGTGCAATCTTATGGATCAGGGAAAGCCTGGGCAAAAAGATAAGCCTTTACAAGCCTGGTGGTTCATGTTTCACGTATGGTAGAGGGAGAGGTATTCCAAAGAACAGGCAACACCAGAAAATACCCATTTTGGGGTCACTGCCCTCTGATATTCTTCAGGGCGTGGTACCACGAGTAGAATTTCCTCAGATGATCTAAGTGATCTTAGAATACCCCAGTGGCGTAGCGTGGGGGGTGCAGGGGGTGCCGGCCGCACCGGGCGCAACATCGGGGGGGGGGGCGCTCGCACTCACAGCTCTCTGCCCCTACCTGGCTCACTCACTCTCTCTCACTGCAGTGCTGGCTGTGCGAATCCGATCCGAGTCGCTGGGTCGCCGCCCACTGTGGAGGGGGTGGGTGCCAGGCGTGCGGTGCGGAGAGAGAGCGAGGGACTATCTGGGGGAGGGACAGTGCAGCGGCCGCCCAGCACAGCGCTGAGCGCGGGAGAGAACCACACCAGACCAGACCAGGCAGCAGCAAGAAGAAGCTGGCAGCGGCGGCAGGTTAGGGGTTAGGGGGCGCAAATTACTTGCCTTGCCCCGGGTGCTGACAACCCACGCTACGCCGCTGGAATACCCTCCAACAATTCTCTGATAAAATAGGGATGTCCCATTTAACAATAATAATAACAACAACATCCTACCCATCCGACTGGGTTACTCCAGCCACTTCAGGCGCTTAACATAATCAAACATCAAACATTAAAAATAACTTCCCTATAGAGGGCTGCCTTCTGATGTCTTCTAAAGGTTGTATAGTTACTTATCTCCTTGGCTCAGGGGTCACATAACTCCATACCCTCCAACATTTTCCCAATGAAAATAGGGATGTCCTACCATACCCTCCAACATTTCTCCGATGACAATAGAGACACCTAAGGAAAAGCGGGACATTCCAGGATCAAATCAGAAACCAGAACGGCTTCTGTAAATCTGGCACTGTCCCTGGAAAATAGGGACACTTGGAGGGTCTGTCTTAAAGGTCAATACAGGGAGAGGTGGTCTTGCAGGTATTCTGTTCAGGGCTTGAACATGGCCTGGTAGCTGATCGACAGCCAGTGCAGTTCCTCAGGAAAGGTGTAACTTGCACCCATCTCAGCAACCTGGCCTCAGCATCCCAGTTAGCACCTGAAGAAGACTGAGCAGAGATTCAAGCCACCTGGCCACAGCCTTCCCTATACAGTGGTACCTCGGGTTACATACGCTTCAGGTTACAGACTCCACTAAACCAGAAATAGTGTTTCAGGTTAAGAACTTTGCTTCAGGATAAGAAGAGAAATCAGGCTCCGGCGGCATGGCGGCAGTGGGAGGCCCCATTAGCTAAAGTGGTGCTTCAGGTTAAGAACAGTTTCAGGTTAAGAACGGACCTCCAGAACGAATTAAGTACTTAACCCAAGGTACCACTGTATTGGTGAGATGCATTTGGTTCCAATTCAAACTGCAGCGATTATTTTTAAATTTGTATGTATAAGTTAACATACGCAAGTATGTGTCCTCTTTTTGTGGGTGATGTAAATCCTCTCATTTTTAGCAATGCATATCCGGCCCTCTCACTTTAGGAATTTCCCTGGCCCCTTCCTGTCCGTTAAGAAACCATGTTCTGTTTTTAGGATTGTATGGAAAAGCTTTTGTGGTTGATGTTCTCCACGCATTTTGCAAAGGAAAAACCCCAACAAGCTAAAAACAGCACATTCCGTTGCAATTTAAAAAATAAAAAATAAAAAAACACCCACAGGCAGGACTGGTCAACTCAGCTTGTTTACCTATTGATATGCGAGGTAAATAACCAAGAAATGGAAACGACCAAAGTTGGGGTTATGCGGGGCAATGTTGGGGTACCACTTTAGGAAAATGTTTGGCTGCGTCAGAGAAAAATGAGTCTAAAAATGAGCCACTCTCTCTCCTCACCCTCCCAGTTAATTGAATATAACTTCTATTTTTGAATCATACCTGCTCACTCCCACAATGAATAAATCTGGGCTGTTTTAACTTCTGAACAGCCTTGTGCTGTCCTGATATGCACTTTCTAGAGGAGTGAAACACTTAAAAAAAAACACTCAGTTATGAGTGACACATGAGGAAGACAGACCTTAGTATTATAAACGAGGGATAATGGAGCAATTCAGCCTTTATAAATTCCACTGCGAACTGACCTGATCCATATGGGCTAATGTCCAGATCTGACCTCAGTTTCTTCCTCATCTTTCACACATTAAGAAGGTTCTGACATAATTCTCGCCTAAATATATATATTTAGAAAGCATTTAAAATGTATACGTTAGGAGAAAATGTCTTTAGAAATTCATGCTTTGAGAGAGAGAAACACAGATGTTTATAAATAATTGTTTGGAGAGAAAAAATATTTTTAAAAATCAGGTTTTGAGAGGAAACATGTTTCAAAAGATGGATGTAAATAAATATTGAAATGTGGATTTTCATGCAAATTAAAAACATTCACAGATTAATACAGAAACAGGATGCCATGCCATAGATAGATGATAGATAGATAGATAGATAGATAGATGATAGAAAGATATAGATAAATATGAAATACAAGGCCAATTTAAAGTTGACAATGACCTCAGTTTAATGTAAATTCCTGTTCACAGCACAGAAGGGTAACTGGTGGTAAGAGGTTAAAAGATCGCATTTGGTGCTAAATATATTTCAGTACAGACCTTTAACTTTTTCACACTTTGCAAAGATTTGGAGATTTTTAACGGTGGAAACCTGGGTTGCATCCTTGCCATATTTTTAGACTTTTTGAAATGAATCTATAAAGTAAATAATTATTTGCATTTTTTAAAAAAACCAACCAAACCTGACTGCACAGGAAATGACCCCCTATGGGATGATGTAGAGACCCCATATTCTATACTCATTCACTTTTTCCTTCCATTCAAATCCTCTTAAAGATAAACATGTTTTGAAGGACGTGATACATCAGCATAGTACAGCTGCTGTGGAAAATTCAAATTTTCACTATGTTGTGATTTCCTTGGACTCCCAGAATATTTTGAGCATATAGGGTTTCATACCCACCCCATTACTTTAATTGGGGTTAAGTGATTCCCTTTTAAATAAAGCAAAACTGTCAACTAAAGCTCGCAAATATGGGAGAGGTCCGAAATCCTGCCCCTCTTTGTAGCAAGAGAATATCAATTAGCATAGGTATAAGGGGGTCCTTCAAAACATATTTTCATATTTCTTTGGGGTCATCTATGAACCACTCCCAAAGCATTGATGAGTTGAAATGACAAATGAATGGGGAGGAGCTGGTGGCAATTTAGAAACAAACAACCCCCCCTATCTTTTCACTTTCCTGATTGTTATATTAGCACCTTGGTTACTAGGAACCGGGCTGCAGCTGGGATCTGGGTAAAAGGATGTTTCAAGCTGAGGGTTTATGAAAACTCTTTTCATGAGCAGCACAGAAGGTTGGCTGTTCCCAGGACCAGGGCCTTTAAACTCTCTCTCTTTCTCCCACCTCCCCACGTGGGTTGGTTCTGCGCTTGAAATATGCCCAGTTCGCGGTGAACAAGACAACCTGGAGGAAGGAATTTACAGCAGCGGTTCAAATTTGGCAGCAGCTAGAGGCGTGGCTGAAGGCGAGAGGAGTTAGGAGCAGCCTGGGCTGGTGGGGAGAGGGTGTCTCATCAACGCCGGTACTGTAACTTGACGGTGCCAGGTTTGCTCTGTGGCCACAGGACCTTCCAGAAGTCCAGCTCAAGCACAGATGTTCCCATTGTACATCGAGCCGAAGAACCTTTTTGGAAAAACTCAAAAATGCTTCACCTCTCAGTCTGCCTCGTCGGGATTCCCACCCCCTGCATTAGCACCATCGCTGAAATAACGCAGATGGAGAGCCGAGAGAAAAGAAATTCCGACAACACTTTACTGAGGAAACTGGACGAAAACAGCGTATAATTTGAGGAGAAAGGAGCAGAGAGGTTTTGCCGTTCTTACTTCCTGCCTTGGTGCATGGCCGGGAAAACATTCAGCCAAACCTACAGTGGAAAAACTCCCTCAGAACTACACAGTTGATTGGAACATGTGCTACCTCGGTAAACATCATGCCACTTGGCCTCCACAGTCACTTCTTGGATAGTTGACTTTAGCACTAACAGAATTAACCCTTAAGTTGCACACAAGATGATCTCTGCTGTTGCGCTTCCAACGCCCCTCTCCGAACTAACAGCAGGAAAGGCTTTTCCCTCCCCTACCTTCAGCATTCCTTGTTGGGTCCCCAAAGTTATTCGACTGCCTTTTGATTTTAAAAATGTTGACCCTCTCCCCTCTACAGGGGCAAATAGTACTTGACGAGGCAAACGAGATTAGAGTAAAGCAGAAAGGGGCAGCGCTTTGAGGCATAAGGAAGCAAGGGGGCTTGAGAGCACGGATTCAAATTCTTTGCTGGGTCCAAGCGTCCCTATTTTCCAGGGACAGTCCCAGAATTATAAAAGCCACCCTGACTTCTGATTTCATCCTGAAATGTCCCTATTTCCCCTCTCAGTGTCACTGCCATTAAGCTTGGGGGTGAGCGTGAGTCAGTGCTTGTCCTCAGCGATGGCGGTGGCAGCAGGGGAAGCTGCGAGGGAGAATCTCGTTCCCTTTCCATGGCCTCTCCATCATAGCTGTCAACCATCCCTTATTTGGCGGGAAAGTCCCTTATCCCAGCGCCATGTCCCACTGCTGTCACTTATTGACGATGTCCCTTAAATTTCCCGGGTTTCAAAGGAAGCAGCTCCTCTCCCTCCCTCCCTGCCGGCTCCAACTGTGTTGCTTGGCTGCGTTGCTCACCCAATAAGGAGTCTAAGAATGACTGGGGGGTGGAGCTTGCATGCCTTGTGCCGATCAAATCGGCCGTGTTGCCTGGGGACTCGCCTTTGCTCAGTGCTTCCCAGCGGAGAGGTGACGATGGTTTTCCTTGCTGCATCCCCTTTGCCAGGTTGCTGCGCTGTGGGAACCACTGCTTGAGGCTTCGTTTGGCTGCTGGCTGGGCTTTCTGCCTTTGGCTCAGAGGGGCAACGGAAGTTTCCATTTAGGTAACGGCCTGCCCTCCAAGAATTGGCTTCACCAGTCCCATCCCCCAGCCGGCAGTCCCAGTGCTTTCCATGTAAGGAATTTGTAAAGGATGAGCCAGTGCTTAGTTGTATAGTCACATTCATTATCATCTGACTCATAATTCTTAGAGTGAAGTCATTATAAGGAGGACAATTGGCAGCTATCAAGCAGGCCCTGTTTCCTGAGAGGTGGCTGAGAGCTGTTAGGAAACCTCTATTCCCACCCTATCACAGAGCTACAATTCTCAGAGTGCTTTAAAAATCATTCCCTCTTCCCAGGGAAGAGGCTCTTAAGAAACTCAGTGCCCTTAAGAAACTACGGTTCCCAAGATAAAGGTAAAGGTAAAGGGACCCCTGACCATTAGGTCCAGTCGTGACTGACTCTGGGGTTGAGGCGCTCATCTCGCTTTATTGGCCGAGGGAGCTGGCGTACAGCTTCTGGGTCATGTGGCCAGCATGACTAAGCCACTTCTGGCGAACCAGAGCAGCACACAGAAACGCCGTTTACCTTCCCGCTGGAGCAGCACCTATTTATCTACTTGTACTTTGATGTGCTTTCGAACTGCTAGGTGGGCAGGAACAGGGACTGAGCAACGGGAGCTCACCCCACCATGGGGATTTAAACCACCGACCTTCTGATCGGCAAGTCCTAGGCTCTGTTGTTTAACCCACAGCGCTTTGGGGGAAAGCCATGACTGGTAAAGCAGTATGATACGGCTTTAAATGTTTTTGAGTTAAAGCATGGGTAGGCAAACTAAGGCCCGGGGACCGGATACAGCCCAATCACCTTCTAAATCCGGCCATGGACGGTCTGGGAATCAGCGTGTTTTTACATGAGTAGAATGTGTGCTTTTATTTAAAATGCATTTCTAGGTTATTTGTGGGGCATAGGAATTCATTCATTCCCCCCCCAAAAAAAATATAGTCCGGCCCCCCACAAGGTCTGAGGGACAGTGGACTGGCCCCCTGCCGAAAAAGTTTGCTGACCCCTGAGTTAAAGTGAAGAGGACTAAGAAATTAGGGGTTCTCATCCTAGGATTGCCATATTTCAAAAAGTGAAAATTTGGCCAATGATGTTGTTCAGCTTTTTTGAGTTTTGCCCACAACTTGTCAAGCTTTTCTCGCAAGATCTAAAATAAAAGAAGTTTTTGAGCTATTTTAAAAGAAATTCGCTAAAATCTACACTTCCAACATACATCTGGACACTGTTTTCGACGGCCGAATCCTGGACATATGGCAACACTAGGACATCCTATTCCATAATAATCATAATCATAATACCTGTAAATTTATTTATACCTGTCCATCTGACTGGGTTGTCTCAGCCATTCTGGGCAGTTTCCAACATATATAAAAACCATAATAAAACAATGAACATTAAAAAAACTTCATTGTACAGGGCTGCCTTCAGATGGCTTGCAGGTTGGATAACTCCTTCCCGCCCCAACATTTCTCTGATAAAAATAGGGCCGTCCTAAAGAAAAGCAGGACTTTCCGGAATCAAATCAGAAACTGGGGTGGCTTCCAGTACGTTTCTGAGCACAATTCAAAGTGTTGGTGCTGACCTTTAAAGCCCTAAACGGCCTCGGTCCAGTATACCTGAAGGAGCGTCTCCACCCCCATCGTTCTGCCCGGACGCTGAGGTCTAGCGCCGAGGGCCTTCTGGCGGTTCCCTCATTGCGAGAAGCAAAGCTACAGGGAACCAGGCAGAGGGCCTTCTTGGTAGTGGCGCCCGCCCTGTGGAATGCCCTTCCAGCAGATGTCAAAGCGATAAACAACTACCTGACATTCAGAAGACATCTTAAGGCAGCCCTGTTCAGGGAAGTTTTTAACGTGTGATTTTACTGTATTTTTGGTTTTATGGAAGCCGCCCAGAGTGGCTGGGGAGGCCCAGCCAGATGGGCGGGGTATAAATAATAAATTATTATTATTATTATTATTCTGTAAATCTGGGGCTGTCCCAAGGAAATAGGAACGCTTGGAGGGTCTGTTGCCTCACCTCATCATTCACCCAGTTAGAAACTATTCATACACACACACACACACTCCAAAAAGTTTGGTTAATTCTGGAGCCCCATAATTCTGTAAAAACTTACTGCTGGGAAATGCCATTATGCAACCTGGGGGCAGGCTGGAATTAAGCACCTATATTTATGGGAGAATCTTTATGGGAGATGTTCTCTTTGTTCCAGTTGAAGAAATTGTCGAATATAATGGAAGGGCTGAAATCATTTCTCCTTCAGTGCTTGCAAATGGGGAGCTTTATTTTAAATAAGTTAAGAGAGGATAATTTGAGGAGAGAATTGCAACCATCCGCACAAAACTCTCTTATCTGTTCTAACTGAGTTCAAGGGCTTATTATTGACAGCCGGCAATATTCTTATTAGTTTTGTAATGCCGGATGATTCGTCCTGCAGGATTCGCCCTGCAGATTGACATTAGACTACTGTCCTTTTATCTGGACTAAAAGTCCTGGATATTCCAGAAGTGCTCTTAATCTGCTGCCTAAAAGAAGAAGAAGAAATCATTTTTCAAAATGTAAAGTTGTCTCCAACTCAGCGTAGATTACCTCTCACAGAACCATAATTCCCAGCACCCTTAAAACAAATTACAGTTCCCAGGGTCCTTTAGAGAAAGCCAGTGCTTTAAATGTGCTTTAAAGTAAACGTATGCAGTGGACATGACTGTTATCTGTCCCTTCTGATAAGCTTGTTTTCTAGATGCAGAGAGTGGGGCTTTTAGGAAGGGAAGCTATGGAGAACACTGGTCATCTAATCCAAGCAAGTGTGAATAATAATAATAATAATAATAATAATAATAATAATAATAATATATTATTATTTATACCCCGCCCATCTGGCTGGGCTTCCCCAGCCACTCTGGGCGGCTGCCAACAAAATATTAAAATACAATAATGCTTCAAACATTAAAAGCTTCCCTAAACAGTGCTGCCTTCAGATGTCTTCTAACAGTCTGGTAGTAGTTGTTCTCTTTGACATCTGATGGGAGGGCGTTCCACAGGGCGGTGCCACTACCGAGAAGGCCCTCTGCCTGGTTCCCTGTAAGTTGGCTTCTTGCAGTGAGGGAACCGCCAACAGACACATACATGCATTTGGGATGCAATTTTGCCTTATATCTGCACATTTGCTAGCAGTTTCCCCCGACAGAATGCATTTTCCTACATTATTTTCACCAGTACACACAATTTAGTCTCACTTTCCCACCAATATACCCATTTTTATGTGGAGAAGTGAATTTTGATGGATACCTGCATTTATCTTTGGGCATTGGTTTGGGAAGCAGGAATTAGGTAGGCTTGCATTAAAATGTAAAGGGAATGAATCGTCCCCTGTCTGCATCCCTAGTTTCTGGTTAGTGTCTGGATGAGACAGCTGAGGAGGACATTTCCCTTGAGTTCCATGGTGGAAGAAAAGTGAGATATAGAATCATAGAATTAGTAGAGACCACAGGATCATGTAGTCCAACCCCCTGCAAGGCAAGAATCTTTTGGCCAGCATGAGCTTCGAACCCATGACCATGAGATGAAGAGTCTCATGCTCAACCAACAGAGGTATCTAAATATATTTATATACCTCCTGCAATCTAAAGTGGCACATTCCCTCCTGAAAGGCACCGCGTATCTATTCCAAATATGATGATGGATTCCTTATGTGTGCTGCTAGGCTAAATGCCCCTGAACAAGTTTGATTCCACACACCCCCTTTCCTTTCCAGGGTCCCAAATACATCCATTCATTGATAGAATTGCTATGCGATACTCTATTCACCTCCCTCTTCCACTTCCTGCTGTTCTCAAAGGACCAACAGAGCCCTTGTGAATGACCACACAGTGGATTCCTACAAAACACCTATTCATGGTTTTTTTTTAAAGAAAAGGGAAAAAGGAAAAACGACTTACACAAACTCCACGATACAGCAGTAAAATAGCTCTTTATATACCTTACCTAGGTTTAAAAGGTCAATATAGTTAAGCCACTGCCCCATAGATACATCTTTCCCCCCTTTAAGCCTGGGGTGTCCACAGTAGCAAGAGTTTCTCTGCCGCCTGGAAACATGTGAAAGAAGGAAAAAGGACACTGCAGGGTTTGCTGGGACAGTATTGAGGGATATTGATACCCCCAGCCCTATCTGGGTTGAGATAATCTTGTCACTGAATCAGAGGATGTTCATAGCCTGTAACTGACTGTAATCATAGCGGGTGCTAAGTGGATTGAGAACAGAATGAGAACGGAAACATAAATTGCCCATTTTGATTTGTTCGTCCCATGTCTAAGGTCAGAAACAATCTAGCAAATCCTATCAGTATTTGCTGCTGTTGTTTTCAGTCCACAAATGATATGGCATTTATTATGTCACATATTCACCCACCCCAATTTGTAATGAAATGAATGGAGTGGAACGATGTCATGGTATTATGCAATTTACATAAGTTACAAAGTTTCACCACAGGGGACAGCAAGATAAACAAGGTAGTTTTGGGTGGAAGATGAACTGCAGCAGAATGGGAATGATGCTATGTTCAACAAATTCGGGGCGGAATGGGAAACAATGCGTTTTTACATCCCTCTGGTATTTAGAGAAGCAAAGCTGATCTGCAGGGACAAACGGAGGCATTTCTCTTTAAATGTATTCACCCCATGTTTTTTACATTGCTCTGCATTCAGAGACTACCTGAGCGCTGTCCAAAAAATATTATATAACACACAATGCAGATAATAGAAGATTATTAAAACATAAAACCAACAAGAATTAAAAACTAGACTAAAACTAGACTAACCTAGATTCAGGTAGGTAGCCGTGTTGGTCTGACGCAGTCAAAATAAATAAAAAAATTAAGAAATTGCTCAGTAGCACCTTAAAGGTAAAGGGTAAAGGGATCCCTTCCCACTGGAGCAGTACCTTCCCACCGGAGCAGTACCTATTTATCTACTTGCACTTTGACATTCTTTCGAACTGCCAGGTTGGCAGGAGCAGGGACTGAGCAATGGGAGCTCACCCCGTCGCGAGGATTCGAACCAACGACCTTCTGATCGGCAAGTCCTAGGCTCTGTGGTTTGCTCTGTGGTTTAACCCACAGCGCCACCAACAAAGTCTGTTCTCGGTATAAGCTTTCATGTGCATGCACACTTCTTCAGATACCTGTTATCTGAAGCTAAGTGAAAAAGTATGCACGCACACGAAAGCTTATACCCAGAACAAACTTAGTTGGTCTCTAAGATGCTACTGGACAATTTTTTAAATTTATTTAGACTAACCTAGGAAGGCTTGGGGAGGGGGGGAGAGAGAAAAATGTTTTTATGTAACAACAGAAGCACCACACTGTTGGGACTTTATTGACTTCAATGGAAAGAGCATTCCAGAGAACTGGTACCCCAAATGAGCATAAGAACACAAGAAGCTGGGCCCAGGGCGAGCGGTGGTGAAAAAGACCGCGTCTTCTGCCTGTGAACTTGGAAATGTGCTACAAGTCAGAGTTGTCAATATTGGGGAAGAAGGGCAAATAGTCAGACTCAGTTAAAGACAGTTTCCTATGTTCCCAAGGACAGCTGTCCATGGAGGCGCAGGTTAATTCTGTGTCCAGGGCAGCTGTCTACCAGCTCCACCTGGTATGCAGGCTGAGACCCTACCTGCCCATGGACTGTCTCACCAGAGTGGTGCATGCTCTAGTTATCTCTCGCTTGGACTACTGCAATACGCTCTACGTGGGGCTACCTTTGAAGGTGACCCGGAAACTGCAATTAATCCAGAATGCGGCAGCTAGACTGGTGACTGGGAGTGGCTGCTGGGACCACATAACACTGGTTCTGAGAGATCTGCATTGGCTCCCAGTATGTTTCAGAGCACAATTCAAATTGTTGGTGCTGACCTTTAAAGTCATAAACGGCCTCAGTCCTGTATACCTGAAGGAGTGTCTCCGCCCCCATCGTTCAGCCCGGACACTGAGATCCAGCACCGAGGGCCTTCTGGTGGTTCCCTCATTGAGAGAAGTGAGGTTACAGGGAACCAGACAGAGGGCCTTCTTGGTAGTGGCGCCCACCCTGTGGAGCACCCTCCCTTCAGATGTGAAGGAAATAAGCAGCTATCCTATCTTTAAAAGACATCTGAAGGGAGCCCTGTTCAAGGAAGTTTTTAATATTTAACGCTGTACTGTTTTTAACACTTAATTGGGAGCTGCCCAGAGTGGCTGGAGAGACTCAGCCAGATGGGCGGGGTATAAATAATAAATTATTATTATTATTATTATTATTATTATTATTATTATTAGCATTATTATTATTATTAGCATTTCTATTGCATTCTGCTTTTGCAGCGCTTCCTTCAGCTCAGATCTGAGGACTGATGCACATATTATCACAAGGCACAGACTAGAAATTCTGCTATCATCTCTTCCCCCACCCCGCCCCAGCTCCATTGGCTGGAGGTACCAGCATCACAACCATCCCAGCTGCTATAGATGGCATATGCATTCACCCCTTGACTGCTCCACTCGCTTACACTTTCCCAGATGACTAGACTGCAAAAAGGTTATTTTTAAAGCCTGGCCTCACGAGCCTTTATGGGCTCTTAACTTCCCGTCTGTCAGCTGCTGACACGTTTGCAGTTTGTCTGCCCGCGGAACGGCAGAGCAAGGAGACAGTCCATGCACTTCAAATGCGGACAGGATCACGAAAGAGCAGCTCTGCTTCTCTGGAAAATCTGAAGCTTTTCCTTTATGACATATGTGGCTTGCCTGGAATTGAATTTAAAGGAAAAGCCCTCCCTACCAGCTGGGAAGGAACCTGGAGAATCTGATTCTACAAGGACCGTAGATGGAAAGAAAGAGAAGTGTGTGTGTATGTGCGTGTGTGTGCCAGCTACATTCACACATTTAAATCACTCTTTTGACCTTCCCCAAATAATTATGGGAACTGTAGTTTGTTAAAGGGCACTGAGAGTTCTTAGGAAATCCTTATTCTCCTCACAGAGCTACATTTTCCGGAGTGCTCTAACGGCCAATCCCTCTTCTCATGGAAATCTGGGAAATATAGCTCTATGGGGCTGGGGACTAGGGGTCTGCTCACAACTCCCAGCACCCTTAACAAACTACAGCTCCCAGAATTCTTTGGGGGAGCCACAACTGTGGTACCATAGTGCTTTAAATGTATGGTGTCAGTGTGGCTGAGACTTAAGGAGAAGGAAGTTGACCGGCGGCAGCGCCCTCTGGGCTGACTGTACGTGGAGAGGCAGGCAGGTGTGGGGCTTGGTGACCCATGACTTCATTTGCCCAAATTGGCTAGTCAAGACGGGCTTGGCCTGATCCAGGAAGGCTCTCCGTAATGTGGCTATGCTCCTGCTCTAACGGTCCTGGTAATCAGGCGGTCCAAAGGGCTTGGAATTGTCCCAACATGAAACCTTTATATAGAAGAGAGAGCATTTGTCTGTTTGTTTGAAGAGAGAGCAATCAGAGAAGAATCTTTTAAGAGTATTCCCACCAGGCACCAAAGGCTCAGTGGAGCCTCCAGCTCTCTCTTCTCTCTCCGCCCCCCTTTCCTTTTCTGAACAAACCCATGGATTCCCCGAATCCCAGCTCTCTTCTCCTCGCCTGTCTGCAGCGCAGGGAACAGGGCCATCCAGTCTGACTCAGTAGCAGACTGTAACTCCTTGATAGGCTCCAAAGACTGGCAGTCTTGTTCCTCGGCATAAGGAAACAGTGTTTGAGAGACGCCAGTCTCCCGGGCTTTCTCCCCACAAACTGTGTGATTATGTCATGTCTCTGTGAGGTCAGTTTAACGTTTCTGTAAGTTAAAGGAGCTTAAATCATTCCAGGCCTCCTCTCCGCAAGGTCACTACGGGGAGCACAGGGTGCGAAACTTCAGGTTCTGTTTAGCTGGGGGCCAGAGCAAACTCCCCCACCTCTTTCCCCACCTCTGGGAAGAAAAGAGCTTTTCTTCCCTGTCTCCCTGGAAATATATATATATATATATATATGCACAACCTGAAATGGTAAAGGTTTGGAAATCTAACACCTTGCTTTTCAGAGGCCAGGAAAAAGCTAACGAGTGGCTCGAAGCCCAGTCCAGATTTTTCCTCCTCTTCTCGTGTGTTTTTAAAAACATGTTTTTAAGATTTTTAAAAAATTGTTCTATCAGTTGCCGTTTGCCATCCTGGGCTCCTTTGGGATGAAGTGTGGTTATAAGAATGTACCGTATTTTTCGCTCCATAAGATGCACCTGACCATAAGGCGCACCTAGTTTTTAGAGGGGGAATGCAAGGAAAAAAAATATTTTTAAAGGGAGCGCTAAGCAGAGCCTGTATGCATCTCAGGCTGTGCTCAACGCTCCCTTTCACAAGCCACGTGGAGCATGTGTGCAGTGCTTTCAGGCTTTTCCCCAGGAGGGAGAAGCTCCCAAGAGCCGCACACATGCTCCACGTGGCTCGTGAAAGGGAGTGCGGCTCTTGGGGGCTTTTCTGGGAGGCGGGGGAAGGGACTGAGGGGCTGCCCTTTGTCCCTTCCCCCACCTCCCACAAAAGCCAACAAGAGCCGCACGCTCTTTAAAGGGTGTGTGGCTCTTGGGGGCTTTTCCCCAAGGAGCCGCATCTTATGGAGTGAAAAATATGGTAATAAATAAATACACGCCGTCTCCCCAAATTACTTATGGAATTTTTGGGGTGTGTGCATGGTTTTGGTCCTGAGCTCACGTGGGAGCAACCTGACTCGCACCAAAGCACAGGACCAAAAAATGGGACGTTCTAGGATCCAGTCAGAAGCTGCGATGACTTCTCTAATTCAGGGATGTCCTGCTCAAAAGGGGTTGTGCTCTCTGGCTTTGCTCCAAACCCTTCTCAAGTGTTTTTGCCTGACAGACATGTGCCCATGAACTCTTCTTATGTCTCTTGATTGCCCAGATGGTGGACAGAGAGGGATGTGTGAGCATGTGTAAAACATAAGCCCCGCCCACCTTTGCCTCTGGCCCCGCCCACCACCTGCATGTGGCCCCTGGAAGATTGCCCAGAAGAAAAGGTGGCCCTTGAGGTGAAAAAGCTTTCCCACCTTTGCTTTAGCTTCTCCTCCGGTTCTGCAGAAAACAAACCCCGCAGATTACTAAGAGATGTTCTTGAACAACCTCTGAGGGATGTTGCTGGTTTTATTGCAACGTCTTTTGGCTTGCTTCAAAATCCCTCAGATTTTGTTCCGTTTTGGTGTTGAATATGACTATAGGCGATAAACAGAAAAGGCAGCCTGTTCCTAAAGCTTGCTGAACCAGGGGTGAAACATTGCTCCAAGACCTGCCTGTTTTTACACCTTTCAGGCTTGGGACTGTTCCCATTGCAGTGCCACGTATGAACCCGGCAGCCGGCTGATTCAGATAATAGAAGGAGCTCTGTGCTTGCAGAGAGAACGATGCCCAAAACGCTAACCCAGTATGATTCATAGCTCACATTTTCTGCCTGGAAGGAAGGCATAAATCCTGTAACACTGGCAAAAAAATAAATTAAAAAATGGCTTTTTATTTCCTCTTCTTTCAGCTGGAGGGGCTCGGCGTGTATTTTTAGCACTGGAATTCCGTTGCCATCGGATGACGTCTCCATTTTCTTGGTTCCGATTTCCCGGCTGCAAAGATGCTGAGGTAGCAGGAAGCTCCCTTGAAGCAGCGTTCTGTGCTGCTGACTGGCTGGCTGCTGCTGAACTTCTGAGGATGTGCATTTCCGATGGCATCACCCGCTCCCTGGTGGGACACAGTTTCGCCTCTTTTTTGGCCTTGTCATGAAATACATGCTGCTATCTGGGGGGAAAAGATGCAGCTGAATGTGCCTGGGAAATTTCTAGCTGTTGTCAAGCTACAAGTAGCTTCACTGACATCCTCTGCAACAGTGAACTCTGATAATCAGATTAACCACATAGCTTCCTTTCGTCTTCTCTTTTAGGGTGGTGCTCATCAATGTACAGGTGTACACATGGCCGCAGGTAAAACAGCAAACACACAAAGCACCTTGACACAGCCGCTACAGACCATGCCCGTTTGAATCGTTCCATTTCACAGAAAGTGGTTGCATTGAATGGCCGGGTGATCGCCCACCCTTCCATTGTTTTCAGTAAAATGGCCTTATTTCATGACAATGGCGTGCACCTTTCTGATTGGGGGAATGATATATGGCTGGCTGATATTACAGAGGTCTTGAGGCATTGGTTACAGATGTGAGGGTATTTGGCGGCGAGCCTTTGGGCTCTTGTGGTGGTTAGGCATTGTTTGACCTTGTGTGGGGGAGGGGAGGCCATCACCTGCCCCTCCATGCTTAAGGGTATTCCGTTAAAGGAATCTGGGGGTGTTGATCTAGTCTGAAGCCCGGTTGGGGGCTAGGGCCTTGACACGACCTCGACTGGAACACCGGGGGAGCTTGAGTTGGTTCACATCGACAGGGCTCCCCCTACCGGTGGCTTACCCTTACTGGACTCCCTGCACAATGGGCAGGAATCAGATATAGTCAGGTCCAATCAATGCCTAAGCCAATACTGCTCACATTCTGTAATTTCAATAAAGTTGTGGCCAAAATTTGCCCAATAACATAAACCTAATATCCGTGTCCTTCTGCGAGTTATTTTCCAACAAGGGGGTGGCTGCGGGGTTTCAACATGCAATCCCTGCAACTGTGAACTCTGATAATCACATTAACCACATAGCTTCTCTTTTAGGGTGGCACTCATCAACGTACAGGTGTACACATGGCCGCAGGTAAAACAGCACACACAAAGCACCTTGACACAGCCATGCATGCAATCACATTTATTTATTGCATTGTATTGTTGCTCCACCTTTCCTCCAAGGATCTCAGGGTGGTGTACATTGTTTCCTCCTTTTCTATATTATCCATGCATCAGCTTTGCAAGGTAGGTTAGGCTGGGAGTTGAGGAGAGAGGTGGGCCAAGGTGAACATTGCGGCTGAGACGGGATTATGAACTCTGCTTTCCGAGGTCCGAGAAAAGAATGGATAAAGCACTCTTAAACTGCTTAATGCCTCTTTCACGCATGGCCCAAGTACATCAATTCTGTCCCATTTCCATGATGATTATTAAGGTGGGGGTACCTACATAATGAAGTCAGGAGTGCCTGGTGAGCTCTGGTCCATGGGGTCACAAAGAGTCGGACACGACTAAATGACTTAACAACAACAACAAACTTACATAATCCGCAAAAATTAGTAATTTTTTATGGCTGCTGAAACTCCATAACACTGGTCCTGAAAGATGTACATTGGTTCCCAGGATGTTTCCGAGCACAATTCAAAGTGTTGGTGCTGACCTTTAAAGCCCTAAACAGCCTCGGCCCTGTATACCTGAAGGAGCCTCTTCACCCCTATCATTCAGCCCGGATGCTGAGGTCCAGCTCCGAGGGCCTTCTGGTGGTTCCCTCGCTGTGAGAAGTGAGGTTACAGGGAACCAGACAGAGGAGGGCCTTCTCGGTAGTGGCGCCCGGCCTGTGGAATGCTCTCCCACCAGATGTCAAGGAAATAAACAACTGACTTTTAGAAGACATCTGAAGGCAGCCCTGTTTATTGTATTTTTACAACTGTATTGTATTCTGTTGGGAGGTGCCCAGAGTGGCTGGGGAAACCCAGCCAGATGGGCAGGGTATAAATATTATATTATTATTATTATTATTAATCTTTAAAGGTTTCATTTCCTTCCTTCCTTCCTTCCATGCCGGTTGTGGGTAGCTGAGGTTTCCTACACACACACACACACACACACACACACACTGATAGGGACAGCACACCATCAGATCCTGTCACTACCAGGGAAAATTTCAGCCACATTTCCCACATGAGCAATAGGAACCCCATGTGCTAGCCACTCTAGTGACAAATACCTGTTTGCTTGGGGTTTTTTTGAAAGGAAAGATTCAACTCTCAGAGCATCCCAATGTGGAATCTGGTAAGAGTATAGATTCTGAGGCAGATCCCTTCTGAGCTGCATGTTGGTCCAAAAGGTATGGATCAGGTGAGTCCTGTTTGGAAACTAAACTCAGGCCCCATCTACGCTATGCATTTAAACTGGCACTTTTCTTCCTGCTGAAAAGCACATGAATGAGACCTTTGAAGAATTTGTAAGTAAACCCTTTTTAGCTTGCCAAACATGTGGTCTCTTTTTGTGCTAAAGGAAGTGCAGATCTTTGAGAAGCAACTCAGAAGGGGATATTTTAAAGGTCTATCAGCCTATATTTCTATGCTTTGCTGCATATTTTGTGATTTTAAATCTCTGCTGGGGCTCTCCAAACCTGGATCCAGGCATCCGGGAATTTTTCATTTTATTATATCATACCTAGCATTTTTTACTTTTACCAAACCTGGATCCAACAGGCTTGAGGAGAAATGTATTTGATTGGCATTTTAATGAAACTTACCAAATCCACACTTCCCAATCCAATACGTGAACTGAAACCAGGCTCTCCTTCAAAATTCACATTCCTCCAAATTTTACAACATAGTAGTTGAACAAAGGCACACATACGAAGTGTGCGTATATTACCTAAAAGTGCATGCAAACATGGATATAGTAGTGAAAAGGTCATAGTAAAATGTATTATATTAGGTAGAAATAGCTTGCAAAAATGCCCATAAAGGTAAAGGGACCCCTGACCATTAGGTCCAGTCGTGACCGACTCTGGGGTTGTGGCGCTCATCTCGCTTTATTGGCCGAGGGAGCCGGCGTGCAGCTTCTGGGTCATGTGGCCAGCATGACTAAGCCGCTTCTGGCAAACCAGAGCAGCACACGGAAACGCTGTTTACCTTCCCGCCGGAGCGGTACCTATTTATCTACTTGCACTTGACGTGCTTTCGAACTGCTAGGTTGGCAGGAGCTGGGACTGAGCACCAGGAGCTCACCCCGTCGCGGGGATTCGAACTGCCGACCTTCTGATCGGCAAGTCCTAGGCTCAATGGTTTAACCCACAGCACCACCCACGTCCCTTAAAAATGCCCATACACGGGACAAAATTGTGTATGAAAATGAGTACAGTACAATTTTTCATGCTGACCTTTTTTTAAGAAAAAGAAATTGCAAATGCATGTGGATTTAGGGTAGTCTTAATTTAAGGCTGGAAACTTGAGAAACTGAGAGAAACCAAAATTGATAGATTCATCCACCCCTATGTAAAACTCAGCCTCGGCAACAGAGAAGCTGAATCACTGAACAGAGTTTGGCAAATATGTTTCAATGACACACAGTGCATTTTACAAAGTATACCAGCTTGTGGTTTGAAGGCACAGTGTCAAGAGGCATTGTCAGTAAACCCATGCCTGCAAATGTGGTCTCATCAGTTCTCCGAAATGGAACAAGACTGGTGTTTGAAAGCAAAGGCTTTCCAAGGATCCCTCAGCCCAGGGATTATAATGACTGGGTAAAAAAAAAAAAAAGCAGCCATACTTTCCTCTTGAATCAGCACAAAGTGAAGTCATGCTTTTGGGAAGTTATGGCAATAGATCTAGAAACCCCAACATGTAGGTGATTTCACAAGGGAGAAATCATTTACGGACCATGCAGAGATGGCAAGATTAACCGGGAAAATCAGAAACCAGGAGGATCAAAACTTCAGTAAAGATTGGGACAAATTTATATTATATTTGAAAGACCACTGTAAACACTTGAACTCTTTAGAACTCTTTAGCAGGTTTTAAAAAACTCTTGCAATGATACAGAGATTTTGGATACAATAGAGGACAGTAAACTGGATGGACCTATAATATGCAGTTAAAAAGTTATTCAAACAACCCACAGAGGAGAGGAGTCTTGAAATTCGGAAGAATCTTGTGTAATTATTTTATTTTATTTTTTACTAAGGATGGATATAAATGTGAACGAATTTGTAAAACCAAATAAAAATTATTTATAAAAAAAGAAAATAATAATAATTTACATTTTCCCACCCCCTCTAAAAAGTTGACAAGGGACTCATACCTTACAAAGATAATGTTTGTTTCTTGGAAAAGAGACACTTAACTTAACCCCCCCCCCCCACACACTTTTGCACACTATGATACAAAGCTTCAGGGAACTTCAAAGGTTAATGTGGCTAAATGGATGGAGCCAGGCAGTGGTCCATCAGCAGTTTAATATCTATGTTCTAGCAAGAAATTATCCTGCAAGCAGGACTTCTGGCATTCTTATCTGCTGCATGCCAAATTTGCTTTAAATTCAGCGTGCTGTTTTATTCTTTTTAACAGTGGAATCCCATCCTAGCCTACATCTAATTTAAGTGTGTGAAAGCGCTCACAGGGCTGTTACTTGTGTTAGGAATTTTGGGAGCTGTAGTTTGCTAAGGGTGCTGAGCATTGTTTGTTGTTGTTTAGTCGTTTAGTCGTGTCCGACTCTTCGTGACCCCATGGACCAGAGCACGCCAGGCCCTCCTGTCTTCCACTGCCTCCCGCAGTTTGGTCAAACTCATGCTGGTAGCTGCGAGAACACTGTCCAACCATCTCGTCCTCTGTCGTCCCCTTCTCCTTGTGCCCTCCATCTTTCCCAACATCAGGGTCTTTTCCAGGGAGTCTTCTCTTCTCATGAGGTGGCCAAAGTATTGGAGTCTCAGCTTCAGGATCTGTCCTTCCAGTGAGCATTCAGGGCTGATTTCCTTAAGAATGGATAGGTTTGATCTTCTTGCAGTCCATGGGATATTGTCTCCCTGCTTATTTAACTTATATGCAGAATTCATCATGCGAAAGGCTGGGCTGGATGAATCCCTAGCCGGAATTAAGATTGCCAGAAGAAATATCAACAACCTCAGATATGCAGATGACACAACATTGATGGCAGAAAGTGAGGAGGAATTAAAGAACCTTTTAATGAGGGTGAAAGAGGAGAGCACAAAATATGGTCTGAAGCTCAACATCAAAAAAACGAAGATCATGGCCACTGGTCCCATCACCTCCTGGCAAATAGAAGGGGAAGAAATGGAGGCAGTGAGAGATTTTACTTTCTTGGGCTCCATGATCACTGCAGATGGTGACAGCAGCCACGAAATTAAAAGACGCCTGCTTCTTGGGAGAAAAGCAATGACAAACCTAGACAGCATCATAAAAAGCAGAGACATCACCTTGTCAACAAAGGTCCGTATAGTTAAAGCCATGGTTTTCCCAGTAGTGATGTATGGAAGTGAGAGCTGGACCATAAAGAAGGCTGATCGCCAAAGAATTGATGCTTTTGAATTATGGTGCTGGAGGAGCGTTGTTAGGAGCCCCCTATTCCACCCACACAGCTATGATTCTCAAGAGCGGCTTCACAATCAATCCCTCTTCCCAGGGGATGAATGTGACGCAGGACTCCTTTTATGCTCATAAAACTTCTCCATCTTTCCCACCCAGGAAGTGTTCAGCCTCTGAAAGACGACCAGTCCCTGCACATTTATTTCGCTGGCTGACATAGTGCCACAAGTTATATAAGGTGAAGTTCAGATCCCAAGCAAAATAGATAAATAAAATACCAGCATATTCATGGAATATTTAAATATCCTCGTGTCTTGACTGGGCTTTTTCTCTCTATCCACCTTCTCTAAAAAGGACACTTTCAAAAGGGCCTTTCAAGGGTGCTTTTGCAAATAGGAATAGCTGCTGGTCAAGCTGGTGCCAACACCGTGGAGACTTCCAGCGGAGGAGGTGGGAAATAACATTTCACTTTTCATTACATACATTCATGAAAAAATATATACATCTTGATACTGGACTGGCAGCAGGGCTGGATTTAGGTTTGATGAGGCCATACACTACTGAAGGTAATGGGCCCTTTATATGTCCAGCTGCTCTTTGTCAACAACAAATTGTCACTGTTTTTTGTGTTGAATATATGCTATATGGTAATTTATGGACCTAACAGGTATCTAAAGCCATTTGCACATGCAGAATGTAGGCACCCTATATATGCTGTTGTTGTTTAGTCGTTTAGTCGTGTCCGACTCTTCATGACCCCATGGACCAGAGCACGCTAGGCCCTCCTGTCTTCCACTGCCTCCCGCAGTTTGGTCAAACTCATGCTGGTAGCTTTGACAACACTGTCCAATCATCTCCTCCTCTGTAGTCCCCTTCTCCTTGTGCCCTCAATCTTTCCCAACGTCAGGGTCTTTTCTTGGGAGTCTTCTCTTCTCATGTGGTGGCCAAAGTATTGGAGCCTCAGCTTCATGATCTGTCCTTCCAGTGAGCACTCAGGGCTGATTTCCTTCAGAATGGAGAGGTTTGTGATCTTCTTGCAGTCCATGGGACTCTCAAGAGTCTCCTCCAGCACCATAATTCAAGAGCATCAATTTTTCGGCGATCAGCCTTCTTTATGGATCCTATATATAGAAATGAGCAAACCAGTGATATTTTAGGGAGCAGGCTAGCAGGCGGGGCCCGTTACTTACACCATAGGAGCCTATACAACACAAAACACTGTTGCTGTATGTAGGCTTTATTTTATTTGTTTTTTTATCTTATATTCTGGAAAGGTACATCCAGTTTTTCCCCCTTTAATTTTTTGGGGGCCTCCCAAGAGAGTGGGGCCCTAAGCCATAGCTTGTTTAGCTTGTACATAAATCCGGCACTGACTGGCAGCCAAGGAAAGCAGAGCTTGTCCCATATTGTCGCAGGAGGCCTTTCTCCATGCAGAAGGATGCTTGACCTGACTAATAGAGCTTTCTGTTGGGGTTGGATTGCCCAATGACGCATTGCCTAGAAAGAGGGAACACATCACCTGTGACTTCACCTTACCTTATATATGCCCAGTGGACCACTCTGATCTGTGGAACTGGAGCTGTTGCAGGTGACACATAATACTTGTCCTACCTTTGTAAGAAACTGAACTTTTAGCATGGCAGCGCCCACCCTTTGAACTCCTTGCCTGTTGACATCATGCAGGCACCTTCACTGTACTCTTAAAAACATTTTTGATAAGCAGTTGGTGAATCTGCAAAGATACGATGTAGACAATATAACAACCCCCCTCCTGTGGGACGCAATCAAAGCGGTCACCAGAGGAGCTTGCGTAAAAGAGAAAGCATTTCTTAAAAAACAAACCTCTTCAAAAATTAGCAATGTAGAACAAGACATCACAGCCCTCTCATTATGCTGCAAACAAACAGGATCTAAAAAACTCCTCAAACTTATAGAACAAAAAAGGAGAGAACTAGACTCCCTAGAAATCAACAAAACAATGATCAGCATTAAAAACATTTTTATTTAAGCAAGGCTATCCAGACAGGCAGATTGTTGGCATGCATTTTGATCTGATTTCCAGTTTATTGCTGGTTTTCTTCTTTTTCTCAAATTTTCCAACTGGTTTTTTTTTTAATTTACTGATGATTCCATTGTTTTATTCTTTTTGTAAATTGCTTTGAGGCTTAAAAAAACCCAAACAGCATATCAATTTTATGAAATAAATAATAAGCAAGTAAGTCAGTAATAAAAAGGAATGGAATTTCTCTAGGGTCAATTACCCTACATCTCCAAAGGCAGGGTGAGGAATTTCAGGCACAGGGCTGAAATGTGGCCCTCGGGGTCTCTTTTCCTGGCCCACAGAATGATCCCAAGCCACATCCCTCGCTAGTTCTGTATGTACTATGATTATGCTTCTTTCTTGCCAAGGCTGGATCTATACTAACCTGTTTAACGTTATTCCCCCCTTTTAGAACGATGTCAGATATGTCATTCTAAAACGTCACAGGGCATACTTGTCAATTAAAACGTTTTTTAGCTTGTTTTCTTTCATCAAATGTAAATAATATGTGGCCACACCATTTTCCAAAATGCTGTTTCTTTCCTTGCTGCTAGTTGCTGGTTGCTCTGCTCCACCGTCTGTGTGTCGCATTTTAATTCTTCCTCCTTCCCTCCTTGTCTTTTGTTATCTGTACATGTCAGCCTTTCAAATTTAATTGATATTAAATTAAATACCATGGGAGGGGGGCGGAACTTGAATGCAGTAAAGAAAGGTAAAACACTAGACAGGGGCGTGTGAGCAGTGTTTCACCTGAAGCATTCAACAGGCATTTAAAGCACAGGGTTTTCCGCAAAGAATTCTGGGAACTGGAATTTTGCTAAGGATGCTGGGAATTGTAGGTCTGTGAGGGGAAACTACAATTCCCAGGATTCTTTTGGGGAAGTGACATGCATTGAATGTCCTTTCAAGGTATGGTACAGCTTTGCCCAACAGTTAATGTGGACGTGTTTTCACATTTCCCCCCAACGGAATTAGGAGCAGTGAGCTTGATTCTATAGCTCATTCACTCAGCTCCTCCTGTTACCATGATGCATCTGAGTCATTCGCTTGTAAGCCTCACAAGTCATAAAGC
Organism: Podarcis liolepis; assembly: GCF_965112155.1. NCBI lineage: Eukaryota > Metazoa > Chordata > Lepidosauria > Squamata > Lacertidae > Podarcis > Podarcis liolepis. Next base: position 36,050,416 of record NC_139569.1, read on the forward strand.
AGGACACCTGTATTTTCCACAGCCGTTTGGATGACACCTCAACCGTTCACTATGAAAAGCAACACAGTGTTCCCAAGGAGAGGACCAGTACTAGCAGAAACAGGGGAGGAGGGGAAGAAACGCCCAACAAGCAAAGCTGTGGTTGGGCAGGAAGGGTGACTGGACATTGTTTCTTCCCCACTTTCCCGAACTTCATCTGTTAACCCGTTTTTGGCCTTCACCAATGAAAGAGAAAATCAACAAAGTTAACCAAAAGGCAAGTGTGCATCTCAAATATATCTTCATCTCTGGATGGAAGAGGAATAAGATCCAGGTTGCATTTAAAGGTGAATCTGTCTAATTCGGACTTTCTAAAATGATATGAGAACTGAAACACAGCCACAGACCTACCAAGTGTCCCTATTTTCTTGGGACAGTCCCAGATTTACAGAAGCCATCCTGGTTTCTGATGTGATCCTGGAATGCCCTGCTTTTCCTTAGAATGTCCCTATTTTCATCAGAGAAATGCTGGAGGGTATGGAGTTATGTGACCTCCCCAAGCCAAGGAGATAAATAACTATACAACCTTTAGAAGACATCTGAAGGCAGCCCTGAATAGGGAAGTTTTTAAAAAAATGCTTGATGTTTAATTATGTTTATATATATATTGTAAGGGACGCGGGTTGCGCTGTGGGTTAAACCACAGAGCCTAGGACTTGCCAATCAGAAGGTCAGTGGTTCGAATCCCTGCAACGGGGTGAGCTCCCATTGCTCGGTCCATGCTCCTGCCAACCTAGCAGTTTGAAAGCACATCAAAGTGCAAGTAGCTAAATAGGTACCGCTCCGGCGGGAAGGTAAATGGCGTTTCCGTGCGCTGCTCTGGTTCGCCAGAAGCGGCTTAGTCATGCTGGCCACATGACCCGGAAGCTGTACGCCGGCTCCCTCGGCCAATAAAGCGAGATGAGCACTGCAACCCCAGAATCGGTCACAACTGGACCTAATGGTCAGGGGTCCCTTTACCTTTACCTATATATATTGTAAGCCACCCAGAGTGACTGAGGCAACCCAGGTCAGATAGGCATGGTATTATCATTATCATTATCATTATCATTATTAATATCATTGAATAGGACATCCCTTTTTTCATCAGGGAAATGTTGGAGGGTATGCAGCCATCCTTCGAAATTCACACATTTTCTTAAAAAATTCAACCTGATGTGGAAATCTGGAGAACTGAATTTAAGATGGGGGAAATGACAATTGTAGAGAAAGCAAATGGTACAGATTTGCCCATCCCTATCTATGACCTGGTTGATACTGTGGCACAACTCCCAAGAAGACCCTCAAAACATTCCAGCAGCTTTCACAGTCCCTCCAGAGTGCTGAATTTTACTCCCGCCTTGCTAAATTCCTCCACTTCTTTTAAGTCCTGTCAGCAGTTGACATCTTCATCTCCAGCGAGGAGAGCCACGCCTCGGCTGCATTCCAAAACCCTGCCCTGCTAGAAGATGGAAATAAGTCCGAGGGCAGAGGGAATGATGTGTGGAGGACAAACCTGACTGCTGGGGCCAGGCCAGGTTACAAGCTCTGAGGCGGTGTATGGCTTTGACTGGGTTAAATGACTGCACGCAGGCCCTCGCCTCATGCACTCCAGGGGGAATGGAAAAGTACCAGGGTTCTCTGCAACAAATGAAATGGAACTGGGTGAGGGCGGAAAATCCCACAAGCAAGTTCCCTCCATTCAAATGTGCTTGCGCAACCATGCTCCTTGTCACACAAACATGGGTTCGGTGAATACCTGAGCAGGGCGCAAAGCCACAGCGCCAAGGAGCCCTACTCCTGAATGTCAGCACGTCCCTCTGGCCTTGTCCCATGATTAGGGTTATTGAGCTTCTTTTTTGGCAAAGGTGATTAGTTTTTTAATCTCAAAAAAGGAGAAGTCTTTACCTATTTTTTAAGGAAAAGAACAACCTGGGTAACCTGGGCTAACAACACTTCCATACGCCATTAGCTGCTTTTTAAAAATTTCACCCAGACGCCATTTTTGAAGGGCGAATCCTGGCTATGTCCAGCAGATTCCAGACATATGGCAGCCCTGCCCATGATGCCTGGGAACACATGAATGGGGCATGTACATGCGTAGAGAGCTGTATTTGCATAGGAGATCCTTTCATATGCTCCTAATGTGAGTCCTAATGACTCATGCATTGCCAAAAGAAAAAGGGATGCCTTCTCCTCCTCCTCCTCCTCCATTGTCATTTTTTTGACTACCCACTATTAACCAGTAGATTTTAGGGCGCCTTGCAACAATTTAAAATTTGGCTATGCAACTGTAGGTCCAGGCTATCTGAAGGATCATATTCTCCCATACAAGCCTGCCCGGGCTCTGAGATTGATTCTCAGTCCTGCCACCCTCACAGGCATGCACAGGGAACACAGGAGAGGGCCTTCTCAGTAGCTGCTCCCAGACTTTGGAATTTCCTTCCTTGAGAAGCTAGGCTGGCTCCCTCCTTGTCTTCCAGCGAGCAAGTGATGGCAGTTTTATTCTGACAGGCCATTGGGAAGGAGAGGGCTTTCAATAGTGCTGTGCTGATGTTATTATCTGTATTTCCGTACGCTTATTTTTATATCGTTTTAATTCTATAGGAGTGTAGTGCCTTTCGAACCATGATCTTTTATATGTTTATAGTGTTTTATTTCATTTCATCTGTGTTGCTTTAAACTGCGTAAGCCCCTGTCAGGGAACTGCCATCAGTGCCAGAGAGAGAGAGCAAGCTCCAGAGGGATCCCAGAGAGCGTCCCGGGATTGGGAGAGGCAGCCCATCTTCTGGGGAAGGGAATCAGCTTAGCTCCAGTGGAGAAGGGGGGCAGATGGGGGAATCAGAGAGGTGGTCACATGACTCCTTGCCGGGGACCAGCGGGGAGAGGAAGGGTCCTCCGCTGCCTATGCCCTCCTTGCGCAGAAGGCTTCCGCGCAGGGAGAGTAGAAGGAGACTGAGCGTCAAAGAACTTCTTTGCTGGAAGAAGTTTAAGAAACGCCCACTGACGGATTCTGCCAGCGATTGAGACAGCCACGGGTGAGTGGCTGTCCGGACAGGAAAGGTTCACTCAGGCAACCCAGCCAGGTGTTGGGACAGGCTTACGCACGAGCAACCCCTAGAACCATTACAGCCCCCTTATGTCCTGGTCTGGGGAAAGGTGGGTTACTCAGTTGGTACAGCAGGAGACTCTTAATCTCAGGGTTGTGATTTCAAGCTCCACCTTATGAAAAAGATTCTTGCGTTGCTGGGGTTTGGACACATGACCCTCATGGTCCCTTCCAACTCTACAATTCTAAGGTTCTAATAATAATAATCGAGAATTAAAAACAAACTATAGTTGAATAGGCATCTTATGTTCACATTAACTGTTCTCTGGTCTATTTTTTAAAAATCTAAATTTTGTACAGGTGGCGACCATTTTCCATGTGTCCAATTGGCAGAGAAAGTTCTTTCCTGGGCCGGCTCTACCATTAGGCAGAAGTATGCTTCAGGTGGTAGATTTGAAGTGTTGTGAAAGGGCAGCAAATTCTTGTTAGGTTTTTACTGCCATGCACTGGGAGGTGCTTGTGAGGTTTTCTGCTTCACCTGCCACAATAAATTGACTGGCCTTGGGAGTTCTGCACCTTGGGACTGTGATGGGGGGCCATTTGCTCCTTTGCCTCAGGTTGCAAACTGTCTTAGGCAGTTGCTATGTGATACCTTTAAAACTGGATGTGACTGAACTCAGGATCTCAGGATTTCCTGCATACAAAGGATAGAAGAAGCATAAGGTTGTTTGGAGGGTGGCACTGTGGGTTAAACCACAGAGCCTAGGGCTTGCCGATCAGAAGGTCAGCGGTTCGAATCCCCGTGACAGGGTGAGCTCCTGTTGCTCAGTCCCTGCTCCCTGCAAGTAGATAAATAGGTACTGCTCCGGCGAGAAGGTAAACAGTGTTTCCATGCGCTGCTCTGGTTCGCCAGAAGCGGCTTAGTCATGCTGGCCACATGACCCAGAAGCTGTACACCAGCTCCCTCGACCAATAAAGCGAGATGAGCGCCGCAACCCCAGAGTCGGCCACGACTGGACCTAATGGTCAGGGGTCCCTTTACCTTTACCTTTTTAAGGCTGTTTGGGGGTGAGGAAATGACTCTGCAAGAGAAAGACCCACAACCTATAAATGAAATACCTTTGGGCCAAAAGAGGATGATTGTGCATTGGCTACTTAGCAGGAAGACATGGCTGTTTATTTGTATTTACAGTCGTACCTTGGATCCCAAAATGCCTTGGTACTTGGACGTTTTAGCTCCTGAACACCACAAACCCAGAAGTGAGTGTTCCGGTTTGCGAACGTTCCTTGGAACCTGAACGTCCAACGGGGCTTTCGCGGTTTCTGATTGGCTGCAGGAGCTTCCTTCAGCCAATCAGAAGTCGCGCTTTGGTTTCCAAACCAAACCGGAACGTATTCCGTTCGACTTCCAAGGTACGACTGTATTGCATATATTTTTAATTTTTATATAGGGGTGTTTTATGATGGCCTATACTTGTAATGCCTAGTAAAGGTTTGGCAAAGTGGAAGTAGAATTAGATTGCACATTGGAAAGTGTTGGGCAGCAAACAGCTCTTGCAGTCATCAGAGCGCAGGGAGGGTGTCCTAAAGCTGTACAGCAGGAGTTTACTGTTAAGCAAGCAGGCCAGGACTTCCCGTTCTTCTCTGAAATGGGTGTCCCAGGAATTGCTGTTTCCCTGCCAGGTTCTTGTGGACATCAGCTTCCTGGCTCAGGCACCTGAGACAAGACATCCAGAACTGCTACCCACCCCACTCTGAAGATAAAGAGCGGCTGAACCATTGAGATCAGCACATTTTGCACTTCCTTGAGAAATTGTTTCTATGTAAATACAATCACACTCTTCATTAGGAGGATTGATGGCGAGAACTTGAACCTTGACGCCTGATCACTGAGGCCCAGCTATCTTGAATGAAAACCCAGAGGCACACTCTTCACTATGAAACACACACAAAAAAAATAATGTTGAATTTTCCTTCTGCTTGCTCAAGATACAGGCAGCAGTGTCACTGGCAGGTTCCCCAAGGCAGGGCTGGCCCAATGCATTTTGCTGCTTGAGGCAAATCAGAAAATGGTGTTCCCTGTGCTCTTTCCAGTGGCAGAGCTGCCTGAGGCATCTGGAGGTGGCCTGTGTACTAAAGATGACAAGGAAGAAAAAAGGAGAAGAGCAGGCAGCAGCAGAGTGACCTTCCTGCTCAGGGGGTGACTGGGATGGCAGTGGCAGAGGCTCCTATCCTCAGCCAGAGGAGGAGTGGCAAAGGCATGTGAGCAGGGCCAGATTTACCGTATTTTTCGCTCTATAAGACACACTTTTTCCCTCCTAAAAAGTAAGGGGAAATGTGTGTGCGTCTTATGGAGCGAATGCAGGCTGCGCAGCTATCCCAGAAGCCAGAACAGTGAGAGGGATTGCTGCGCTCTCTCTTGCTGTTCTAGCTTCTGGCTTAGCCACACTCTGTCTCTTCCCCCACCTCCCAGAAAAGTGACGGGCTGCCCTTCTCCCTCCTCGGGGAAAAGCCTGTAAGTGCGCACACACGCTCCACGCGACTCATGAAAGGGAGCGCAAGGTAGAGCCTGGGATGCATACAGGCTCTGCTCAGCGCTCCCTTTAAATAATATTTTTCCCCCTTGCATTCCCCATCTAAAAATTAGGGTCAGGTGCGTCTTATGGAGCAAAAAATACAGTAGATGAAGAGAGGCCCTAGGCTACTCCACTTGTGAGACCCCTCCTCACCCCCCACCCTCACAACTCGAAGAAAATGGAAGAGTGTTACAAACAAAACTGAGCAAAGGCAAGGATGATGACGAGTATTTAAAATTCTGCAATTCACAATTTCTCCTCTAAAGGACATAAGATATTATTGTTAAATACCATGGTGATTTTTAAAAGTTGCATAAAATTAACACTGAAAAACTTTTGCAATAACTGAACTTTTTAAACCTTTTGTGGAATAAGCATTAGTTTTTAGGGAAATGAAGTTGTAATGTTATTCTTAAAAAAACTGTGGAGCTACACTGCTCTGTGTAGCTCCTGCCCTGTCATTTGATAGGGTGCCCACTTGCCCTCCTTCTTGACATGGAATGCTCTCTATTGGAGTCTCCAGGTCCAATACAAAGGCCATATGAAGGGAGAGCAGGGACCTTGAAGTTCCCAACAGCTGTTAAGCAAGCAAGCAAGCAAGCAAGCAAGCAAGCACACAGGTCACCTTTGTCACAGTCAGGACGCCTAGGTCCTGGCCAGGCCTGCACCCAATCTTGTTTTTGTACAATCTTGTTTGTTCTCAGTAACCAAAATTATATTATCAACATAAACAAGCACAAAAGTTGTTTTCCTTCATTTGCAAGGAATCGTACAAAACAAAGTGGCACTAATAAAGAAAAGTTCCAGGGTGGCAACAGAAAGCAAACTAAAAATGTTTTTGCAGTTCATCAAAACTATCCAGCAATATCAGGTTATAGGAAAACTGGTGCTATTAACAGTAATCCTTCTAGTTGGTAATTGGTTTGGCAACTTCCGTGTGCATGATGTGCGATGCTAATTATTTCCCCAAAGAGTTAAATGATAACTAATCAGAGGCATCTACAGTTGCAAATGGCAAAAAAATATCTGTGAAAGGAAGAGGAGCAGGTTTGCTTAAGTGTGTTGCAGGTAGAAATACTGTTTGTAATGAAGTGAGTGCAGTAGTTTACTTGCTCGAATTAACAAATAAGAAAGTTTTGAGAATTTAAATTCTAGATTAAAATTGATTACTTAACTGAGAAGGGGATTGTAACAAATACTCTGGGGCCTAATTTGAATAGTAGAGTGCCTGGAATCTGGTGGGCAATCTCATCCTTTATTTCCACACTGTGGCTGCAGACCAAATCACCTGTCAGGAGAGTTATGAGATTCAGGTGAGGGTCAGATGCCTTGTCAATCCCAGCAGGTATATAAGAGGATGACCACCTTTGCCCTGGCCAGACATTAGCACTAGATTTAGACATTAGCACCCCTAGATTTAGAGGCCCGTGTTGCCTTGCCCTTGCATGAAGTCTTGGGTTTGCAATTTGGGGAGAAGGGAGACTGCCCACTGGGGAGTGGGTGGGCTGGCAAGGCCCCCTAGATTTAAAGGCCCTAGGCTTCAGCCTACTTAGCCTATACATAAAACCAGCACTACACATGAGGATGCTCCTCCCTTTCCAGATTTGCTGTGCCTTAAAGCTGTCCCCAGCCTACCATCTGAGGTGACTGCCTCAGCGGGGCTAATGGGCGGGCTGGCGCTAGTTCAAGGATACATTCCAGTCAGGTGAAAGCTCTGAGGGAGTAGCCTCTGAAGATTTTTTGAGGGCCAGATTAGAGAGGCCTGGAGGGCCACACTTGGACCCCACACCTGAGGTCTCTTACTTCTGACATGAGGGAGACCACAAAGTAGGGCCACATTCAGGCCCCAGGCCTAAGTTCCCCACCCCTGGATTAGAGGATATGGTCCAGCCCCTAACAATAGCTTACATGTCCTGATATGGAACCAGTCATGCCCTCCCACCCAGCCCAGTTGGTTAACATACCCTCCAACATTTCTCCCATAAAAATAGGGATGTCCCATTCCATAATGATAGATTTGCTATTTATACCCCACACATCATATTGGGTTGCCCCAGCCATGCTGAGCAGCTTCCAACATATATAAAAACATAATAAAACATTAAACATTAAAAAACCCTTCCCTATACAGGATTGCCTTCAGATGGATCAGGGGTTGGATAACTCCATACCCTCCAACATTTCTCCAATGGAAATAGGGACACCCTAAGGAAAAGCGGGACATTCTGGGATCAAATCAGAAACCAGGACAGCTTCTCTAAATCAGGGATGTCCCTGGAAAATAGGACGCCTGGAGGGTCTCGGTTAGAGCGTAGTGCTGATAATGCCAAGGTTGCAGGTTCGATCCTCATAAGGGACAGCTGCAGATTCCTGCATTGGACTAGATGATCCTCAGGGTCCTTTACAATTCTACAGCTCCGGGTTTGGGAAGTGGTGTGCAAATTCACCTCAGACAGATCCTGCAGGACGTATGTTTGAGGATGTATGAGGTCCAGCTCCGAGGGCCTTCTGGTGGTTCCCTCGCTGCGAGGTTACAGGGAACCAGGCAGAGGGCCTTCTTGGTAGTGGCACCCTCCCATCAGATGTCAAGGAAATAAACAACTATCTGACTTTTAGAAAACACCTGAAGGCTGCCCTGTTTAGGGAAGTTTTTAATGTTTGATGTTTTAGCGTGTTTTTCATATTCTGTTGGGAGCCGCCCAGAGTGGCTGGGGAAACCCAGCCAGATGGGTGGGTATAAATAATAAAATCATTATTATTATTAAAGAGAGAGAAAGCTGACACCCCACTTACTGTGAAGCAGCAAAGCGGAGCTGCTGAGAGGCCAGAAGCAAGCACGTAAAAAAAATCCAATGAGTTGGCATTGCTCTTACTTTTCGAACTCCACTTTTGCTCTTTGGGAATCTTTTCCTTGTTTCTGCCAAGACTCCTACCTCAAAACTCCAGACATGAAAGCAAACTATGTGGCTTGGAGGGAGAAGTGGGGATGCAGACACTACAGCGACCCAAGTGTCTGATGTTCATGCACACAGTCTCACCCTAAAACATACCAGGAGACCAGAGATGGACAGGAGAAGAACCTCTTTGTTAGCAGAGAAGAAGTATTAGCGACATCAAGGCCAGTGAGTCCCACAGAGTGTGCTAGTTTGCCATCATGTACTGCAGTGGGGGCTGGTCTATGGGGTGCAGACTAGAGGGTGACACTATCAGCTTCCGGCTCTGGCCTGGTGGAACACTCTGCCTCATGAGACCAGGGCCCTGCAGGATCTGATTTCTTTCCGCAGGGCCTGTAAGACAGAGTTGATCCGCCTGGCATTTGGCTTGGAATCAACTTGATCCCCTCCCCCTCTTTCCTTTTTCCTTTCTCCTTCTGTGATAGAACTCCTATTTGGGGACTTCCCTGGCTTTTTTCTGGCCGACATAGGACCAGTCTGGATAGTTGGCCTTGGTGAAGATTTGACGTTTTCATCCCCAAAAAGTTTTTGATTTGAGTTTCTACTGAAATGAGGCTTCGTTTTAATGGTGTATTTTAATCTTGTTTTTAAGTTGTATTTTAATCAATTGTTTTTATACCTGGTGTTAGCCGCCCTGAGCCTAGTCTTGGCTGGGGAGGGTGGGGTATAAATTATTATTATTATTATTATTATTATTATTATTATTATTATTATTATTCCTTCGTAGTCTCAGTGTTGCCCCTTGTAGAAATCAGCAGGGAGGAGAATGGGGTCAAAATGAGAAATAGTAGACTCCACCTGTCATTGGCTGCAGCGCCCCCTACTGTTGGGCTCCGTGCCTTCCATCATATCAGTCCCAATGGATATCAGCCACCGCTGCTGAAGCCCACAGGCAGAGAAGAGTATATCTGGTACCTCACTGATGCGAGGGACAATCCTCTGTTCTTTGCACACAATCGTGATGGAGGCCTCTTGCAAAAAGCAACCCCCTAATACCCAGCAGATGTATCGGGCCAATGCTGTGGTCCATTCTGGCTCAGTTCATCTCAGCACCTGGAAGACCTACCTCACTCCCTTGAAGGGTCCCTTTCTTGCAGCCTGAACACCACGCATTGTCCTTCTCCTCCAATCACTTGCAGTCTGGAGTCTTTCTCCCAGTTGTTGACGCTAAAAAAAACAGTCTTTTCCTTGTTCATTCTCTTGCAATTTCCAGTAAAGCGCTCTTCGCACAATCTCTCTGCGGCTGTTATAATTATGTGCGAAATCGTTCTCCCCCATAAGGAAAGGAAAACAAAATCAACATACTAGAAGCCTTTCTCTTGGCAGGGCCTGGGGGACTGAGCAAAGAGAAAGAAAGAACGAAAACCAAAGAAAGATGCATTGCAGCCTGAGCTCGATCTGGACTAGCTCAATAATGGCAGAGCTTTGTATGCCAAAGGTCCCAGGTTTAATCCCTGGCATTTGCAGATAGGGCTGAGAAAGACCCCCCTGTGTGAAACCCTGGAGAGCCATTGCCAACCAATCAACTAGATGGACCAATGGTGTGCTTTAATACAGTACTGGGTTCCTCCTTACAATGAGAGAGCTACAATTATTATTCCCATATTGGCCTGAATATAAGTCACTTTTTTTTCAAATTCTGACTATGAAAAGTTAAAGTGTGCCTTAAATTCGCGACCTTACAAAAATCGGCTTTTATAATATCTGTAGGATTTTCTTCTACATTTGCCATTTATGGGTGTGGTTGGCTGCGGAATTTTAAGGGAGCGGCTTATATTTGAGTATTGTCTTTTTTTCTTTCCCCCCCTTGAACTTTAAATGGGTGGCTTATTTGCAGGTGCGGCTTATATTCAGGCCAACACATTATCATCATCATCATCATCATCATTATCCAACTCTTCCTTCCCCAAAGAACCCAGGGCAGCAAATGGATTACAATATAAAAAGAAACAATGCTAAAACAGATTAAAATATCCTAAGAACAATTGCAAACATCTAGAACAGTGGTCAGCAACGTTTACCTTGCCTGGGCCAGTTCACTCCAGTGGAGATCCCTCTGTGGGCTGGATCACATGTGTGTGTGTGTGATTGCGCCTGCCTACGATTTCCGGCATCTGTGTCTGCGCAAACACGATTCCCAGTGCTGCGGAAGCGAGTACCTGTGCTGTGCTGGTTTAGCACAGCATGCGGGGACTCGCAGAGCGAGCGGCTCAGTTCAGGGGTGGCTCATGGGCCAGTTAAACGACCCCCATGGGCCACTTGTGGCCCATGGGCCTTAGGCTGCCGACCCCTGATCTAGAAGCAGCTACAAGTAAAAACATACTTCCAAACAGTGATCTCAAGATTGCCAAGAGCAACACTCCTCAGCCATGCAAGGCCTGAGCAAACAGGGATGTTTTCAAATTCCTTATAGACAGGAACACCTCACTAGGAAGGGCATTTCACAACCGGGGAACCACCACTGAAAAGGCCCTGCCATGGTTTGGCACCAACCAAACAGCGGCCATCATATTTTACACAATATTTTTATTTCCATATTCCACATTCTACAGATGATGGATTTTTCCATTCCTAATAAATAGGTTCATTTTGGACATCAAGCCATAAAGAGACACCAAGATATAAAGAGAATCACCAAGTCATAAAGAGAAGTATCTCTTAGGCATTTGGTTGGGTCACGTCAAGGACGCTTGTTAGCATCTATGCTACCTTCACAATTTCAGGTTTCCCAGAAGCTTTCGTATGGCCATTGTGGGAAGCAGGAGGCAGGACATGATGGAACTTTGATTTGATCCTGCAGAGCACTTTTTGTGTTCTTACTTATTTTGCTTGGCTGCTATTATTCAGTAATGGACTGTCCATTATCTAAGACTATAAGAAGATAAGAAGTGAGAGTTGGACCATAAAGAAGGCTGATCGCCGAAGAATTGACGCTTTTGAATTATGGTGCTGGAGGAGACTCTTGAGAGTCCCATGGACTGCAAGAAGATCAAACCAATCCATTCTGAAGGAAATCAGCCCTGAGTGCTCACTGGAAGGACAGACCCTGAAACTGAGGCTCCAATACTTTGGCCACCTCATGAGAAGAGAAGACTCCCTGGAAAAGACCCTGATGTTGGGAAAGATGGAGGGCACAAGGAGAAGGGGACAACAGAGGACAAGATGGTTGGACAGTGTTCTCGAAGCTACGAACATGAGTTTGACCAAACTGCGGGAGGCAGTGGAAGACAGGAGTGCCTGGCGTGCTCTGGTCCATGGGGTCACGAAGAGTCGGACACGACTAAACAACAACAAGAAGAAGAAGATAAGAAGAGCCTGCTGGATCAGGCCAATGGCCCATCTAGTCCAGCATCCTATTCTCACTGTGGCCAACCAGATGCCCGTAGGAAGCACACAAGCAAATCCTGAGCACAGCTATGCTCTCTCCTCCTGCAGTTTTCATTAACTGGCATTCAAAAGCACATAGCCATCAATGGCTAAGAGTCATTGATAGCCTTGTCCTCCATGAATTTGTTGAATCCTCTTTCAAAGCCATCCAAGCGGGTGGCCATCACCAGATCTTGTAGCGATTTCATAGTCAATTCCATAATTTAAGTATGGGCTGCCTGAGTAAGCACTTTCTCTTGAAAGTCCAGAACCTTCCAACATTCTGCTCCCGATAGTCAACCTGTGGCAGCGCACCAGCCATTGTGATAGCCTGTGGTCTGGAAGACATCGCTTGACCCTGGAAGGGTCCACTTGATTAGTAGGGGAACTGGTGGGTAGATGTTCCTGCTTTGGGGACAGGGAAGGTGAGACTAGATGATCTATTTCAGGTTTCTCCCAGCTCTCCGAGCCTATGAATCAGCATCCTCAGAATTCTTATGGCGCAGTTCATTTGGTGAAGAGCTGCAGTTTGCAGGACCTATCCCTGTTCACAAATATTGACATTGCAGTCGGTGAGTCCAGTGCTAGGAATAACATTTCTAAGGCTGGCTTTAATCTGACAAGCCTTTCAGTTAGTTGAGTAGCAAGAAGAAGAAAAATCAGTTCCACTCCCCACTCAACTCATTACATTACAGCCGTTTGGACATGAGGGTGTAGAACTTCTGATACCAAAATTCTCCCTCAGGCAATTCTTAAAGGGCTCAGATAAATCTTGTTGAGTTTGAACTATACGGCGTAGTTCAGACTTTCCCAAACTGGTACCCTCATAAGAAAAGCTCTGCTGTATTTGGCCAAAGATCCACCTAGTCCAGCATCAGTTATCTCAGTGGCCATGGGAAGCCCACAAGCAGGATTTGAGTGCAATCGCTCTCTTCCATTTGTGATTCTCTGCAGTTGTTATTCAGAGGCAATCCTAAACTGAACTGAACTGCGTGGGCTAGCTGCTTCCCTCCCTCAGTCCCCAGGCAGCCAGGCCAGGCTGGGCCACCGATACCACTGGAAACTGAGATCCAGCGCCGAGGGCCTTCTGGCGGTTCCCTCATTGCGAGAAGTGAGGTTACAGGGAACCAGGCAGAGGGCCTTCTCGGTAGTGGCGCCCACCCTGTGGAACACCCTCCCATCAGATGTGAAGGATATAAGCAGCTATCTTCTCTTTAAAAGACATCTGAAGGCAGCCCTGTTAAGGGAAGTTTTTAATAGTTAATGCTGTATTGTTTTTAACACTTGATTGGAAGCCGCCCAGAGTGGCTGGGGAAACTCAGCCAGATGGGCAGGGTATAAATAATAAATTATTATTATTATTATTATTATTATTATTATTATTATTATTATTATTATTATTATTATTCCACCAGAATTATGGCAAGTGGCCTTTACGGAGCATCATTCCCACTTTCCTTGCATAAAGCTTCTACAGAGGTTAGACTACATTCAGTCTCTACTGAGTATGTGTTCTGATTTGATTGCAGGCCAGTTATACAACTTTGCACTTCCTCATCACTTTCCTAACTGCAAAAAAATAAATAAATAAATTCACACCATACATTTAAAGCACATTTAACACTTGTGGCTTCCCCCAAAATAACCATGAGAACCGTAGTTTATGCCTTTCAGAGCTACAGTTCCCAAGACCCTTAAGAAACCACTGTTCCCATTATAATTTGGGAGAACCCATGTGCTTTAAATGTATGGTCTGGATGTGCCTTAGGGCAATTGGTGACTTCGGTCCACTTTAACTGAGCAAACCTAAATCTCCTACATTCCCTTTAATCCCTTCAGCAAAAGAATGAGAGCCTGGAGTCACTCTCAGTGTGCCTGTGTAGACAACACCATATTAATGTGAATATGTGAAGCTTTGCAGAGTAGCAAGGAAATAACAAGAGACACCTGGGGAGTAGAGGGCTTTATTATTAGGACATTATTCATCTGTTTTCTGACCATTTGTGTGTATGTCCCGATCTTATAGTCTTGGTGAAAAAGTAAATGTTCTATGTACCAAGTGACACATTCTAGGCTTCGGTCGGAATTCCATAAAAAGATTCCACTAAAAATATTGGGAGGGGCAGATCCTGAAGCCAGTGGTCCCTTCTACAGTGAAATGAATAAGGCAAAAGATGAGGGCGGGAGGGAGGGAATTTACTAAGAATATACCCAACGCGGGAGGTAAGTGAGGCATCTGGCTTCTTCTCCCTCTAGCTGTGTCATGGTCTGGAAATGTGTTAGACCACTACACTTTCAGGGATCATTTCTATAGTGTCAACCTGGAAAAGCGTGCTCAAAAACTGTACTCAAAATGGTCCACCTAGTCTAGCATTCTGTTCTTACAGTGGCCAACTGGATGTTTGCAGAAAACCTTCAAGCAGAACCCAACACACAAGCCCTCTTGGCCTCCTGCTGTTTCTAGCAACTGGTATTCAGAAGCATACTACCACCGACGGTGGACGCAGAAGATAGCAATCACCACTAGTCAGTCGTAGCCTTGTCCTCCATGAATTTCTCTAACCCTCTTTTAAAACCTTACAAGTTGGTTGCGCTCACTGCCTCGTGTGGGAGCAGGCTCTTTAGTTTTAACTATGCACTATGTGAAGAAGTACTTTCCTTTGCCTGACCTGAATCTTCTAGCAAAATCTCTTGGGGAAGGTAGCAACAAGATATCTGAGGGAAGCTTATTTTGTGGGGGGGAAGCCATATCTCTAATCTTCAATGGAAACATGTGGTGTTCAAATGCAGCCACTATAGTAAATTGCAACATTTTCCTGGCCAACTGTAAAAGTAAAGGGACCCCTGACCATTAGGTCCAGTCGTGGATGACTCTGAGGTTGTGGCGCTCATCTCGCATTATTGGCCGGGGGACCCGGTGTTTGCTTCCGGGTCATATGGCCAGCATGACTAAGCCACTTCTGGTGAACCAGAGCAGCGCACGGAAACGCCGTTTACCTTTCCACCGCAGTGGTACTTATTTATCTACTTGCACTCGAAGTGCTTTTGAACTGCTAGGTTGGCAGGAGCTGGGACAGAGCAACGGGAGCTCACCCTGTCACAGGGATTCGAACCGCTGACCTTCCGATCAGGAAGCCCTAGGCTCTGTGGTTTAGACCACAGCGCCACCTGCGTCCCTCTGGCCAACTGTACTATAGCTTAATTTATGCCAGTGGCCTGGGTAACACCAAACTGTAAGGAACCAATCCTCCCATGAAGAACCACAAATGAAGTAGGGGTATGATTTTGCATGGTTTTCCATTCCACCTTGTACTCATCGCATGCAGCACTGTTTCTGTTCCACCACAGTTTGTCTTCTGCCAAAAACAACATTATGTGTCTTGCTGGCCTCTGTGGTTCAATTACATAAATTACACAGTGACTTTCTCATTACAGTGGTACCTCTACTTACAGACGCGATCCGTTCCGGGGTGCCATTTGCACCCTGAAAAGTCCATAAGTAGAGTGCCACTTCTGCACATGCGCATGACGCAATAGAGCGCTCCTGCACCTGCGTGTGTTGTGAAACCCAGAAGTATACACTTCCGGGTTTGCCGCATTCGCAACCCGAAAATCCGCAACATGAACCTAACTCAACTAGAGGTATGACTCTACATTATTCCACCTCACTTTCTACCTCACCCTCTGATAATTTGTCACTTGGTCCGTCCCTGCTCTGCCCTTTTCATACCACTTCTGGTTCTGGGAGACCAGCTTCTCCTCCTCTCCAGCATCCACTCCTGCCTCTCATTCTGGACTGCTCTCTGTCACAGACTTCCTGCTCACTTGAATCATGTTGCCGGTCCAGCTTCCAACACCTCCTCTTCCCAGTCTTCTCTCTCTTCTCCTTGTCACCCTCCAGTCCCCTGGGTGTGAGCCTTCTCCCCTTGGGGGTTCCCCAGCAATGCAGTTCTCCAGCCAAGAAATGTGTACAAAGAGGGACATTTGATCGGGGGGGGGGGGCGGGGCAGGAGAGGCTGCCTAAATCCAGTTGCTAGTCATCATCATTGTTGGTCCCTCCAGATCTGTGGACCAAAATGCCAATCACCCATAGCTGTTGGCCATGCTGGCTGGGGTTGATGGGAAATGTAGTCCACAACATCTGGAAGACACCATGTTGGGAGTGGCTGCCAAGACCACATAACACTGGTCCTGAAAGACCTATATTGGCTTCCTCTTTTTTTAATATAATTTTTATTAACAAGCCAATCAAATCACATCACATTAATTCCAAATTACACAGCCGAATTTTTAAATTTTTGTTGGGGGTACCCATGTTTCGAGCTCAGAAAGGGATCCAAACATCTCTCTTGCTCCTGCTTTAATGTACACAGTTCTGTCCAAATAGTATTCACAGTTCTGTTCAATCTTCTCTTTGTTATTTTCCTCATCTTCTTGTTGTTATCATATATTCCTTTCTTTGTGACCTCTGGTAGTCTCCACAAGCGGGTTGAAAACAAACGTTGTTATATCCTGTGTGGATTTTGCACTCCTCCAAGAGCCATATCAAGACAGACAGACACCATTTCCGCACCTCCGTACAAAACATTCTCCAAGTCTGTCCATTAATCCCCACAGGCCTGCCAATCTCTCCTCAATTTTCTCAGGGGGCCCTGCCAGGTCAAACTCACAGTCCGGTGTAATAACAAACCATGGTCCTCCTCCCCTTCAATCATCCTGTAACCAGGCCTGCCGTAACAAGTCTCTTTTTATAACTGCGTCACAAAGAGCTTTCATTCCTTTCCAAGTATTCCCACAAGCCATGTATTTGATTAGTAATTTATTTCCACACAGTTCTTAATCATCCTGCTTATAATCAGTAATTGCAACAATTCTTTCTTGGGGGGAGGATTGTTAGGTACTCACATAAGATAAAAAAAGAAAAGTCCCCCCCTTTTCAGTCCCGTTCCGACATACCGATCCTTTGATGTATCTTCTTCTTGATTGATTGTTGAATCCAGCCCATCGCTCCACTTCACAGAGATCACTTCAATTAGCAGTCTTATCTCCCGATCTTCACTCGAAATATGTGCATTTGCTTTTCTCTAATTGTTTATTTTGAGCTCCTGCAACCAGGCCGCGCGATCAGAGACAGCATCAGGGAGAGCCGTCCCACACGAGGGCTGTGCGCCTAGTGCCCTCACCCCCTTCTTTCGAGTCCGAGGGTGATTTATGGCAACCGCAGGCGAGGCAGTGTTCCCCATTCCCTTGGGGTAACAAGGGAGGCTGCATACTCCCATATCAGCCTCTTAATTACCTCGTGTGAGCCGGAGAGATGGTATTGTCGGCCATCTTCCAATGCTCCCCTAGCGCCCCCCCGACCTACATTGGCTTCCAATACATTTCCGAGCACAGTTCAAAGTGTTAGTGCTGACCTTTAAAGCCCCAAATGGTCTTGGCCCAGTATACCTGAAGGAGCGTCTCCAACCCCATCGTTCTGCCTGGACACTGAGGTCCAGCTCTGAGGGCCCTCTGGTTGTTCCATCACTGCAAGAAGTGAAGCTACAGGGAACCAGGCAGAGGGGCTTCTCAGTGGTGGCACCCACCCTGTGGAATGCCCTCCCACCAGATGTAAGGAAATAAACAACTATCTGACTTTTAGAAGATATCTGAAGGCAGCCCTGTTTAGGGAAGCTTTTAATGTTTGATGTCGTTGCTTTTTTATTATTTTTATTGGTGTTCTGTTGGGAGCCACCCAGAGTGGCTGAGGAAACCCAGCCAGATGTTAGGGGTATAAATAAATTATTATTATTATTATTATTATTATTATTATTATTATTATTATTATTCCTACTCTGGCCCATAACTGATCATGTGCTGCCTCTAGATTGGATTATGGGGAAAGGGAAATGAATTGCCACACTCATGGATGTCCTTGATCACCCAAACCTTTTCATCATAGCCAGGTTTAACATCATATGTGTCATCCAAAAGTACTTGTCAGTTGACAAATTAGCCTACCCAAATTGACCTTATATAGACCAGGAACTATGTGTACTTGAGAAGCAATTCAGAAGTCCACCCCCCCCCCAAAAAAAAAACCCTTGTAAATATCAGCTACCCACTCAGAGACCAATGGAGAAGAATTTCCTTTCCACCCTTTCATTTTTCTGTTCTGTTGTGCTGAACTTGTTCCTCACTATGTTTGGATACACTGGAGGGAACTTGTGGTTATATGGGGAGGTAGGAAAGGGAATGTCCCACTTCCTGTTTCATTCCTGATTCCAAGTGTCACCATGTCGGAAAGGGACAAATAACAACATGAGGTATGCAACCACTTTAAGCAATGTTCTTTAGCTGAAAAATAAGTAAATAAATGACTCCCACCACATGATCCACTGATCTAACGATCTGCTGGCCTGCTATTCATTCTGTGTCCATCATACTGGTTTTGAATCCTTACCAAAAATGAAAAAACTCTCCAGATGGAATTTCTTCCCAGACATTGGGGTTCCAATCTTTCCCCCTGAAATGGTGGGATAATTTTTTGGGGTGTGGAGTGGGGAATGAGGGGGGCAACTGGGAGACACACTGTATGCTTTGCATTCCTTTTTAAAGGAGAAGGGAAGTGAATTGAACTGTTACCTGCTTGGCAGGGGGTTGGACTCGATGGCCCTTGTGGTCTATTCCAACTCTATGATTCTATGAACTGCTCTACCTCCTTCAGTTTCTCCCTCCAGGCTATGTACACACCAGACACAACTTCCCTCAAGGAAGCGTAGAAACCGTAGTTTTCTAAGAGTGCTGGGAAACATAGTTCTATGAGGAGTAAATAGAATTCTTTGGGGTAAGGCATGTGCTTTAAATGTTCTTTAAATGCATGGTGCATAGACAGTCAGAGACAGTGTGAGCTACCTGCTACTGTCTAGTTGGCCACTATGAGAACAGGATGAGGGACTATATTTGCCATCTGTCTGATATAATAGGGCTTTTTCTATGTTTTTTAAATGCTGACTTCCTCCCAAGGGATGCACAGCTGGTCTCTTCAGTCATGTCATTTGAAAAAAACAAACTTTCTAAGCCTATTTGTTTCAGGTAACAGTTTTTGGAAGAAGAAAAAGTTTTGTCCTGGCTGGATCTTCTTTAAAATATTGTTGAGGGTGGGTTTTTTTTGGGGGGGAGGGGTGTCATAGAAGCATAGAATTGTAGCATTGGAACGGACCCAGAGTATCATCTAGTCCAACCCCCTGCAATGCACTAATATGCATCGTTTCGTGCTTGGCAGGGGGTTGGACTCGATGGCCCTTGTGGTCTATTCCAACTCTATGATTCTATGATTATATGCAGCTTTCCCTTAAGGGGATCAAACTTCAACCTCGGCATTAATAGCACCATGCTCTAACCCAGTCTGGATTATATTCATGGGTTCCTTCCAGGTCTGTAATCCTGCATCTGAGGTTAGAATATATAAAAGGAAACCCATGAGAACAGTTTCTTTGCAAGATAATGGCCTTGGCTGGGCAGATAAATCCCTCCATTTACATGTCTAAAGAAGTTGCTCTGTTGCCGTAGAGACAAATGGGTGGGTCTTTTCCCACCTCACCTGAATGGATTGTCATCCTAGAGAAGAGAATTATAGGTTCGGAAGAGGCTGTGTGCAGCAGCTTTAGCTGATGCTGGAAACTGGAGACACCGAGGCATGTTTTGCTGTATGCTAGGGAACCTTTCCGTGCATTTCCGTGCGCTGCTCTGGTTCACCAGAAGCGGCTTAGTCATGCCGGCCACATGACTTGGAAGCTGTACGGCGGCTCCCTCGGCCAATAAAGCGAGATGAGCACCGCAACCCCAGAGTCGGCCATGACTGGACCTAATGGTCAGGGGTCCCTTTACCTTTACCTTTAGGGAACCTAATGGAGAAGCAGTATCTGTTGGGATGTTAATACTGTGAGCCCTTCCATCCTATGCTCAGGCTGTATATATGCTTTGATAAAACTATGTATCCCCAAAGAAACAGCAGCCTCCATTAATCTTCATTCCCACAAAACCAATCCCTGGGTAAGCACAGGTTTTCCTGGAGTCTCTTGCCATTTGGAGATTGTGGCATGTACCACTGTTATTTATTTTTAAAAACCTGATTGATTTATTTTTCAGATCCAATACAATGCTACATTACAAGTCGTATGCAATGTTAGTAATACTTGGAGCAGACCTACTGAAATGAATTGATGCAACTCCCCTAGGTTGATTTATTTCAATGGGTTTACTATGAGTTAGGGGTCAGCAAACGTTTTTGGCAGGGGGCCAGTCCACTGTACCTCAGACATTGTGGGGGGCCGGATTATATTTTGAAGAGAAAAAATGAACGAATTCCTATGCTCCACAAATAACCCAGAGATGCATTTTAAATAAAAGGACACATTCTACTCATGTAAAAACACGCTGATTCCTGGACCATCTGCGGGCCGGATTTAGAAGGCGATTTGGCCGGATCCGGCCCCCAGGCCTTAGTTTGCCTACCCATTGTTAGAACTTAGTTGGAGACAACCCTATGAAATTTTATGTCGGCATTCTTGTTTGACGCCTTGAGAGGGCTTCTCTCCTGCCTCATCCTGGGAAGGCGGTCTATAAATACAGCGGTACCTAGGGCTACGTACTTAATTTGTTCTGGAGGTACGTTCTTAACCTGAAACTGAAGCACCACTTTAGCTAATGGGGCCTCCCGCTGCTGCCGGGCCACTGGAGCACAATTTCTGATCTCATCCTGAAGCAACGTTCTTAACCTGAGGTACTATTTCTGGGTTAGCGGAGTCTGTAACCTGAAGCGTCTGTAACCTGAAGCGTATGTAAGCCATGGTACCACTGTATTCAAATTAAATAAATATAAAATATATAAGAACGGAGTAGACATGTGATGGAACAATGCCTCTGTTGAGCTACCTTCAGCCCTCACTTCGTAGCTATGGAGAGAAGCATTTCATGGGCACAAATATCCAATACAGCAAACGCTCTTCACCTGAGGTAATCCCACCATTCATCTCCAAGGTCAACAGAGAGCTGTTTATACAGTGCTGAACTAGGAAGAAAATTCTGGGAGAAAAGTCAACAAGGGAGATGTCGTGTGTCCGCCTGCACAAAAGACACCATTTTCTCCTACTTACCTGGTTCATCTAGTGACGGGGCAAACATAAAATTAGCCCTGTTTTCATTTGTTCATTAGTGCCAGTCTTTGCGCTCTCTCTCTTTCTGAGTTTTCAAACCTATGAGCCAAAATAAAGACAAGGGAGCAGCTTGATGAAGAGGTGAACCACAGCGATCCCTCAGAAAACCGCTCTCTGATTAGCTGCTCTTACATTCAGGGAGCCTGGCTGTGGACTTACCTAGCAACAGTGGCGGACAGTGACAAACAGCCATTTTTTATTTCCCACAGTACCCCTAAAGATAGCATGACTCTGAAGCATTGTGGGAAACAAGGACTCACACAGGAGTTTCTAGGCAGGTGTTGATGCTAGTAGGCACTGCCAGGACCTCAGCATCTGCCCAAGGATTCCAGGTGCTAAAACCAGGCCTGTGTTCAGCCCAAGGGAGTGTCACATCCACAAAATAGTGGGATGCAGCATTGACAAGGTGGATGTGAGATCTAGTAGGGCCTAGTGGTCAGTCTGTCTCTGGCCTATGCCGCTTCAGATATATGTAGCTGCGCTACTTTGGAGAACAGCGCTTATTAGATGGGGCCTTCTGTTTGAAGGGTTGTCTGACACTAGTCCAGATTAAAGATAAAGAGCTATAAGAAGGGAAAGCTCGGAGGTGGAGCTTGAAGTTGCCCATCAATTGTTAGCCATATCTAGAAAGCAGACAGAGCAGATGTACAGGTCTCCTGGTCTTTTCTGTTATGGTGATATGAAAAAATACTGAGAACCTGATTGATGTTGTGCTTAGAATGTTGTTATTTATATCTCTCAACCACTGAAACCACCAAGAGCTCTTCTATAATGCTTTTTTATAAAGGCTTTACGCCAGTGTCTGGCATATGCCTGTATGGAAAGGTGTGTCTTCAGCTGGTGCCTAAATTGCATAAGTATTGGTACCAGCAATTTTTCAGAAGCAATAAAAAGACACAGAAACATTTTTCCAAATAGAATAATGGGAATACCTAGAGAAGAAGCAAATTTTGGCCTGCAATTGTTCTGGGCTTGGAATTATAGTAAAGAATAATGTTTAATATTGGCATAGCATTTCTGAGCGTTTGATGCACGTCATGTGAATTTTCTAGTTGTAACCCCTTAAACCACAGAACCTAGGACTTGCCGATCAGAAGGTTGGCGGTTTGAATCCCCGCAACAGTGTGAACTCCCGTTGCTCGGTTCCTGCTCCTGCCCACCTAGCAGTTTGAAAGCACATCAAAGTGCAAGTAGATAAATAGGTACCACTCCAGCAGGAAGGTAAACGGCATTTCCGTGCGCTGCTCTGGTTTGTCAGAAGCGGCTTAGTCATGCTGGCCACATGACCCGGAAGCTGTACGGCCAATAAAGCAAGATGAGCGCCGCAACCCCAGAGTCGGTCATGACTTCACCTAATGGTCAGGGATCCCTTTACCTTTACCTTTACCCCCTTATGAAAGCCTTGCAAGATAAGTGGGATCACAGGAAACAGGGGAAGCTGTCTTATATCATTGATCCATCTAGCTCAGGACTGCCTGCACTGCCTGGCAGAGGCTCTCCAGGGTTTCAGATAGCAGTCTCTCTCCAAACCATACTTGGAGATTCCAGAGATCTTCTGCATGCCCTACCACTGAGCTGAGGCCTTTATTATTCTCTATATTGCAAATGGGAAGGACTGGGGCTGAAGCGAGCAGCATCATACCACTTGAAACAGTCATGGCTTCCCCTAAAGAATCCTGGTCAAAGTAAAAAAAAATTTTTCTTCCAGTAGCACCTTAAAGACCAACTAAGTTAGTTCTTGGTATGAGCTTTTGTGTGCATGCACACTTCTTCAGATACACAGTGTGCATGCACACAAAAGCTCATACCAAGAACTAACTTAGTTGGTCTTTAAGGTGCTACTGGAAGAAAAAAAAATTTTTACTTTGACTATGGCAGACCAACATGGCTACCTATCTACCCCTAAAGAATCCTGGGAGCTGTAGTTTGATGCAGAGTGTTACTAGGAGACCTCTATTCCCCTCACAGAACTACAATTTCTAGAGTGGTTCAACAACCAATCCCTCATCCCATGGAATTCTGGGAATTGTGAGGGGCCCTCCTAACAACTCTCAGTACCCTTAAGGGACTACAGTTCCCAGGATTCTTTGGGGGAAGGCATGACTGTTTCAAGTGATGGGACATTGCATTAACTGGGACCTTGAGAGTGTGTGGTTTGCCTCGGGCCACCTTGTGAGTTCACAACAGAGGCAATGCTTGAACCAAGGATCCGAACCAGACCTCAGACGCTTTGCTGCAGCAGTCACCAAGCTGTGTCTTGCTTTTTCCTCCTGAACAGAACCTGATGAGTAACTGGAAAGATACAGAGAGAAAATGAGGGACAGGGGGCTGGGAACAGCTTCTAAATAAACCCCGCTCTGTGTAAGCAAGGCCCATCCTTCCTGGAAGCCTCCGCTTTTATTTTTGCCAGGTGATGAATAAGCCACAATATTGGGGTGGTGGTAGAGAGGGAGGTGGGAGGTGGGGAGGGGAGAGGACTGTGGCTGTTTACAACTAACCTTGTAAGAGGTGCCCAGTCTACGCAAGGAGAAGGAGCCTCATTCAGAGCCAGCCGCTGCAGGTTAAATAGGTGCATTGTCCTGGGGGCAGCAGGCTTGGGCCAAAGCAAGGTTACCAACCTGAGGCTTCAAACTGCCAGGCAGCTAAAAGGGGAGGGATTCGGCCGCTCCCAAATATGTGCATGAAGCTATTGCTTGTGAAATGAAGAACAGGGAGAAATTTGGGTTTGGGGTTGGGCTCTTGCGATGCAAGGACAGAAGAAGAGATGCGTTGGATCAGGACAACGGCCCATTGCAGGGGGAGCCAATGTGTTGCCCTCTGGACCCCAACTTCCAGCAGCCCCAGTCAATGCAGCCTGTGCTCAGGGGTAGTGGAAGCGTCTAGAAGGAACCACATTGGTTACCCATGGTCCAGCTCAGCTAACAGTAGAGAAGCAGAGGCCAACCAGATGTCTTTAAGCTGCCCATCAGTAAGCATGAAGGCAATGGTCCTCTTGTGTCATTGCTACCCAGCACTGGTATTCTATAGTCATACTAGAAGGTTCCAAATAGCCATTGCTAGCCTTTTCTCCATGAATTTGTCTAACCATTCCCCTATAAACCCATCTAAAATAATGGTGGCCCTAACTATACCTATTGTCAGAGAATTCCATACATTATGCTGTTACAAAAGTTGGGTGACTCTCCTTTTCTCTGCCGAGTGGTAACAAGATTTCAGGGGGTTCCAGGCACTCATCCAGGGTCTATGTTCCTTTGGAGAACTGAGACACAGCAGAGACTGTTGTAGCTTTAAGAAATATGGTTTATTCACCTATTTACACCTTCATTCTGTATGGAGGGAGTCCAGATCTTACAGAACAGTCATTTCAAGAGCGGCTTGTCCCTCACAGCAATGCAGCTAGCCTTCAGCCAGCCTGCCCAATATGGATCCCAGTCATTCTTCTTCTTCTTCTTCTTCTTCTTCTTCTTCTTCTTCTTCTTCCTCTTCCTCTTCCTCTTCCTCTTCCTCTTCTTCTTCTTCTTCTACTCCTCCTCTGCCTCCTCCTTTCTCTCCAAGGCAAAATATTCCTCTCAAATGGCCCATTAACCCCATTAATACATTTGCTGCTCTTCACAAGGCCAGCCAGGCTGGTTTGCATAAACCAGCCCAGGGTTTCCCTGTCTAGCACAACTCTGCAGTTTGTAGTTTCATCCATATCCCAATTAATCAAAATCCTACCATTTATTAATTTCTAGGGCTTAGCCCCTGCCCCAAATGATAACAATTCACTGACCCACAAGTTCTTTTCAATTGGTGAAACTGTTCAGATGGGCAAGTTCTGCAGAATATTTGCAGGTCTGGGAATTGTGGCTCTGGGGGGAGGGTCTCCTAACAATTTCCAGCATGCTTAAAAAACTACTGTTAGAGTGGTACAAAAGTGCTTTAAATGTGTGGTGTGGACATGAGCCAAGTCTCTGTCAAAATCCCGGCAGTTACAGTTCCCAGACTGTCTTCAAGGGCAGCCCTACACAAAGACCATTTTAGTAATCTAAAGTAGCAGTAATCAGGGTGGGCATGAAGCTAGGACATGGCCAGGTGTGGGGTTTTTTAGAAAAGGCAACAGCTGAAACACCAGCTGGCACTGAATAAAAGCCCTGCTGCTGCCACTTGGACATCTGGTACCAATGCTGATTTCAGGAGTAACTCCTTCCTTCCCCTCCCCAAACTTGTGAATGTGATCTTTGAGGGGAATGCAATTCAACAGAGAACAGATTGTATATGGGCACTCAGATCAACAGAACCCCAGCCAAGAGCATTTCACTGGCTGGACAGGAGTGCGTGAATCTGTCAATTTCGGCTTCTGTCCATTTCTCATTCCTAAATTCCTCTCTCTAAATTTCTGCGTCAGTTTGTAGCAGATGTTTTCTAAAGCCCTCGTGAAAATTTGTCAGCATTTTAGTGCAAATTTCTCCGAACATATCCGTCTTTCTATGCAGTTGGACCCATGCTTGCAAGCAGTTTCTCCCAATACAATGCATTTTTATACGTTGTTTTCATTAATATATGCATTTTATTATTATTTTTTCATTAGTTGGCTGGAGAACCACCTCACAACATTTACAGAAGTGAGAATTTCAAAGGATGGCTTTCCTACAGTTCGCATATTGTTTCAGAAAACGCAAATTAGATAGGTTTGCATTAAAATATGAACTGTACCAAATTTTTCCTCTATCCCGTTGGTTGGATTAAGCTGCTGTTTGTTTGCCCCTATCCACTCCTCCAGCAATAATGCCAAACACTGACTCCTTGTCTTCTTCAGCACCTCCCTATGATGTGCTCTATGTGGGGCTTCCCTTGATCCAGAAGCTGCAATTAGTGCAGAATGCTGCAGCACGATTGCTGGCCAGAGAGACCTGTCAGCATATGACACGTCTGCTCAGAGTCCTGCACTGGTTGCCATTTTGCTACTGGTGGAAATTAAAGGTGTTAGCATATAAAGTACGTAGCAGCTTGCGAGTTTACTTGCGAGATCTCCTTACCTCATAGTATTCCCACCTGGTAGAGAATGAGACTATTAATCTCAGGACTGTGGCTTTGAACATCATGTTGGCATGTTGGTCTCTTCCAACTCTATGATTCTATGATCTGTGGAACTGCCACATAACACTCGGTGAGCATTGTAAGGAATCAATCTTTTAGGGCAGAAGGATATTTCTAGATTTGTTTGGCAGGGCAAGAAGCCTCGAATAAAATTTAAGATATTAACGGATGCTAAAGAAAGAGGTGGATTTGCCCTGCCAGACCTTAAACTTTATTATGAATCAGCTGCTTTTTGCTGGCTGAGAGAATGGCTGCTTCTTGAAAATACTGAAGTGGTGGATTTAGAAGGTTTTAACAATGTATTTGGTTGGCATCCATATTTGTGGTACGATAAGGTAAAAGTACATAAAGCATTTAAAAATCATATTGTTAGAAAAGCATTGTTTAATGTTTGGATAAGATATAAGGATTTGTTAGGGGGGAAAACCCAAGATGGTTGTCACCAATGGAAGCGAAGGCACAGAAAAAACTCAATATGGAGGCCAAATGGCCGAAATATTGGGAATTTCTGGAACAAGATGGAGAGAGAATAAAATTGCAGAGCTTTGAAAAATTGAAAAACAAAGTGCGAGATTGGCTCCATTATTATCAAATAATGGAGGCATACAAATTGGACAAAAAAGTTGGTTTCCAGGTGGAAAAATCAAAATTGGAAACAGAATTGTAATTGTTAGATCCAAAAACCAAGAATTTGTCAAGAATGTATAACTTGCTGTTGAAATGGAACACTCAGGATGAAACGGTGAAATCAGCTATGATTAAATGGGCACAAGATGTTGGACATAACATAATGATGGCTGACTGGGAACGGTTATGGACCACAGGTATGAAATTTACGGCATGTAATGCCCTAAGAGAAAATTTAATGAAAATGATTTATAGGTGGTACATGACACCAGTTAAGCTTGAAAAAATTTATTATTTGCCCGATAATAAATGTTGGAAATGTAATGAGACTGAAGGTACATTCTTTCACCTTTGGTGGACGTGCCCAAGGATTAAGACATTCTGGGAGATGATTTATAATGAAATGAAAAAGGTATTTAAATATACCTTCCTTAAGAAACCAGAGGCCTTTCTCCTGGGCATGGTCGGCCAATTGGTGTTAAAGAAGGATAGAACTTTTTTTATGTATGCAACAACAGCAGCAAGAATACTCATCGCGAAATACTGGAAGACACAAGATTTACCCACCAGGGAAGAATGGCAGATGAAGTTGATGGACCACATGGAATTGGCAGAAATGACTGGCAGAATCCGAGACCAGGGAGAAGAGTCGGTGGAAGAAGACTGGAAAAAGTTTAAAGACTATTTACAGAAATACTGTAAAATTAATGAATGTTAGGAAAATGTTGGAATGAAGTTATATGGCTTTAGTAGAAATGTTATAAGGAATTAAGTATAAATAGATTAATAGAGTATTAAAGGGAAAAATAAGGTTAGAATGTGTTAAGACAATTATAGGATAGAAAACAGAGGAAGATGGAAAGGAATTGCTGAAACAATTAATAGAAGTGAAATACAAAAAGGGAGGTGTGAGGAGGTCGAGGAAATAAGGGAAAGAAAGATAAGATGTTGAAATTGGATTGTGTTTTAAACGGTTTTTGTTTTGTTTTGTTTGTTTCTTTTCTTTTCTTTTATATTGTATTGTATTGTATTGTATTGTATTGTATTGTACGTTTTTTCTTTTTTGGTGTTTTGTAGTGTTGTGTTTAATTTGTTGGAAAACTAATAAATATTATTTTTTTTTAAAAAAGGAATCAATCTTTTAGGTTGGCCATAGCCCCACTCTAAAAAAACCCTGCCTCTTCACTTAAGGCAGTCTCCTTCACGGTACAGTGGTACCCCAGGTTAAGTACTTAATTCGTTCTGGAGGTCTGTACTTAACCTGAAACTGTTCTTAACCTGAAGCACCTCTTTAGCTAATGGGGTCTCCTGCTGCTGCCGCACCACCAGAGCACAATTTCTGTTCTCATCCTGAAGCAAAGTTCTTAACCCGAGGTAATATTTCTGGGTTAGCGGAGTCTGTAACCCGAAGCGTATGTAACCTGAAGCATATGTAACAGGTACCACTGTTCTGTTTTTATCGAGTGCTTTTGTTTAGAAAAGCCTATCCAGACATGTAGAATATTGATGAGTTTTTATTTGGTTTCTTAGCTCACTGATGATTTTAAATATGTTTTGAATGTGTTTAATAGTTGCTTTTCACTGATCATTTTATTGTTTCCTTCCCTTGGTAAAGCACTTGGAGGTTTCATGACAATCAAGCAGTATATAAACCTTGTGAATTAAATAAATGGGATCCGAAAATCAAAACAAGAGGGAAGAGCTGAGTGTCAACAAACTGCTAATGTCTGTTCAGAACAAATTATACTTTGCATCCAGAAAGTTCAGCCCTCAACATCTTCCGTGAAAGGGGTCAGGTAGCATGTGAAAGACCCTCTGTCTGAGACCCTTGAGAGCTGCTGTGAATCATTATAGTCAATACTGGTCTTGACAGAGAAATACTCTAACCTGCTTTAAGGCAGCTTTCCCCCATGTCCCTGTATTGAAACTCTGCAGTTCTTGGTGGCTCTGTTTTACAATATTTTTATTTTCTGTTTTACAATTTAAAATACTCATTTTACATCCTTAAGATATCAGTGACTTCCCTTCTCTTTCCATGGTTCATTTTACATATAATAAATCCATGCATATTTAACAAAAACTATACCGGCGGGAAGGTAAACTGTGTTTCCATGCGCGGCTCTGGTTCGCCAGAAGCGGCTTAGTCATGCTGGCCACATGACCCGGAAGCTGTACGCTGGCTCCCTTGGCCGATAAAGCGAGATGAGCGCCACAACCCCAGAGTCGGTCACGACTGGACCTAATGGTCAGGGGTCCCTTTATTACATTCCATTATTACATCCCTCAAAACTTGTTTACACTGTTGTATTTATCTTAATGCTGCCAGCGTTTTCAGCTGTACACAATTATTTCCCATAAATTCAATAAATGTTTTGTAATCTTCTTTAAATGTGTGCTCTTCTGGTTCTCTTATTCTGTATGTTAAGTCTGCAAGCTGTGCATATTCTGTCAACTTAAGTTGCCATTCTTCTTTGGTTGGGACCTCGCTCATTTTCTATTTTGGGGCTAACAAAACATGGGCCACAGTAGTAGCCCATAACCTTTTTTGACACCTGGGAATTTCAGTCTGAATTATCCCCAACAGAAAGGACTCTGGTTTAGGGGGGGATTACTTTTAAACGTTTTTTTCAATTCATTAGGGATCATTTCCCAATACTCTTTTACCCTTTTACAAGTCCGCCACATATGAAAAAACGTGCGCATTTAACTACTTAAAACACACGAACATATTTATTTCAACTGAAATGAACAGTGGTCCTTCCAGTTGCTTCTCACTGAAGCATTTGTTGCCACTTTTCCGTCCATCACAAGTATGGCGCTTCCAACCATATTCATTCATTGATTCATTTGTTTTAGAAAATAGTAACTGCAAAGGTATAGAACAGGGATAGTATTCTTTATCTGCCCCTCAGAACTCTCCCCAGGCCACAGCCCTCACTGGCCCTGCCTCACACACGCCCCCAAATGTTTTTGCCTGGCTGGAATGTGTCCTTGAACTCTAATAAAGAACATTGATAGACAAATATATTACAAAAGTCATGCGCCGCCCCCACTCTCTGCAAGATTCATGGGGGTTCCAGGCACTCTTCCAGGATCTGTGTTCCTTTGGAGAACTGAGACACGGCAGAGACTGTCGTAGCTTTTAGAAATATGGTTTGTTCACCTATTTACACCTTCAGTCTGCATGGAGGGGGTCCAGATCTTACGGCATGGCCATTTCAAGAGGGGTTTGCACCCCACAGCAGTGCAGCCCTGGAGTCCAAGCCATCTCTCCCAGCCAGCCTTCAGCCAGCCTGCCCAAGATGGACCCCAGTCTCTCTTCTTCCTTCCTCTTTCCAGAACACCCTGCTAAAAGCTCTCTTTTCCTATCACCTCACACCCAATTACCCTGGCACCCCACTCTCTGTTCACATCTCAGGGCAAAGGGGGCAGGCGAAGACAGTTCCCATGCATTGCCAATGACCAGGTGGTTTTGCATAGGCTGGCTCAAGAATTCCCCTGTGGCTTGTATTTCTCCCTTCCCACATCCCAAATAATCAAAATCCTACCACTTATTAATTTCTAGAGTTTCAAGGGAAGTCCCTGCTCACAAATCCATCACAATATACATGGCACCAATTGTCTTCTTCTTGCTCCCTTCTCGCTGCATCTTCCTAGCAAGGTACCATTTTCCGCTAAGTTCTGTTCAGGACCAGCACACGACGGGGCAAACTTGAATGGTAACCTCAGTAGAAGTGCCTATGGGCTGCTTGGCCAGTGTCTTCCCACTGGAGAGGCAGTGTGGTGTAGTGGTGAGGGTGTCAAACTAAGACCTGGGAGACCGGGGTTCAAATCCCCACTCTGCCATGAAGGTCACTGAATGACCTTGAACCAGCTCACAGCCTCTCAGCCTAATCAACCTCACAGGTTATTGTGGGGATTAAATGGAGGCGGGGATAGAACAATTTAAGCCACCTTGAACTCCTTGTGGGGACAGAGGGAGGTGAAGTATAAATGCAATAAATGAATACTAATTAATATTCTGTGTTTGTGTAGCCGGACGCCTGCCAATTGCACCCTAACTGGAATCCTCCGAACTTTCCTCTCTTCTGTCTGCCTTGCATGTTTTGGGTGACCCCCTACGGAAGATGCTCCAAATATTTATCCTGACAGCTCCCTTAGCCAGCCTGCAGCATTATTGACTGCATTGCAGACACCCTCGCCCTCATTTTCACCCACTCGTCTTGCTGAGAGATTTTAATTAGATATATCTCGATTCTCTCCCCCCCATCCCCATTTTTGCACAAGTCCTGCTTCTCTTTTTAACCTCATTCCTTATATTCTTCCTTACTTTCAACCACTTGTGGTACATACTTTGGCTGCTCTCTCTCTCCCTCCAAACGGCTGTTTTTTTTTATTTTTAAATAAAATAAAACCCCCAATTCCCTGTTCTCCCTATTCAGGACTTTTGGTCATCCTTTCTTTTTCTTCTGCCCCCCCATTCCCCCCCCCCCAAAAAAGAGGTTTGGCTTCTCTTTTCTCTCTTACAGCCCTCCTTTTGCTGCCTCCCACCACCCTCCTCTTCCCCACCCAAGCTCCTGACTTATTTTTCCTGGATGCCTGCCTACCTTGACTCAAACTTTTCATAGGAGGATTCAGTGCCTTTAGCAATCTGCCAGCTATAGCAAGAGGTATCTAAGGAGGGACAGGAGGAGCCTGGAAGTCTCTTTTCACAGCCAGTAGCAGCTCAACGTGGGCTGTTGCTTAAAATCTCTCACCCCCACCCCTTCGCTCTTTTGATTTTTTTTTCTCCTTCCAAAAAATCAACCTTGCTGCTGCTGCTGCTTTTGCTGCCACTGCTTGAAAGGAACCTGGCGTACCAATAATTTTGATTTCTTCTTGGGGGAAGATCTATCCACAAAACAAAAGCAGGGAATCTCATCTGGAGGCTGTGAAGGGGATCTACAAGGGATCGCCGGACGTTGTAACCTCTTTCTTAACACACAAGAATCCTTATTGCTCTGTTAGGTGTATGGGACTTAAATTCTTGAAGCACTGAATTTGTTGAAGGTAAGCATGTATTTTTCCTTTTTTGCTGTTAAGTATTTTATTTTTAACCAAGGTGGGATGGATTGGATGTTTCCCCCTAGAATCCCGAGGCAGTGGTACCTTTGAATGGCATATGCTTGGAGCATTGAACAGTGTTGAAGGTTTCATGCCATGCTTGTAGAATTCCTGGAGGGCTCTCGCTGACCACATCCTTGGCCAGATGAGCTGTCAGTCTGATTCAATGGATTATGTATGTGCAGGAATGCAAGAATATGGGGTGGTTTCGACACCCAACTTGTTGTAAAAAGTTGCACCCCAGAAAAGTTTGCTCATGTCAGAGAAGCGTGTGCATGTGCGATGCCCACTGTTGCCAAGCAACCAAGAAAAAAATCAGACTCTGCCAGCAACTCAGTCTGTTGAAATTTCAAGGAAATAGATCTATAGTCCGAAGAAGGGCATTGCCTAGTTTGCTTGCTAAAACAATAATAATAACAGACTCTGATTATAATGAAAGAATAGCTGGTGCACAAGACGTAGAGTAGGGTTAGGGGTCAACCGCCCAGCCCTCTCCCCAATAAATTATGCCATCTGAATACAGACGGCACTTTAGTGGAAAATTTATTCTGCAAGCCTCTTGTTTTCTATCAGAAAAAGTTTCTGTCATTGTCCCTCCCTACTCCACCCCAGACAAATATCATCTTATTTTTATTTATACCATGCCATGATCATACTTACAGCACCTTGTAGAGTTACATGGAATAGCAGCATAGATGGGTCCCTGGCTGCAAGGAGCTTACAATCCACATAAATCAGAATGAGGGGGAAATGAGGAGAGAATGAATGCTGACAAATGTAATCGATGCTTCTGAAATCCATTCATAAAGCAGGATTCAACTATTTGTTTTTGATCGTGAAACAACAGCATTTGTACATCTCCATCTTTTCAAATCTTCAGCTTGCCTCACGAAATTTGCTTCCGTGGCTTTGGCTAAATTCAGTGAGAACAAATTGTATCCAGTCTATTTTTGCTCTGTGTTAGTTCATTCAGATGTGTTCATTCATAAATCTGTTCTCTCCTGCCTCCTCATCATTCTGTAATTTTTATTTTTTTAAAAACAGCAACACAGAAACAAATCTGCATTTTGTATGCATTTTACTCTAAAAATGCATTTCTTGTATATGTTTTATTTCCAAAAAGCACTTTATATACAGCATGGAATTATTATTTTTTTTTGGGGGGGGGGGGTTGAGCCGAGAATTGTATAACAAAATTCAGAGAAATGTGAAAAGCCAATGACAACTATATTCTAATATGCCTATTAGTTTAGGAAGTCCACATCAGAACAGTTTGCTTAAAAATGTAGACCAAGTTAAAGCGTCAAGCATTCGTATATGGAATCGCAGTGCACAACGACTATGGGGTGAATTTACCATAGCTCGGCCTAAGTTTAGAATTGGGCTGCAATCCTAACCATATCTACACAAGAGGAGGAAATCCTATTGAAATCAATGGGGTTTACTCCCCGTTTAAGTGGGTTTAGGATTACCGCCTCAGTTTATCACATAGGCACTTCTCACTCTTTCTTCCATGGAGTTGTGAGTGGCGCGCATGGACTCTTCCTAATTTTTCCTCACAACAACTCTGCGAGGTAGGCCACCCTGAGAGATAGGGATTGGTCCATTGTCATCAAGTGAGTTTCGTGGCTCAGAGCCCATGTCCTCAGCCCACTTCCCAAGCCCACACTGCCTGCCTTGGTCAATGGTGACTCATAAAGCAAAGCACTGATACCAAACAGCAAAATTACAGATTTGCTAATAATGTATTTGCAAACCGTTCTGCAAAACTGGAAATTACAGAGCTCGCCGCTGTTGAGCAAGATTCAAAAATCGCTATGCTGCAAAACCAAGAATTATCGGATGTGTTTGTACTTTGATGTCACCTCCTGGTATAATCTGTCTGTGACTTCCATTATATGTGAGGGTGATTGTGTAGTTAAAGAGGCTATAATTACCATAGGATTGTGTGGCTGGTGAGCTCAACACTAGTACAAATGATGGATGAATGGCTGCAGGAAAGGAGGGGGGAGTATGTTTGTCCTACATTCTAAAATAAAACTTAAAAAAAAATCAATAGACTTAGGCAGCTAACAGGGATTTGTTGCTGTTGAAATATGGTTTGTTGCAAGGTCTACAGTGACTTGGCATTCTTTTAAAGTCCAGGGATCTGCTTAGAATCTCTAAATACCTGCCTTCCTTTTGAATGAATGCACAGAAAGTGCAATTTTTCCAAGCTGTGGTTTCACGTTGAAAAGAAAGTGTCGTTTCTACATGGAGACTGCTTTTTTTCTTCTTCTTTCAACCCCTTCATTACTCATGGAAGTTTGCATTCTCAACCTGATGCCAAAACCTCACATTTTCCCCCTACCCTATCCAGTTAGAAAGTTTCTTTTCTCTATGGCTCTATTAGTCTTATTTATTTTTTTAAAAAATGTCTTAGACTTCTTCCAACAGCGGTAACACTCAGAAGGAACATAATCTGTTTTTTTTTTAATGGTTAAAGCAAATTGCTCACTTCTACAAGTCATTGACTGTGTAAATCGTAAAGACGAGCAGGAAAAGTTATCAGGTGCTTTTAAAAAAGCAATTGTTAAATCCATCAGCATTGCCCACTAGTGCTTTGAAACGATTATTGGGAGGGTAACAGCAATTTAGCCAAATGGTGTTATTTACTAAGAAATTGTATATCACTGGAATGAGGAGGAAGCATAAAGAGATCCCTTAAGGTCTTTGGCCCCTGTGCATATAGATTGAATTCCCCCTTCCCACTTTCAGGTTTGTCTTAATAGATAGGAGGCAACTCTGTGGCAGTAGAGGCAGGTCCCACTGCTATCGCAACGTTGTCCCAAAATGCCTGGGAGAAAATGCACTGAAGAACCTTGAGGAACCTGTAAAGTGAACCAACACAGTTACCTTTCTAGGAGTATACAATAGCCATGTGTATCTATGGGAGAAAAGTCATAGTCTGTGCTAATAAATATCATTGGGATGCACTTAAGAAGAGGGCCAGTGTGGAGCAGTGGTTAGAGTGCCAGACTAGAACCTGGAAAACTAGAGTTCAGATCCTTCCTCAGACATGAAGCTTGCTGGATGACCTTGGGCCAGGCACTGTCTCTCAGCCTAACGTACCTTACAGGATTAAACAGTGGTAGGAGGACTATATACCCTCCTTAATTGAAGACTTCAGTGACCATAATGCCTTGGGAGGAAGTAGACAGGTTTTGCACTAGCCCTGAAACAGCAATGAAAAAGATACTTACCAGTGTCACTGAGATAGGATATTGTTTGTTGCGTCCTTACTACAGAGGACAAGCATAAGTTGTGAGTCTTTTGACTGGCTCTTCTGAAAGTGGTCCATGAGACCAAAGAAGAAGAAGTCATGGGTCATGTATATGGGGCCTAAACTTTATTTCACAAAGAGACTTGATGTGTACAAAATAAGGATTTAGTTTTTGGCCTTGTTGGGTCACACAACCCAGCCAATACGCAGCGCCAGATTCTTAAAGAAAAATGAATAGTTTTTGTTACATACAAGAACATGTAGACACTGGGGTTGAGGGGGTGGGACAGGTATGTAAAAGAAGGCTTATTCACACCTCCATTTGCCCTGCCATTTCTCCCCAGGAACACTTATGGCATAGCACCGAATCAGAACAAATGGCAATCCATTTTTCAACAGATTGCTGTTTGTTCTGATTTAACGCTAAAGAGTGCGTTTTCTGGGGGAAAGCAGCACAGCAAAGGCAAAACCACTCAGACCTGTGCTTTCTAGGCATGAGACAAGTGGAAGTACGGGCAAGCCCAAAGAAATGGTGGAATAAAATAATCACAATAAACCGGCGGAGCAAATTTCACTTTTTCTTCATTGAAGCATCAGGTTCTGGTGAAAACAGTACACTGAGGACTTTGCATTGGCCCTGCCAGATCTCTTCCTACTCCTTCTCCTGGCTTGTCTAATTTTCCAATTTTCCAATCTCCTAACTTATATTGGCTCCTCCCACATTTTGCCCTTGCTCGGCCCCCTGATGCAACAATCCTTCAGGCTCTGAAGCTAGACCTTTGCCTTGGATTTTCCCTTCCTGGATGCACCCACTAGATCCACCCCTTGATCTCCCCTCAAGACCCACCCCCTTACTGCCCCTGCTTTGCACCCTCCTTGAGTGTTTTATGCCTTGGTGAAATGTATCCTTGAACTCTAATAATGCTTCTTGCCTAGGCAGAGGATAGAGACAGGCAGTGCTTTCTTCTGGTGGTACACAACAATATGCAGTAGTATCATCGGGTGGGGAGAGGGAAGGAGGTGGGAGGGCTCTCAGACCCCAACAGAGCATGACGCCTCCTTCCCCAAGCCTGGGAAGTGTTTGCTCAGCTTAGGGGAGGAGGCACGGTGCTCTGACAGGATCCTGGAGCCCTGCTGCCACCTCCCAAGCCAGGCAGGGAAGGCCTCTTCACCTGGGCAGCAATGGGAGCCAGCATGGTGTAGTGGTTAAGAGCGGTGGACTCATAATCTGGTGAACTGGGTTCGCTTCCCCGCTCCTCCACTTGCAGCTGCTGGGTGACCTTGGGCTAGTCACACTTCTTTGAAGTCTCGCAGCCCCACTTACCTCACAGAGTGTTTGTTGTGGGGGAGGAGGGGAAAGGAGATTGTTAGCCACTTTGAGACTCTTTAAAGGTAAAGGTAAAGGGACCCCTGACCATTAGGTCCAGTCATGGCCGACTCTGGGGTTGCGGCACTCATCTCGCTTTATTGGCCGAGAGAGCCGGCGTACAGCTTCCAGGTCATGTGGCCAGCATGACTAAGCTGCTTCTGGCGAACCAGAGCAGCGCACGGAAACACCGTTTACCTTCCCGCTGGAGCGATACCTATTTATCTACTTGCACTTCGATGTGCTTTCAAACTGCTAGGTTGGCAGGAGCAGGGACCGAGCAACGGGAGCTCACCCCATCGCAGGGATTCGAACCGCCGACCTTCTGATTGGCAAGTCCTACGCTCTGTGGCTTAACCCACAGTGAGACTCCTTAGGGTAGTGATAAAGTGGGTTATCAAATCCAAACTCTTCTTCTTCTTCTTCAATGCCCTGGCAGGTGGGTGGGCAGGCAGGGGAGTGTCAAGCAGCTCACCTGCCTTCACCACCCAGCCTTGGCATCAGGCCACGCCCCTCCCACATGTGCTGGCCTCGCCCCCTGCTTACTGGTGAGTACTAGCCCATTTTTTCTAGAAAAAACCCCACTGGGGACAGGTATGTGTGTAGAAACTAGGCTACTGTATAAAAGTAAAAAATCGCTTTCATTGCTCTGCTCACTTTTGCCTCTGGCCAGTGTCCACCTCTGGCATGTGGCCCCCAGAAGGTTGTGCACATGGTAATGTGTCCCTCAGGCTGAAAAAGGATCCCTGTTGCTGCCTTACAGAGACTTCTGGGAGATGTAGAAGAGCAGGAGTATCTATAAGAGAATACACTACATTAGATCAAAACCTAAGCCCACTCTTACATTATTATTTTTCTAAAATGCATATTTATATAAATGAACTAGATCCTTAAAATCTTATTTAATCTGGACTTTAAATCTGGAGGGTCACCAAACAGCTCATGCACTTAATAGCCGTCGTCTCTGGAGAAGGTTTGACATAGAAGTGTAGCCTCTGCTTCCCCTATCTCCTTGCTCCTGTTGTCACTGGATGCTTCAGCAGTTGTAGCTGAATCAGAATTATGATGAGGAACCTCTGCATCTCCATACTCAAGCTGGTACCCGAGGTGGGACCTTTTGCAGATGTTCAACATTTCTAATTACAACACTCCCATTTTCAGGGTTCATATGCTCAAAGGAAGCGTGCAATCTGCTCCTAAGAATCACACGGTGCTCATGTCAAAGGCCTGGAAACGATGCCTTATGAGGAACGGTTAAGGGAGCTGGGCATGTTTAGCCTGGAGAAGAGGAGGTTAAGGGGTGATATGATAGCCATGTTCAAATATATAAAAGGATGTCACATAGAGGAGGGAGAAAGGTTGTTTTCTGCTGCTCCAGAGAAGCGGACATGGAGCAATGGATCCAAACTACAAGAAAGAAGATTCCACCTAAACATTAGGAAGAAATTCCTGACAGTAAGAGCTGTTCGACAGTGGAATTTGCTGCCAAGGAGTGTGGTGGAGTCTCCTTCTTTGGAGGTCTTTAAGCAGAGGCTTGACAACCATATGTCGGGAGTGCTCTGATGGTGTTTCCTGCTTGGCAGGGGGTTGGACTCGATGGCCCTTGTGGTCTCTTCCAACTCTATGATTCTATGATTCTATGATTCTATGTCTACAGGTTGGCTGAAATTTATCACCTGCAATAGTTGACCAGGTTGTGGGGCACCTGAACTACATCTCCCATTGGACCTAGCAAGCATGGTCAATGGCCAGTGGAGATAGGAGTTGTAGTTCACCAATGTCTGAAGTGCCAATGGTTCCCCAGAATGGAAGCAGGCCCACAACTCTGATGCTGTGTCCTTTAGTCCTTTGTTTTGCATCACTATATTGTTTCACCTTGTCCTGGTTCTGCTGCTGAGCACAGGAAGTTTGGTGCATGGATGGGCACATCTGTCAGTTTGGAGAACATCTCAGTTCCTCATTTTTCC
Organism: Podarcis liolepis; assembly: GCF_965112155.1. Lineage (NCBI taxonomy): Eukaryota > Metazoa > Chordata > Lepidosauria > Squamata > Lacertidae > Podarcis > Podarcis liolepis. Next base: position 36,088,980 of record NC_139569.1, read on the forward strand.
AGTCTTCCATTCTCCACATCAGTGTGTGATTGATTGATTGATTGATTGATTGATTTTTGATCAGCATTTTAGTGCAGATTTCTCCTAATACATACTTTTTTTTTCTTTGCAATTTTGCAAGGCAGTTTCCCCTGGTATGATATATTTTTGTATGGTTTTTTTTTTTACTAATATATGCATTTACATGCACACTTTACTTGGCTGGAGAACTGCATTGCAAAAACCTGGAGAAGTGCCAGCTTTACAGGATGACTGCTTCGGTTTGTGTGTTGCTTTAGAAAGTGCAGATTAGGTAGGTTTGCCTTCAAATGAAAACTTAATCAAATTTCACCCTGACCCTAGTTTGGTATGAATCTGACAAGAAAAATGCAATCTGGGAAATGCCTCCTCTGAAATTCTGCATGAAGTAGGTCAATAGGCCATAAAGATCTTTAACAATTCTATTTTCCAATTCTGCCTTTCACAGTGAGCTGCTTGTAGGGTTTTCTTCAAACAGCGAAGGAACACCCAACCCAGATCCAGTCCCAAATCAATTTGAGGTATGGGGCAAATGTTCAATTGGGGTTTTGAGAGGGGGATCGAGATGCTCTACCTCCTTCCTTGCAGGGAACGTGCTTGTGAATGATCACCTGCATCCTGCAGGATTGAATCCTTTGCTCACCAGCTAGTGAGTGGAAGTTTCAGTCCTGCTGGAGTCTGCTTCCCCAGCCCATTCCCTGTGGTGGAACATGCTGGGGCTGCCTGCCTCTCATTCCTGTCTGACATTCTGCCCCTTGACAGCCCCAGATCACTCTGGGTAGTCCAATGTGGGGTGATTTGAGGCTGTTTCCACCCAACTCAGGAAAAAGCCTGGAGCCCCCCCCCCCCGATTTGAGCCTGATTCAGTTCAAGATTTGGGCTTTGGCCAAATCTGGTACACAGCCCTAATCATCAGTGACTTGAGCACAAAGGTTTGGAGTACATGTCTCATGCATCAATGCCTAGCTTGGTCCAAGGATGGTGTGCTAACTGAAGAGGTCATGTTGGTTGATCATCATGTGAAGGTTGGGTCCATCCATAATCACCACGTTCCTGATATAGCGTTCCACATCAGAACCCATATTTGGCCAATAAAACTTTGCACATAGAAGTTGTTTGGTCCATAGAACCCCATGATGCATCTTATCACGAGCCACCTTCAATCAATTGCATATCTTAGATTCAGGTATAGCAGCTGCAGCAGGCATAACAACCCGCTCACCTCTTGACAGAACATCCTCATGGACGGAAATTTTGCCAGAGACAAAATTGGTTATTTAATAAGATGTATACACCACCAACAGCAAAATCCTCCAAGCAGTTTACATGCTTGAAAGGGTGCAACTAGGTGGGCACTGTCTGTGTAATCAGTTGCCAGATTGAATAATATGTTTCAACGTAGCGAGAAATACACCCTACTGATATCTTTTCTTCCAAGAGATAGTGCCTTGAACCACAAAATACACATGTTGACAGCTTTAACAAGGAGTTTCACCCCATTTCAGAGAGTGTAAGATGTAACAATAAAATCAACTGTGTTGGGCTTCCTAAAGCTGTGTTTGACAAGCATAGTGTTGTCATCTCCCAGTGAGATGCTGAGTTCAAGATGGTAAGACATTGTTTTTAGTTGGTTGAAGCAGGTGTATGAGTACTTTGTGATCAGTCAGCAACACAAAATGATGTCCCTCAGAAGCAAGCATTGCAATGTTTTATGAACCATACATGCCACCGAGTTTTATGTTCATTCTATGAATACCGCTTCTCTGGAGTAGAAAGGGGAGCAGCTGGCATTTACTACAGGTTTACAAGATTCAGCTGGTTAAGTCTATAGCAAAATGACTCTTAGTCCAACAGCACTGTCCCTCGGTGTTTGGTACAGTGGTACCTCGGGTTACATACGCTTCAGGTTACATACGCTTCAGGTTACAAACTCCGCTAAACCAGAAATAGTGCTTCAAGTTAAGAACTTTGTTTCAGGATGAGAACAGAAATCGTGCTTCGGCAGCGCGGCGGCAGCAGGAGGCCCCATTAGCTAAAGTGGTGCTTCAGGTTAAGAACAGTTTCAGGTTAAGTACGGACCTCTGGAACGAATAAAGTACTTAACCTGAGGTACCACTGTACATGAAGGTTATAATAGACAAGACAATGGTCCTAGGTTGGTGCAATTTTCAGGTGCTGAAAAGCACTGTCACTGTAGAACAGTTCAAGAAAAGCCCATTTTAGTCCAGAAAGTGGTTCTGAGATACCTACATAATTGGAGAGTGGGGGGGGGAGGGAGCGAGAGAGTCAGAAATTGCCTGGAAGGAACACAGAAATTTCAGATTCTTAGGTTTTGGAGTCTTTAAGAACTAAAGACTCCATTGCAATCTGCTTCACTGACTCTCCCTCCTGAAAAATATGTACAACAAAAGCAGTCTTCTAGGCAAGTAGATGTTCCCCATGACCAACATACAGTATTTTTCTATGAGAATCGTGCTTCCCAGTAACCCATAAACATGAATGGATGGAGCTGAGCATAAGTGGTTTTTGTTGTTGTTATTTGTGGGCAACAGCCTTAATTGTGTGGTAAAGTTTGGCACTAACAAAATTCCTTTCACTCCCAGTATCAAACACCATCTCTGACTGCTTCCTGTTAACTTCCACACTTCCTTTCCCTTTGTAATTCATAAAATAAACCAGGCCCTCTTCCTCCTCCTCATTTTCAGTTGCCAAGGCAGCTCATACAAGTTTGTCCAGGGCCAGCCCTATCATGAGGCAGAGTGGCACAGATGCCTCAGGTGGCAGATGCTGAGAGTCATAAAGTAGGCAGCTGTGTAGCCAAGTGATCTGTCCTGTCAGTCCCTAAGCTAGCCTACTGCCCTTAGGTGCATTGAAGGATACTGTCCCATGTTAAAAGGAAATGCCTGTGCTGGTGGTAAGGAAGGCATATTGTCCTTTGCCTCAGGCGGAAAAATGTCTTCGGTTGGCCCATGATTGCAGTTAGTCTGCATCTCTGGCTTTTTTTTTTTTTTTTTTTTTTTTGGTGAGAAATCCAAGTTCGATGTCCACTTAATTATTTGCAATATAAACAAGTAGCATTTGTTGTGCCACACTGCTCTCAGGAGTGGTTCAGTTATCATTAACATTATCATTATTATATATATTATTACCTACCCTTCAGCCTAAGGTCCCAGGGTGGGTTACAACAATTAAAACACAACATTAATATTTTTTAAAAAACAATTTTATGCAATATTTAAAACAACAAGCTACAAATGTCTAGTTTGGTTCTCTCTCTTTCTCATTTTTAAAATTCAATTCTCCACATTTCTTCAGCAATTTGTTTTTCAAAAAAATCCTCTTGAAATTCTACAGCATTCTCTTAATAAATACATTTTTGTATGCAGTTATGACTTTAAATGCAAACCACATTTAATTTCTCCCCCGTCCCGAGTGGCAGCCAAGATTATCAGAGCTTGTCTGATTTGTATCCTGGGGTGTAGCATCCCTTGTGATTGCTACATTGCTGAGTGACACAATTAATGGACATATCTGCAGTCACCACACATAGCAGCCATTAGGCAACTTTATTCTTGAACCCTTTCATACAACCTGGCCATAGTAATTGCCTTCTCTGGTGGCTGTTCATCCTGCTGCAGAAATTTATAATGTAATGTTTTGTGGATGCATTTTCCCACCACCTGATTCCTAAATCGTATAAGCTTCCAATTCTCTCTGCTACCATGATTTAGCTAGTTATCATAGGCATATATAGATTTGCCCAGAGCTTGTATTAGGTGTCCAAATTTAAATATTTCAACCACAACATTTGTGTAGTGAACTACTTACTGAGGCAGCTCTAGATTGTGCAAATTGGAGGCAGGGGAAGTCAGTTGTAGTCAATCTCCCAGAAACTGTGAGAGTGTTGCCCTTCTGAAAGCATCATTTTTCTTGTCCAGTTTGGCAGTGATTTTATAAAATGTCAAAGAGCCCATCGATAACTTATACTCAGTATATAGTCATACAGGATATAGTCATTAGATTCTGGAGCAGCATGACCTCAGTGAGCCATGAGGACACAGTGTTCCTGAATTCCAGCTTTGTCACCAAGTTGTAGTGTCTCTTTGAGGCTTCTCTAAAAATGACATCTAAGGCCACATGAAAGGAACTTTTGGCCTTCTAGATGTTGCTGAACTACACCTCCCATCAGCCCCAACAAGTGTGGCCAATGGCCAGGGATGATAGGATTTGTTGTTGAGCAACATCTGGAGGGCCAAAGGTCCCCCCTTGGCCATGCTTCTTGGTGCTGATGGGAGCTGTAGTTCAACAACATCTGGAGGACCATAGGTTTCCCACCACTACCTTAGACAGTGCATTGTTTTGACATTTTTATTCCTGTAATGCTTCTTCTAATCTCTAGCCCTTTTGTAGCCGCCACCACCACCTGTTCCCTCCTTCCTTTTACTTCTTGTGTCCCTTACAGCATCAGTGGGGAGCTTCCAACCCTTGGCCATAATTAGACCCACAAGGCCTTTGCCTGCAAGTGTTTTTGGGGCAAACTACAAATGCAAGTAGATAAATAGGTACCACTCTGGAGGAAAGGTAAACAGCATTTCCATGTGCTGCTCTGGTTCACCAGAAGCAGCTTAGTCATGCTGGACACATGACCTGGAAGCTGTATGCCGGCTCCCTCGGCCAATAAAGCGAGATGAGTGCCGCAACCCCAGAGTCGGCCACGACTGGACCTAATGGTCAGGGGTCCCTTTACCTTTACCTTTACACCCTCCTGTCAGTCACCTGATCTCAAATGACATCAGTTGTGAAGAACCATTACCTCCAATCTAAGCACTGTGTTAACTTTGGAGATAAGGGGCGGTGCCCAGTGGTCTCTGTCTGCTAGTGCAAAGGCTCTTGAGCTAGCAGATGAATGAGTTTTGATGCTGCACAACAGAGGAATCCAATGCAACAGTTGTGCTAGCAGACACTTGTGGTGTAACATAATCTATTGCACAACAGAGCTACAAGCAAACTGCTTATGCTTTCTCTTGTGCAACTAATGTTCTGCTGGCACCAAAGCATTTTGCCAAAAGAACAAGTCAAAGTCACTTAGCGCTACATTAGATACAACCCAGTGGGTCTTTGATCTTAGAACTCAGCACCAGAGTGCTAAGATCAATAACCTTCTGTTATTTGTGTCATTTTCACTCACACCAAGATTAGCTGCCTCATTATACATTGCTGAAGGTTCTCCCCACCTGTTCTATGCTTTTTGGTTTACTCCTCAATAGCCTCTCCCATTTATTTCAAAGCCAATAGGGTGTTAAGGAAACATATATTTGAATAATGCTGGCTGTTCAGAGCATACCTCACAAGCTTCAGTGTGTGAAATAACATGATGCCCATAACATAAACATGATGCCCATAACATAGTGCTCTAGTGTGCACGCACATACACACACACTCACTCACTCACACACACATGCATGGATACTAGAGTCAGCACACATACATTACTCACTCAAGCATTTAAACTCTAGAGCAGAGGTGCAGAGCTGAATTTGGCCAGCCGGTCAAAAACTTATCTTCCCCACTCACTGTGGGCCAAGTTGAATAGGTTGCCATTTTCTCTCCATGTGATTTGAAATCAAACCAGGTGGACAAAGGTGCAACACTGCACTTTGCAAGTCCCACAGACAGGTGATCATAGGTTATTAGGAAGCCCTGGGCAGAGCACTTTAGAAGCCCTGATGATCACCTGATTGGTGGGTAGGGAAGGAGGAAAAAATTAGGATCAGTACATATTTAAAGTCAACTTTGTCAAATCCACACCATGCAAAACGAAACACGGTGATCCTTCAAAATTCGCACCGACCTGAATTTTGCGATGCAGTTCTCCACCCAACCAATGTTTACCAAAAACATGCTTATATTAGGGGAAAGTGTGCATAAAAATGAAGATAAGGGTGGAAAGGAAATACAAAAATGCATTGGGAGAGATTGCATTGCAAGAAATGTGTATGTTAGTCAAAACAGCATATAGGAATGTGGTTTTTATGGGAGAAATTCACACTAAAATGCTGGTGAATCTTCTTGAGGATCTTTTTTTTAAAAAAAATCTGCTAATTGATGTGAAAGTGTAGAAAATTGAATTTAACATTGGGGAAATTAGAAACTGACAGATCCTTCCAGCCTTATTGGAGGGGCTTGAAACACAGTGTGTATGGGGCCTTACACAGGTATTGGCAGGTGCTGTTCATCAGTGCTGTCTGCAAACCCTCTTTCAGCCAACACCTGGCATTAGGTATAGAGCAGGTGGGCCTGGCTTAGCCAGCATGGTCTAAGCCAATATGGATTAGAGGTTCCCCACAGCTGCTCTGAAGAAAGGTAACTTATAGGAAGCTGCCTCGTACTGAGTCAGGCCATTAGTCTACCTAGCTGAGTATTGTCTAGTGACGGACAGTGGCTCTCCAAGTTTCAGGGAGGGTTCTTTCCTAACCCTAACCAGAGATGCTAGGGATTGAACCTGGGATTGAACCTGGGAACCTAGGGATTGAATCTGCAAAGCAGATACTCTGCTGCTGAAACACAAGAAACTCATATTCATAAGGCTAACCAGACATCACAAAACAGCCAAAACAGGAGCAGCGATGAGAAAGGATGCAGGTGGCACTGTGGGGACGCAGGTGGTGCTGTGGGTTAAACCACTGAGCCTAGGGCTTGCCGATCAGATGGTCGGCGGTTTGAATCCCCGCGATGGGGTGAGCTCCCGTTGCTCAGTCCCTGCTCCTGCCAACCTAGCAGTTCAAAGTGCAAGTAGATAAATAGGTACCACTCCAGCGGAAAGGTAAACGGCGTTTCCGTGCGCTGCTCTGGTTTGCCAGAGGCGGCTTAGTTATGCTGGCCACATGACCTGAAAGCTGTACGCTGGCTCCCTTGGCCAATAAAGTGAGATGAGCACCGCAACCCCAGAGTCAGTCACGATTGGACCTAATGGTCAGGGGTCCCTTTACCTTTACCTTATGTTATATAAAGCAGTAGGTATAAGGTGGGAATAAAAACAGCATGGAAGTGAGGGTGGGAAGTCAACAATTTTCAGAAAAACATGTATTGAAATATAAGTAAATTTGTAAAACCTGTGAAATCAATTTAAAAAAATTATGTCCAAAACAGGAGCGATGGCTTACTAGAAAATTGACTGTAAAAAGAAGTATGTATTCTATTTAGGCATTCAGAGAATGCATGCAACAAAGTATAGACAGGGTATTGTGGGAGTGTGTGCCAGCCCCACTCCAACATCCCTGTTCCCACTGACCAGGGCCACCCCAATACATTTTGGAACTTGAGGGGGAATCCTATAATGGTGCCCCCTTCCCACCAGGAAAGAAGGGGTCAGGGAAGATCTCTACATCAGGAACTAGGTGTTGGGGGAGATCAACATTGGTATCTGCTGCCCCATAGACCCTGCTGTCTGAGGCAGTGATGTCACCTTGCCTCATGTGTGGGCCGGTCCTGCCACAACCTTCTTGCATTTAGCGGGGCAGCCTGAAAGCGGGGGTTCTTCTTGGCACGTTCAGCTGGTCAAACTAAGAATACCCTGCTGCAATCAGGACCCAGATTGTGGAGAGAATTGTAAGCTAGTTCACTCAAACGCATGAAGAAAGTTCCTTCAGACCTGCTACCTTGATGTGCAGAATTCAAAGGCAGAGCCATCAATGTACACGAGACTTTCCAGTGATGTAAATCAAAACACCAGTCCCTGCCCCCATGCTCAATCTGACACTCTCCAGTTGTTTTGAATGGCCTAGCTACCCACCATCCCTGAAAACTGTACATCCTGCTTCGGAGAAGATACCAGGTTGGGGAGGGCTGGTCAAAACAGTGGGAGAAAAACCACAACAAAGAGTGATGTGATTAGTACCACTCTAGGTTTCTCTGCTTCTCAGTCGGGGCTGGAGCAGAAGGCTGAGAGCCCCAGTAGGTAGAGCCCAAGCCAATGACAGACACAGCCAACTTAATCTAGAATCATAGAATTGTAGCATTGGAATGGACCCCAAGGGGCAACGCTGAAACGAAGGAGAAGGACTGGTTGTAAGTAAGAAAGCAGGCAGGTGCAGGCTGGCTGGCTGAGGAGAGGTTGAGGCAGGTGAGCCAGTGACCCATTTGCTCTCATGCAACTGCCTCTACTGTCTGTTCCTATATCCCATTCGTCTCCTCCCCCATTTTTTTTCATGCCCCTGTGATCTCCCAGCCTCGGTCCAGTATACCTGAAGGAGCGTCTCCACCTCCATCGTTCTGCCCGGACACTGAGGTCCAGCTCCAAGGGCCTTCTGGTGGTTCCCTCACTGCGAGAAGCCAAAATAAAAAAATTCCTTCCAGTAGCACCTTAAAGACCAACTAAGTTAGTTCTTGGTATGAGCTTTCGTGTGCATGCACACTTCTTCAGATACACTGAAACAGAAGTTGCCAGATCCTTCTATATAGAGAGAAGGTAGGGAGAAGCCAAGTTACAGGGAAGTTATAGAGAGAAGGTGCGAGAAGCCAAGTTACAGGGAACCGGGCAGAGGGACTTCTCGGTAGTGGCACCCGCTGTGGAACGCCCTCCCACTAGATGTCAAAGACAAAAATAACTACCAAACTTTTAGAAGACATCTAAAGGCAGCCCTGTTTAGGGAAGCTTTTAATGTTTTATAGGTTACTGTATTTTAGTGTTTTGTTGGAAGCCGCCCAGAGTGGCTGGGGAAACCCAGCAAGATGGGTGGGGTATAAATAATTTATTATTATTATTATTATTATTATTATTATTATTATTATTATTATTATTATTATTATTATTATTTCAAATCCTGGGGGAACCCAAATACCACTGGGCAAACCCGAGCAAAACATTTGCATTTATCCCAGCCTCTATTATTTGCCCATTTCACGTGAGCCATACAATGTAGGTTTCCTTGGTGCAATGGTGTGTGTGTGTTTTATTACTGGCACAGTCCCACCTAGATTTCTCGAGAAGAGGCACATTTGTATGCAGCCACCATCAGCTTCTTAAGCGCCTCCATACCGTTTCGAAAATCAACAGGAGCTTTCATAGGCTATGAATGAGACATCTTTTCTGTCCTGGTGCTCTAACCTGCCCGTTCCCTTCGCTTTCCCCTTGTTACATTGCAGAAAGGTGCCTGGCCACCGCAAGGTGCCACCGTCCCCAAAATCTGTCGCCTCCCTCTCCCTCCTCCTCCTCCTCCTGCCAGTCCCTCCACCACTCAGCTCCCGTGCACCAGACAAACCGGTCACTGTGTGTGTGTACCCTTCGCGGCCAGCTTCTCAGCAAGCAGCAACAAAAGCTGTGTTCATTGCAAGGCCTGGACCACATACGGTGCCAGCTTTCAGCTTCTGCAGAGCAGCTCTGAACATTCAAGGTCCTTTAAAAAGAGCAAGAGTTGGGGCCGGAGCAGGGGTTAAGGAGAGAGAGAGAGAGAGAGAGAGAGAGAAGGTGGAATGAGAAAGAGAGTTGTTATATATTAAATTAACTTGAGCACCATGTAACAACGGAAACTGCACAGTTTGCTTTTTAAGAACTCACTGCCTCCTTGTGCGAGACCAGAACAGATCGCCCTGTGTGTGTACGAGCCTGAAGTTCTTCGGTCTTCCATCCATCTGTGTGTATAAGGGGGAGTGGGTGTGAGTGGCTGCCTCTGCCTTTCCCTCTCAATGGGCTTACAGTGTGAGATGTATAGAAGCTTTTTTGTTGGGTTCAGGAATAGATGGGCCTTTTTATTTTATAATGGGAACTATCCACCTCTCTCTCTCTCTCTGAATATATATGTGTGTGTGTGTGTGTGTGTGTGTGTGTGTACACACACACACACACACACACACACACTGGTGCAATACATATGTTTGTGCGTGCAAAGTGTTTTCTCAACATAAAATGATCGCATCCCTTTCAGGTTCAGGTTCAAAGGGGGTACAGGGAATTCAGAGTAAGATTGAGATGGCTTCTAACACAATTCACCCCCGCTACACACATGTACACTTTACTTTAAATCTCTGTGCAATGTAGGGTTGTTGTCAACAGACCACAGATTGAAGGGTGGCGGGGCTCAACCCACCCACTGTTTATTTAGCTTTGGACCAAAGCCAAAGGAACAATTTGTGCGGTGGGCTCCACCTCCCAGGACCCAATTCAACCTGGGCTCCACCCCTATCTCTACCCACATACTGGAACTTTTGATTTCAAGAATGAGCAACTCTGATTTGATCCACCCCAAGACTCAGCAAGAGGTATATTCAAGCTTCTCTCTTATTTTGCAATGCCAAAATATGCCAGTAGTCCTCGTGTCTGTCAGGAGAACAAGGGAAATTGTGTTTTCCAGTGTTCCTGGCACCTTGCTTGTGGCTATAGGTCCTGACGAAGGGGGGGGGTAAGAACCCCCTTCTTCCTCAATCTTTATCCAATAGCTGTCTAAGCAGTCAGAGAAAGGAGAACTGAGTCCTGGACTTAAATTCCAGAATATTATATTTTTTCGGTCCTGTGGCTGTGTTAGATGCTAACATGTTTATAGCACAAAAATGTTAAGTTTTCTCTTAATCTGGAATTGTACACGCTCATCCTCCACATGCTGTTTTCAGCCTAGATTGAGTCTAGGTGTGCATTCATACACCTCATTGCCAGGTCAGCTTACACCTGTTTTCAAATGGACATACTTCAGCGTAATGCAGAATCAATCTACAGTGAGCTTTACTATTCAGAATGAAACCAGTTTCACAAGAAGCACATTTTAGGGACAAAAAAAATATGCAATAGATCTAGATTGTGCGAGGACAAGTATTCAGTCTTCGTGGATTCTAGAATAAAATGCTATGTGTACACAGCCTATATTTTCCTTCCCAGCTGTTTAGAACTCACTCTATAGAAAAATCCATAAGGGGAGAGGGAATGTTACATCAGAATGGAAACCCGGCTGGATCCATAGGAGAGACCAATGAGCAGGAGAGAGTTTGTCATATGCTCATACTTCATAGATCTGCATTTCATGCACATGTTCTTCCATCCGCAGGAGTCATCCCTGCTTGTTATTAGATGTCTTCTAAACACTGCATTAGTCAGAGAAGCCTTTCAGACCTGAGATTCTTTGCCAACCAGCTTGTACTGAATTACTTGAGGTTTTTAGTGTTTTTGCTGTGTACCTCCTTGTGATATTTTTATATGAAAGTATGGTTTATAAATGTTTAAATAAAAAAATAAATAAATGGAAAGGAATTCAAAGACATCCACAAGGAGGCAGTGGCGTAGCGTGGGTTGCCACACCCGGGGCTGTGGGGAGGACAGGGAGTGGGAGGGAGGAAAACAGACAGAGTATATATTTGTAGGCACAGAGATAAAAAGAGTCATTATGTTGTCTAGAGAGGTCAGTTCCTGGTTCACAGGAAGCACGATGGAAGTGCAGCACCAGATATTGAGGCAGCACCAGGTGTTGAAATTTTGCGCCCCTAACAATGTTGCACCAGGGGCAACCGCCCCTGTGCCCCCCCCCATGCTACGCCACTGCAAGGAGGGGAATGAAGGACTGGATAATTTTTATTAGCATTACTCAAATGTATATGGCTTTCTTGCAAAAAATTAATGATGAAATAGTAAAGCTCTCACAGAGCAAGCTTGGACCCCAACTGCACAATACATTTAAAGCAGTACCATGCCATTTTAAAGTCATAGCTTTAAAGAATCATGAGAACTGTTGTTTGTTAAAGGTGCTGAGAGTTGTTAGGAGACCACACTTCCTCTCACAGAGCTAGTTTTCAGAGTGGTTCATCAATCAATCTCTATTCCCTAGAAACTCTGGAAACTTAAGATCTTATGGCATCATTCTCCCTCTCAAAAGAAGAAGAAGAAGAAGAAAGATTGTTGGGGACTGTAGTTTATCCACCACAGAGCAGCACATCCCAGCACTCTTAACAAACTACAGTTCCCATGATTCTTTTAGTGGTGAGGAAATGTGCTTTCAAGTATGATGTGCGCCTTTTAGAGGCGGACTTGTAGTGGGTCAAGGCAACATGATCTGTGTCTCAGGGAGGTTGTGAGTTTGATAGGCCTGCCTTGTGAGACTTGACACATCTCAACATGCATGGCAGAACTCAAGTTGCCTTAAGGACTTTGGAGGGGGGTGTCTGGTAGATGAGCGATTTGAAGAGGTGTGGGATTTTGGTGACAAAGGAGGCATAGAGAGCCTCCAAGGGCAGGGCATTTTCTATCCACCCAAGCTGGTGCCAGTGCAAGGAAGGCAAACAGAGAACTATTTGTGAGTCAGAAAGGCCTGCCTGCCTGCCTGCCTGCCTGCCTGCCACAGACAAGATGTTTGTGTGGCAGGAAACTAATGAGAGACCGAACATTGGCTTTTAACTTGAGGTGTGGCCATTTAAACCTGTTCCGTTCATCTGGCGTGTGGTCTTGTTTAAAATGCAAATGTGACTCATTCTGCTCTTTACTCAGGAACATGCTGACTGGAAAATAACTATTTTTGAAAAAAACTGAAATAAGTGTTGCCAAGCTAATCAGCCTTTGTGCAAGGTGCTAGCATGTGATATGGTTCACATAGCCACCGCCATCTTGCTTTGTGAAGTAGTGAAGCCTGTGACGATGGTTACAGTCTGGTTTCATTGATATTGTCCTATAAAAATAGAAGGTTATTGTCAGGGCCGTCTTTAGCAGATGAGGCGCTGGGGTGCAAATATCTGCTCAGCGCCCCCAAATTACCACAGATGGGGGGAGGGTGAAGCTTCACACTGCCAGCCATGGGAGGGGGTGCGCAACTCTCCCCCATGCCACTATGGTTGGCGGGGCGCAGCTGGCAGGCATGCAGGGAAAGGGGAGGCCACCAGCAAAGCCCCGCAGCTCCCTCACTCACAGGAGCACCCCCTGAGAGGCCAGTGCCCTGGCGCAATGCACCACTAAGCCGTATGGGAAAGATGGCTCTGGTTATCATCATGCAGTCCCTAGGGGAGGACTTCTGGGGCCTCATCAGAATCCAGTTTTTTTGTGAAGTCAGGGCAGGGCAGGGGGGCAAAAGAGAAGGCGGGTTTTAAAACTGGATTTCAACAACAGCAGAGGTTTGAGTAATGTAGGGCTAGAAGGGGAAAGAGGAGCTGCAAGGGTATTGGGGGCTTGAAAGAGCTGTGAGGGGGGTTGGTGAGCAATGTGAGCAGGGGCAGCAGCCTCTGGTGTGTGGAACAACACTGATGAGAAGCACTGGCCCCAAAGGTCCATGCTATGGCTTCTTCTCACGCCAGCATCTTGAGATGCTTTTGATGAGAGGCCCCAGGCCAAATGGGATGAGTTGATGCTGTGGCTTCCTATCACACCAGCATCAGTCCTTGGGGCATCCCTGATGAGAAGCCCCAGGTCAAATGGGATGAGTTTATGCTGTGGCTTCCTATCACACCAGCATCAGTCCTTGGGGCATCCTTGATGAGAAACCCCAGGTCAAATGAGATGAGTCCATGCTCTCCAGGGCTCTAGACAGAGGTCTCTACCAGCCCGGAGATGCCAGTGGTTGAACCTTGGACCTTCTGCATGCAAAGCAGATGCTCTACCACTGATTGTATGGTTGTATGTTGTGACCCACCATAAGCTCATCTATGCTGAAGGTATAAATGAATCAGTGAAATAAAAATGCCAGTCTGGAGGCCAGCCTTCACCAAACTAGTGCCCTCCAGATGTTATAGATTACAAATTCCATCTGCCTCAGCCAGTACAGCTCATAGCCCCTCTTGCAGAACTACAGTTCCCAGAGTTCCATGGGGTGGGGAGAAAAAGGCTAGTTAACCAGTCCTCTTTAGAAGGAAGGATTGCATTTGGGAGAAATTTTAAGATAATCAAGCAACTCATTCATCACAAAGGCCATACAAGATGATAGTATTACACCAGAAGCAAGTAAAGATTTATTAGGCCAGAGGTAGGGGGATAAGGTTTGTTAGCTCATCCTAAGTTGTTACCTTGGGATGATTATACTGGCACAACTACTGATATGATATGGACATGGGAAATTAACAGCACACTAAAAATATCAAGATTACCTTTTGTTTTGGAAGGTTCTCTCCTTGTTTGCTTTTCTTTCACTTTTGCTAAAACTTGGGCACTTCAGCTACAGAAGCTGATGGTTAGAGCCCTGCTCAGGAATGCTAAAAGTGGGGAGGAAGCCGGGGCACACTTCCAATGCCCTCACCTGTGCCATCTCCACGTCAAACAGTCCCACATTGAGAAGGAAGGTTTGAAAGGAAATTTGAAGGGTGTTCATAGCTGAAAGTGCTTAGAATATCCCCCATGACCAGAAACCATACTGTATCAGTGTTCCTGGTCACAGCAAGGATTCTAAGCACCTTACAATCTGCTTTCACATTTTCCCTCTCGGTGTGGGAAAGTTTGAAGTCTAGCCAGAGCTCAGTGAGATATGTATGTATACACATTTGCCTACCCTCTTTAAACCCACGTGCATTCACCCAAACATCTGAAGAAGACTTAAAGGTAAAGGTAAAGGGACCCCTGACCGTTAGGTCCAGTCGTGGCCGACTCTGGGGTTGTGGTGCTCATCTCGCTTTATTGGCCGAGGGAGCCAGCGTACAGCTTCCGGGTCATGTGGCCAGCATGACTAAGCCGCTTCTGGCAAACCAGAGCAGCGCACGGAAACGCCATTTACCTTCCCGCCGGAGCGGTACCTATTTATCTACTTGCACTTTGACGTGCTTTCAAACTGCTAGGTTGGCAGGAGCAGGGACTGAGCAACGGGAGCTCACCCCGTCACGGGGATTCGAACCACCAACCTTCTGATCAGCAAGTCCTAGGCTCTGTGGTTTAACCCACAGCGCCACCCACGTCCCCAAAGACTTATTTCCTCCAAAAATCTGAACACATCTTTTCAAGATGTGAAATCTGTCTGGATATTATAACTGAGCAAGTCAGTTTACCAGCCAAATTTTTCATGGTCCAGCCCTGCTTCTGTCCTCCTGATCTGTGAAAACAGATGAAGACCTTGAGGTAGGAGATGAGACCTGCCATCTGAAGAGAGCATCAAGGCACTCCATTTCTACAATCAGGCATGGCATCAATATATTCAGCATCTGTCGGCAGTTTCCAAGGCCCCAAAAACCAGAATGGTCCCACTGGCACCTGCCTTGCTGCCTGCAAGCCACAATTTTAATATCCCACAATGTCCTTGACATAGTGCCTTTCCAGGAAATTTCCAGTGTGGTCCCACCACTGCTGTGCTGTGAAACTTATGTATGTATGTATGTATGTATGTATGTATGTATGTATGTGTGCCCTCTGCACACAAGAATATCCTTTGCCAAAGGTCTTCCTTGAATCCCTGTATGTATCTATTGTGACTCATTCACAAACAAAGCTTAGCACCTGATGAAATCCAGAGGTGGGCAAACTGTGATCTTCAGCCAGGTCTGGATTTAGGTTTGATGAGTCCCTAAGCTACTGAAGGTAATGGGGCCCTTTATATGTCCAGCTGTCCTTTGTCAACAACAAATTGTCACTGGTTTTTGTGTTGAATATATATCTATGTGGGGCTACCTTTGAAAGTGACCCAGAAACTACAACTAATCCAGAATGTGGCAGCTAGACTGGTGACTGGGAGCAGTCGCCGAGGCCGCATAACACCGGTCTTGAAAGATCTATATTGGTTCCCAGTACGTTTCCGAGCACAATTCAAAGTGTTAGTGCTGACCTTTAAAGCCCTAAACGGCCTCGGTCCAGTATACCTGAAGGAGTGTCTCCACCCCCATTGTTCTGCCCGGACACTGAGGTCCAGTGCCGAGAGCCTTCTGGCAGTTCCCTTACTGCGAGAAGCCAAGTTAGAGGGAACCAGGCAGAAGGCCTTCTCAGTAGTGGCGTCTTCCCTGTGGAACGCCCTCCCATCAGATGTCAAGGAAATAAACAACTATCTGACTTTTATAAGATATCTGAAGACAGCCCTGTTTAGGGAAGTTTTTAATGTTTGATGTTGTTGCTTTTTTATTATTGTTATTGGTATTCTGTTGGGAGCTGCCCAGAGTTGCTGGGGAAACCCAGCCAGATGGGAGGGGTATAAATAATAAATTATTATTAATATTATTATTATTACTCCTACTCTGGCCCATAACAGATCATGTGCTGCCTCCAGCTTGGATTATTAACAAACAAATCAACAGGGAATGGTATATCTCTTGTCTACACTTTCAATTCGTAGTTTTTTTCACAGTTCGTTTACATTTAGTGAGAGACACTTTTGTCATAGACATCTTGCAGTTGGGGGGAAAGAGAGATGGGGGTGCTGATATTTTGTTCTATTGCCTATTACTAGTGTAGGGATTTGTGTCAGCATCACGTGGGTAGGACCTTTATTTATTTATTTATTTATTTATATTGAGCGTTTTACTTTTTTCATGGAAAAACTTCTAGGATGGCGTCATTGGGGTTCAGCCACGTGTGCATGTGTTGTTTACATTTTTAAAAAAAAAAAAGTTTTTCACCGTGTCCCATTTGTCTACAGCATCTAGTCCAGTTGGATTGCTCTAGCTGGATCATAATAAAACAAGATTCACTTTGTAATGTTTTGGAGTTTCCTGGGAAAGATTGGTTGTTAAACCACACTGTAAATGTTATTATTCGGCAAAAGTCATATCGTAACACTTTAAATGTATCGTGTGAATGTGGCTGTCAAAGAAGGAGCCTTGAGTTTATGACTAGGTTACCTTAGTAGTCAGAAGCACATGGCTGGGGAAATTTTGGCCTTCCAGATGTTGCTGAACTCCAGTTCCATCGGCTGCAGCCAGCATAACCAGCGGTCATTGTTGATGGGAGTTATAGTCCATCAACATCTGGAGGGTACTTATAGCAGATGCATAGAAGAATTATGTGGTGGTTTAAACCTCTTTCTGGGTAATCTGATGGCTAAATGTGTGAGAGATCATTGAAATGCTTGCACTGCTGGGAATTAATTTTTTTAAACAAAATCAATTCTGCTTAAAAGTTGGCATTGAACTGAAATGTTATCAATTGCAGACTTTTTATTGTTCCCTTTTCACATTGTTTGGATTGTCATTTTGCTATTATTAGCTTCTTATTTGTTGTTGCTAGCCCTTCTGGGCTTCCTCTGGGAAGTAAAAACAGGACAGGAAAGCTAAAATGAAATGAAATAAGATCAGGCTGTAAGTGAGTTTACTGAATGTACCAGCTACACTGAGGGAATCTTTAAAGCAGTTGCTCCTGATGTGCTTTTCCTTTTCCTTTAACTTCCTCCCTTCTCTTCTTTTGCAATTCAATCACTGTCAGGCCAGCAATGAAAGGCTTTCCCTAAAGTCTTTGTTGTACCTGATAGATGGGTCTCTTCATACCTGACCCAGAACAAGCACTTGTAAACTATCTCACTTTGGCCTTTTGTCTTCGCTGTGCTTGAGCAATTTGGCTCTGTTGAAATAAACCACTGTAGATAATAGGGAGGGAAATTAGGGAAGATTTATTTTGCAGATTTGTTTTGCACTTGGAGTTCTGCCCCCAAAAAGAGGGGAACAGACTTAACCAAAGGTAGCTATTTATTGATGGGATCAGCTGACTGAAAAGGACACCATTTTGACTGAGCGCAGTTGCTTGAATGCAATAGTTAGAGCAGCCTTGCATGGTTTCTGACTTTTCAAGCTTTGAACACAAGTCTACCAGGCTTAGAGGCCTTATACTGCAAAATGGGGTGGGGAAGGTGGACAGATTGTCACTTTGCCTCCCACAATACATAAATGGAGGTTGCATTTCATACTCTCCAACATTTCTCTGATGAAAATTGGGACATCCCATTCCATAATGATAATTTTACTATTTATACCCCACACATCTTACTGGGTTGCCCCAGCCCCTCTTGGTAGCTTCCAACATATATAAAAATCTAATAAAACATTAAACATTAAAAATCTTCCCAATACAGGATCGCCTTCAGACAGCTCAGGGGTCAGATAACTCCATACCTCCCAAGATTTCTCCAGTGAAAATAGGCACATCCTAAGGAAAAGTGAGACATTCCGGGATCAAATCAGAAACAAGGATGGCTTCTCTAAATCAGGGACATCCCAGGAAAATACTTGGAGGGTCTGGCATTTGGCTTGATGCTCCAAGGGCAGGACTGAATTAGAGGTTGGAATGGGTGAATCTGTCAGTTTTGGTTTCCCATGATTCCAGTCCTAAATTCAGTTCTCCACATTTCCATAACAGTCTGCAAATTCCCTTTTTTAAAAAAATCCCTCATGAAACTTTAAAAGCGTTTTAGTGCAATTTTCTCCAATATTTTTATACTGTTGTAAACCACCGGGATATGTATTTTATGATGTAGCAGTATATATATATTTTATAAATAAGCAATGTGTGTATTTTTGCAAGCAATTTTCCCTAATGTGGTGCATTTTTGTATGTTATTTTCAGTAACATTTCCATTTTTATGGACACTTAACCTCAGTATGGGACACGGGTGGCGCTGTGGGTTAAACCACAGAGCCTAGGACTTGCCGATCAGAAGGTCAGCGGTTCGAATCCCCATGACAGCATGAGCTCCCGTTGCTCGGTCCCTGCTCCTGCCAACCTAGCAGTTCGAAAGCACGAAGTGCAAGTAGATAAATAGGTACCGCTCCAGTGGGAAGGTAAATGGCATTTCCGTATGCATCTCTGGTTTGCCAGAAGCGGCTTAGTCATGTTGGCCACATGACCTGGAAGCTGTACGCCGGCTCCCTCAGCCAAAAGCGAGATGAGTGCCGCAACCCCAGAGTCAGTCATGACTGGACCTAATGGTCAGGAATCCCTTTACCTTTAACCTCAGTATATGCACTCCTGTACACATTCCTTGGCTGGGGAATTGCATTGCAAAATTCAGAGAAGTGCAAATTTCAAAGTACGGTGCGTTTTTGGTTGGTGTATTATTTCAGGAAGTTTGATTTAGGTAGATTAGCCTTTAGATGTGAATGGAATGGAATTTCTCCCCATCCCCAGTTAGAGGTATATATTAATGATCTCAGGGATACCCAGAGAATACCTTGGAGAAGTCCAGTCCTAGATGTTTTCATCTCAAATGGGGTAATGTACCTGAATGACTGATGCGGCAACCTGGAAAAGTACCCTCTGGGCACCTTACTTCTAGGGGATGAAAGCTGGGGATTTATTTATTTTTTTAAAGATATTTATTAAAGTTTCCAATTTTTTGCAAAACATAAAGAAAAAACAAACATAAAAATATTAAAAACACATACATTTCACAACTTATTTTCTTATAACCTATTTCCCCGACCTCCTCATACCTCCCCTTCTTGTATTCCCAGTTTAAATTGTTTATACAGCAAATCCTTATCTCAAAGCATTACAGCTTAAAAAGAAAAAAAAGAAAAAGATAGAGAAAAGAAACACCTTATTTTCTCTCCAACATCTTAAATTATTATAACTTTAAATTCTTACTTACAAAAAGAAACTCGTTTTGAAAGCTGGGGATTTTAAAAGGGATTTTGAAGATGAAAAAGAGAGGAAATGTGTTGCGATTGGCTCCTGCAGCCAATCGGAAGCAGTGCCTTAGAATTCAAACTTTTGGGAAGTTGAACAGACATCCTGAACAGATTCGACTTCCAAGGTACGTCTGCAGCTCCCATTGGATGCCATTTGCCATTCATTTCAAGGGGAAGCCCAACTGTCTCCTCCTTATAACTTTAGGTAACTGTGCTAAGTCTCATAGTAACAACTATGGCAATAGTCATCCGAGCCAGCGTTGAGGATAAATCCCTCCCATAGTGTGTGTTGCATAGGGTGACCTTGAATCTTACTTTATAGAGGACAGCCCAGT
The DNA here is from genome assembly GCF_965112155.1 of Podarcis liolepis. Taxonomy (NCBI): domain Eukaryota; kingdom Metazoa; phylum Chordata; class Lepidosauria; order Squamata; family Lacertidae; genus Podarcis; species Podarcis liolepis. The sequence continues at coordinate 36,108,821 of NC_139569.1, forward strand.
ATTTGAAAGCACCTTCTGAAGTTCAATTGTGTTTTAGTGCAGAACCACGTCATATATTCAACATATATGATTTCCCCCATAGGATCCTGGGAACTGCAGTTCCCCCTCACAGGCCTGAAATTCCCAAACTATAGTTCCCAGGATTCTTTGGGTAAAGTTGCATGCTTCATGAATGTGTTAGCTGTGCTTTAAAATGTATTGTGTGGATCTTTCCTTGGATTAAGGCTGGATCTATACAGATTTTAAAAAACGCTATAGAAAATAATGCTATAAAAGCTCTTAATGGAAAATCCCATTGGATGATGGATTACTGCTCCACAGCACCATCTGGTGTTGCATGTTTATAATGCAGTTATAACGATATAATGGACAAGTGTAGCTAAGTCCCAAGATGCAGATAGGTAGCCGTGTTGGTCTGCCATAGTCAAAATAAAAAAAATCCTTCCAGTAGCACCTTAAAGACCAACTAAGTTAGTTCTTGGTATGAGCTTTCGTATCTGAAGAAGTGTGCTTTAAGGTGCTACTGGAAGGATTTTTTTTTAAGTCCAAGGATGGGACCTTGAAGCTGCCCATTAGCCACACCTCAGCAGCATGAGCAGCAAACTGAGCAGGTAGGGATACATTACACTTGGGCACAGCCACCTTCCCTGCTCTGGCTTAGTATATTTAAATGATCGTAATTTTTCTACATATTTAAATTGTCAGGGTTGGAGTCAGGCATAGGACAGTGACAAGAACAATAAATCATCCGAGGCCAGTGAAGTTAGCTCTTTATTCAAGGAAACTACCACAGTTCAGTCCTAGTGGTCTCAGCAACTCTTTCTAGGAGGTCTTCCCTAAGGAAGCAGTTGCGAGGACTGAAAGTCCCCGCTTTCCCAGTGCCCTAGGACTCTTCCTCTCCAGGGTCTTCCCCACACAGTCTGAGGTTGTGTTTGTGCACAACCCCCCTCTGCTCTGCCTGTTTCATTTCTCTGTGAGTTTTAGGGGACCAGGGGGAGGGGAACTGGTCACGGCAGGAGGGGGAGACTCCCTGGATTCTTCAGCACCCTGCTTCTACTCTGCCTCTGCCTCAGCTTCCGAGTCTGAACTGCTCTCTGCCACAGCCTCTTCCTGCTCACTAAACCCTGCCACCTCTCCTGCTGCTGACACCTCCTCCTCCTGAACCAGCCACTTACCAGGTCTTAATTTCAACTGCAGTGCCGTCCCAGCTCTCTGAGTGTTAAAACTTGCCATGTCCTAACTAGGCAAACTGCTTGATTAGAAAGCTCTTTAAAAACCCATTTGGCTCTCCGCCCAAACTGCAGCCTTTGCATTTGGCATCTGCAGAAGGGTTTGTTTTCTTAGCTGATTCTCTCTTGGCGCTATTTGGACATCGCCCATGTATCTTGGGGTGATTGTGCTGCCGAGACTCAGAAGCAGGAGGACTTGGATACGGGCTCGCTTTGCCAGCGTTCAGCCCATCTCTGCGGATTCTCCTTTCTTTCTCTTCCCCTGCTTTTTTTGTTTGCAGGATGGTTGCCAGGGATGGAACACTTCCCATTTAAATGGCTGCTTAGCTCAGGAGTCACCAAAGTGTGTCCGCCAGTATCTACTACAGCATTCGCAAAAGGTCTCAGTAAATAGCCCCTCCAAAATCGACAATTCATGTGAGGCTGCCTGTTCTTCTTCCTCAGTTCCTGCATTGAGTTGGAACAAACTAGTTTCATAGGATCACCTATTTATGAAGAGCTCTCCATACTTTGCCATGACAAAGGTTTCAGATTCAATCCCTGGTGTTGCCAGCAGTGGCACAGTGGCAAATTCGGAAGTGAGGGTCCTTCATGATAGTCACAGCCACAACCTTGTTAAGATTATACAACCGTCTAAGATTTTACAATAAACTTACAATTATACAACAACAATAATTAGGGATATTTAGCAATGGTCAATGCAGATCTCCAGGTGTCGCCTTTCAGCTAGATCTAATATTTTCCGTGCACATACATGGGGAAATGGTTTGGAGTGCTCTAATAGTTTCTTTTTGAGTGACTTTAGTTATGTCCTCCATGAAGTCCCATTGCATATCATACTCTTGAAACTGAAGCATCTTGTGTTTCCTTTGGAGCATACAGTGGTTAAAAAGCTCCCAGTTCCTGCCGATTGGGTAACTCTAGGATACTGGAGTACCCTAGATACCTCAGTAGGGACTCTGCTGCAGAAATAGTAATGGGTGTTTGATACCACCACCACTGCACGAATGGATCTTAGTTATTTCAAAGCTCTTGGGCAGAAGAGCTGGAGAAAGCTTTATACAATCTTGGACAAGTAGCTTACCTATAACCTGGCTCATTCTAAGGTAGCATTGTACATCGGCCTTATGCCAGAGTTTGAAGAGATGATCTCCCCAGTACTGGATTAAAGTTCATGCATAGTGAGCTACAGAGTAGAAGCCCTGTGACATATTCAAGGTCCTTGTGGAGTATTTTTGTTTGAATGGCCTTCATCGTATCCCCAGTGGTGGAGCTTCATGCTCGGGCATTAGGGGGTGGAGAGCCGGCGGGGGCGGGGCTAGTGCACATCCTGGGGGTGTGGCGTGCTACCCGCAGGGGTGTGGCATCCAGCACGGATGGGAGAGCAGCCACGATGGCACCCCACCGGGATCACATTGCTGGGAGCAGTGCGCTCCCCCCACACTCCTCGTCCTCCGCCAGTGCGTATCCCTGGCCCTGTATTCTTTTAAACTTCTCCATATCCCAAAGAAGCTTTCCAAAAATGCTTATTGAACTTCATGCTCAGGGCCAATCTGCTGCATCAGATCAACAGAGGAATAGACTACTGAGGAAACCTGGTGGCACAGTTAACCAAATGGACATCAATTGCAGCAGCATTTTGAGGGATGAAAATGCTCCAGATACACACCCACCAATTATGGGATAGGGATACTTTGCCTTCTTGTTACGCCCCTCTTCACATACCAAGAATGAGTGTGGAATACCCACCCCTTCCTGCTACAAATATGCAACCTGTCACGCATTGCCGAAAGCTGTTGCCTGCCTTCTAAGCAGTCTGTTCATTTACTCTGCGGTAGTTTGTCCTGTGATGGAACTATGAGAGTGCTTGTTCTTTTGGCTACAGATATATTAGAAAAACAATATTTGTTTCCTTCACCCCACTCTGCAATATTGCTTATCAGAAGCCTCAGCATCTGAAACTGCAAGCTGAGACGGATTATATCTCTGTGTAAATTACTGAAAATTATTTCTAAATTTGCACCTAGACATACACATTAGCAGCTGTAAATTTCATGCCACTCGGGGCCCTCTTAGGAGCCGACACAAAACAGAACACCCTGGTGCTACAATCCAAATAACAATCTTCCTCCGTTTTGGTGATGCTGCATAAGCAATGATATGTGAAAAGCCACAATCACATTTCAAGTATCTGGGTTTATTTTTGTCTATGTATTAAAGAGCAGCTGCTGGGTAGAAGATGGGGAGGGAATAAAGATCAGGCCATAGGGACTACTTTTCCAGAATCTACGCACCAAACCACCCCATCACAAAGCTGCTCTTTATCACAGGAGACAAGCATTACCTTCTTCCAGTGCCATGATATTGTTTCTTGGTTGGTGGGAGAGCATCATTACGACATGCACACAGATTCAGCAGATGAAGCAAAAGGCTTATTTCCTCTCCTGCGTCAAGCCTAGAGGGATGTGTTGGCTGCCAGCTATGTCACCCACAGCACCGGTTAACTCTGCTTGGTCTCGCGTCTTACCGCTGAGCACCATAATGGCCTTCAATAACACAGAACGTTGTGTTTTGTCTTTCGGCATCTGCGTACATTCCTTTTCCCGGCAACCTAGGAAAGCTAAGGCAGATGCTTCCATAGAACCATGCATCCAGATTGCCCTGCCTGCTTGCTGCCTTGAAAGGACTCTACCTTCTCTCTCCCTCTTTTCTTGAAGGACCCTGCTAACCTCTAGTCTGAAGCAGCTAGCCTTGGAGACTTAATGGAGATTCAGACCTGCTGACTTCTAGTTCCAGGTAACCAACCAGCTGCCATTTGGTTTTGTAAGTTTCTGGGAATGGCATAATAAACCTGGCATCGAAGTGGGAGGAGGAAGGAAGCAAATAATGAAGATAGGGTTTGGGTTAACCCTTACTGTGCTAATTCACCTTGCTGGGTCACTTTAGAAACCCACCAGTTAGGTAGTTTTAGACTCTGGGTTTATGGGTCTTATGGATGGTATGCCTCCAGAAAATTGTATTGGTTTGTTTACTTCAAAATGTGGTAAACCAGCCCTGCTGATCTCATTCTCCTGAGAAGGGCCTTGAACCTCTTGCCCCCAAATTCTACATTAACAGCAAGCACCGCTGGTATCCACTTGATGGGGAAATAATTTCTCGAGCTGGTTTTAAGGCAACAGGCCATACAGTATTGCTTTCTTTCTTATTTGTTTATTCGTTTTTTAAAACTGAATGGCACACTCATGGAGATGTTTAAAGGAGGGGAAAGATCCTTGAGTTTTCAGCAGCTGCACTCCAGCCTAATATTATAAAAGGAAACATGGTCTCTTGTGTGAGATAACTTTTGATGGGCATTAGGGTATTTAAAATGTGTGTGTGTGTTGTCACAGAGAGAGAGAGAGAGAGAGAGAGAGAGAGAGAGAGAGCGCTTGGTTGTCATGAATATTATAGTAGAAAGAGAAACCCCCCTGGGCTAAAAACCTGTCTCCTTGACATTGTTTATAGCAGAACAAGAGCTCCTCAGAGTACTAATTGCTTTAATAGTGTAAGCAAACTCCTTCAGTTACTTGAGGAAATCTCCCTGTTGAGATAAAGGTCTTGTTGAAGCTAGCATAACACAGTAGCTGAGCCTGCAGTAGTTTTACTCATTTACCTGGGAGCAGTGCTTTTTTTCTGTAAAAAAATTTAGGGGTACAGTGGTGCCCCGCAAGACAAATGCCTCGCAAGACGGAAAACTCGCTAGACAAAAGAGTTTTCCGTTTTGGAGGTGCTTCGCAAAACGAATATCCTATGGGCTTGCTTCGCAAGACGACAATGCCTTGCGAGTTCCTGCGGGGGTTTTTTCCTTCCCCCCCTTTTTCTAAGCCGCTAAGCCGCTTATCAGCTGATCCGATCAGCAGATAAGCTGCTAAAAGCCGCTAAAAGCCGCTAAAAGCCGCTAATAGCACTAATAGTGCTAATCGGCTAATCCGTCAATGGGCTTGCTTCGCAAGACGAAAAAACCGCTAGACGAAGAGAATCACAGAACGGATTCTTTTCGTCTTGCGAGGCACCACTGTACTCTCATTTTCCTACTCATATTGAAATACGGCCCCTCAATGAGGCCAAACTTAGATTCACAAAATGTTTAGGGGGTATGCGTACCCCTGCATACCACAGGAAAAAAGCACTGCCTGGGAGCAAGTCCTATCGAACTCAGCAGGGCTTACTTCTGAGTAGGCAGGTGTCAGCTTGCATTGGAAGAGTCTTGCACTCCGACTTGGGAAGCCTCTCTTTTGAATCTTGGGTCTCTGCCGTGAACTTACCATGTAGCCTTAGGTAAGGCACAAATACATTCAGCCTCCAGTCCTCATCTGCACTATAGTATAACCCACATCTGTACTCACTTCACAGGGTCATAGTGAGGACTGCAGCAATGTGTCTGAAGCGCTCTGATCCCTCTGAAGCAGGGGTGTAGGGGCCTGTCACCTTCCAGATGTTGTTGGACTCAACACCCATCAGCCAGCAGAGCCACCTGTCAAGGCTGATGGGGGTTGTAGTCCATCCACACCTGGAGGGCAGCAGTTCCCCATCCCTGCTCTCAAGTAGTGTATAAAAGCTAAGCTGTTAATGATGTTACTGAGCACAGGGGGCATTGAGGAGAAAGACTGAACATACCAAAGCCAGGCTTCCCCTTTCTAATCTGATTTTCATATTGGACAGCACTCAAGAATTTTCAGCAGTTGCTCTGCAAGGAGAAATTGAGCAGGTGGAAACTTTTCCTATCACTGCACCTGTGGTGGTGATAAAACTTCACCTACTGATTTTCTGCCTGTTGTGTGTCTGTACCCATTAAAGCAAAAGGGATGCGGGTGGCGGTGTTGGTTAAACCACAGAGCCGGGACTTGACAATCGGCGGTTCGAATCCCCACAACAGGGTGAGCTCCTGTTGCTCAGTCCCAGCTCCTGCCAACCTAGCTGTTTGAAAGCACGTCAAAGTGCAAGTAGATAAATAGGTACCCCTCCGGCGGGAAGGTAAACGGTGTTTCCGTGTGCTGCTCTGGTTCGCCAGAAGCGGCTTAGTCATGCTGGCCACATGACCCGGAAGCTGTACGCCGGCTCCCTCGGCCAGTAAAGCGAGATGAGTGCCGCAACCCCAGAGTTGGTCACAACTGGACCTAATGGTCAGGGGCCCCTTTACCTTTACCCATTAAAGCAGGGATGGGGAACTCCCAGTGTTGTTGGACCACAACTCCCATCATCCCTGACTATGGGCCATGCATGAAGTATAGTTTGTTAAGGCTGCTGAGAGGATACCACCTACTACCCTCACAGAGCTATATTTATCAGAGTGACTTAACAATTAATCCCTCTTCCCAGGGAACTCTGAGAAATGGTAGGTCTTTGAAGGGACCAGGAGATCTCCTAACAACTCTCAGCACCCATAAAATTGTATGAGCCGTGCAGGGGAATTTTCTCCTTTATATGCTCGTTTTCTGAGGGCAAGGGTTTTTGCACACAGATATGTGACCCACACACAGGGAAGCCCCACTCCAAACATTTAAAGCACACCCATCGCACATTGGAAGCACATGGCTTTCAGTTCTCAGTACCCTTAAACTACAGCTCCCAAGATTCACTGGGGAAAGTTATGTACTTTAAATGTGTGTCATGGATCTGTCCACACACATACCTGCAACCTGAAATGGTACAGTCCAGGAAAAGCTTGACCACTGCATCCTGCTATATAAACATGGCTCTCAGTGAGAGAAAAAGCAGACCCTCTTGTACGGTGAGCGCCAAGAGGATATATTTTCTTTTTCCATGTGCCCAAAAGGGAAAGCTGTTCCAAGCAAAATGTCTGGGTCTGAGGAGTTTCCACCACAGCGGTTGATCAGGTTCTTGTTGAGACTAGCACTGTGTGCAAATGGTCTCTCGAAACTCTCTTCACTCTATCATAGTCTGAGAAATTAGAAAGGGTGAAGCATTTCATTGAATCTTTCTAGAGCAGTGGTTCCCAACTTTTTTTGGCCATGTCCCACCTAAAAGGTAAAGGTACCCGTGCCCGTACGGGCCAGTCTTGCCAGACTCTAGGGTTTTGCGCCCATCTCACTTAAGAGGCCGGGAGCCAGTGCTGTTCGCAGACACTTCTGGGTCACGTGGCCAGCGTGACAAGCTGCATCTGGTGGGCCAGCGCAGCACACGGAACGCCGTTTACCTTCCCGCTGGTAAGCGGTCCCTATTTATCTACTTGCACCCGGGGGTGCTTTCAAACTGCTAGGTTGGCAGGCGCTGGGACCGAACAATGGGAGCGCACCCCGCCGCGGGGATTCGAACCGCCGACCATGTGATCGGCAAGTCCTAGGCGCTGAGGTTTTACCCACAGCGCCACCCGCGTCCCCTCATGTCCCACCTAAGCATCTCTAAAATCCTGATGCCCCCACCCCCATGACATATAATTCTTATTATTCAAAAAGTGGACTCCTATTCACGTGGAGGAAGCCTAAAAGGCCATTAACAATTGTTAATAACTCATTCTCAAATTGCCCCCCTTAAAAATCAAATTGCTGCCACAAGAGGCAGTGATAGCCACCAAATTGGATGGCTTAAAAAGAAGTCATGGGGGATGAGACTATCAATGGCTACTAGCCATAGTGGCTATGCTCTGCCTTGAGGGCCGGAAACTGTAATGTTTCCTGCCAGTGGGTTGCAAGCTGACCTTTGCTGAATCACACTATCCTCTTTTCTTTTGTATATATTTTTTATTAAATTTTCTGTTTTCCAATTTAAGATACTCATTTTTACATCCTTAAGATATCAATGACTTCCCTTCTTCTCTTCCCATGGTTCATTTTACATATCATACATCCCTGCATATTTTACAAAAACTATATCATTCAGTATTCCATTATTGCACCCATCAAAGCTTATTTACACTGCTGAATTTATCTTAATGCTGCCAGCATTTTCAGCTGTACACCATTTCCCCTCATATAATCAATAAATGTTTTCCAGTCTTCTCTAAACATATGTTCTACTTGTTCTCTTATTCTATATGTTAAGTCCGCAAGCTGTGCATATTCTGTCAACTTCAGCTGCCATTCTACTTTAGTTGGGACCTCACTCGTTTTCCATTTGGGGGCTAACAAATCATGGGCCGCCATAGTAGCATACATAAATAACCATCATCTTCCTACTGTGCTCTCTAGCTCTTAGGACCAGCTTCCAGCTTTTGGCTCCATTTGTATAGTTGCCTCAGAGGCACCTGCTTCCTTCACCCATTGACACAGCTACCTGGTGGTGGTGGTATTGCTAATCTGGTTGCAGTAGAAGCTACTCCATTAAAGCAAATGGAGCACTGCCCCACAAACCCCCAGCTACCCTCAGCCAGTCCTGAGCTGTCTGCCTTCTTACAGTGGTGCCTCGCAAGATGGAAAGAATCCGTTCTGTGATTCTCTTCGTCTAGTGGTGTCAGGGGTTTAGGAGCAGAAGCACGGGCAAGGGAGGAAACAGAGAGTGAAGGGGAGGAGGCAGAAGAAAAGATGAGTGATGACGACGACCCGAGATCTCCTAGTCTTTCCAGTGAATCAGAGGATTCACAGAAAGGAGCACCAGTGGCGAGGGCAAGGGGGGAGTCTAGGGGGGCACCCCAGGAAGACAGAGCCAGAGAGGACTCAGGGGGGAGCAGCTGGAAATCGGGACCAGCGTCACCGCCAGGAAGCAGGGAAGAGGAAGGGAGCCAGGGGGGAAGCGCTGGCAGCTCACCACAGGAGGGAGGACATGAGTCAGGAGTGGCCACACCTCCACAGGAGGGAGGACATGAGTCGGGAGTGGCCACACCTCCATCGGGAAGCGAAGAAACGGTTGAGAGGAAAGTGGAAGGTTGGGCGCGCGCGCCAAGTTCAAATGCAGAGGAAGGCGGCGCAGTAAGCAGCCCCGAAAGGGAACCAGGTCCTAAAGCCCGGCGCAAGGAGGCAGGAGGGTCTGGGTCAGCGTCAGAAGAATCCCGGAAGGAAGGTAGAGGGACCCAGAGGAGGACAGTCAGGAGGAAAAGGTGGAGCAAGGCTAGGATATTAAGTTGGTGCACACAGGGCGGAGACTCAGACGGAGCTTCGCCGACCTAGCCACTAGGCGTAGAGTTGCGCGCAGCAGCGTGAGAATGGAAACTGTAATTCAATAAAGACTTTTACTTAATGACCGCTGGCTAGCGTGATCCTCTGTGAGCTAGGATCTTCAAGCAGCTCTGACAAGTGGTTTTTTCGTCTTGCGAAGCAAGCCCATTGAAGGATTAGCGGATTAGCGCTATTAGCGGCTTTTAGCGGCTTTTAGCGGCTTTTAGCGGCTTATCTGCTGATCAGATCAGCTGATAAGTGGCTTAGCGGCTTAGAAAAAGGGGGGGAGGGGAAAAAACCAGCAGGAACTCGCAAGACATTGTCGTCTTGCGAAGCAAGCCCATAGGAAATTTGTTTTGCGAAGCACCTCCAAAATGGAAAACTCTTTCGTCTAGCGAGTTTTCCGTCTTGCGAGGCATTCATCTTGCGGGGCACCACTGTACTTACAAGCAGCCAGGGGAGAGCACAGCCTATCAGCTTCCTCCTCTTCACCTTAGTGCCGCCATTGGAGAACACAAGACAGAGGAGAATGGGTTGACTCTGCCTGTCATTGGCTCTTGCACCACCTGCTGTTGGTCTCCCTGCCTTCTGCCCTTCCGGTCCCAAAGGGCACCACCCACTGCTGATTGGCTCCAGGCAGCTGCCATTTAAGTTCCAGTACTGTTTCAAAGCAGCACTATATCACAGGTGCTAGAGGAATTAACGTGGTAGCCAGGGCCAGCCCAAGACTTTTGGGTACCTGAGGCAAGACGTGCTTCCCCACACAGATCCGGGCCCATGCTCCGGTGGAGAGGTAGGAGCATACCATCAGAGCTGGTTTGCTTCATGTCACCTCATTGGTGTGCCAGCTATGTTATGGCAGCAAACTAGCTTAGGGGCTGCAGGGCAGACCACATGGCACACCTTTCTAGACACTTTCCACCCCTCAGAAGCAGCTGCCTCACTCTGCCTCATGATAGGAAGCTACCAGACTTAGTGCCAGAAAAAAATTAAAGGAGGTCCTGGAAATGTGCTTGGCTACCCAAGAGCCCTTCTGGAGCGATGGGGTCCTGGCAAATGCCAAAGGGTATCACATGGTGATGCCAGGACTGTTGCGTTTAAGAAAGAAAGAAAAAAAACAGAAGGAGAGAAGGCGAATGACTGGGTGGAAATGAGGACAAGGGATCCTTTGCACAAAAACAGCTGGGTAATAGGCCCAAACAGCTTGTTAACATTAATTGCAGCTTACTGAAAGTAATCGCAGTTTACTGCACCTTTGGGGGCAAACAGTAGCTCTGGTGGGGGTGATTTTTCTAGCAGGAAACCAGCGCAAGGAACAATACGGATCAGAAGTGTGACGCTGTATAAAGGCACTGCTGGCTGCTTTTGGTTCAAAACAAAAGTGAATTTGTTAGACATACACGCACAATGTACTTTGGCTCACAAAGTCCTCCTGTCCTGTCCTCTTTTGGCAATTGATGATCCAGAGAGAAATGGAGAAAGATAGGCCTATTCAGAAAATCGATTTGTACGCTGGGTCCTGGGTGCTTGAAGATGACAGCTCTAAGCTATGTTTTCTTTCAAGAGTGAAACACTAGCTCCCATTGCAGCAGACATGAGGTGCACCCAGTGAAGACCTGTTCTCTTTGTGGGGCTTTCAGATTTTCCAAAATCTGGCTGTTCTTTCCAATGTAAGGTGCACATTTACTTGGACGGAAATCCCTTTGCATTCGTTTGTATAAAACTCAGACACCTTCAGTGCATCCGTGCGTTCAGCTAATTCCCTGCTTTTGCCCTTCAGTGCACACATACCTCTACCTAATGGGGCTGACATAAATAATTCTGCCAGCTCCTCCTTCTTAGAATATAACTTAGGAAACAGGTTGGTCCAAACATATCCTTATTTCAGACCCTCCAAGTGTCCCTATTTTCCAGGGACATCCCTGATTTAGAGAAGCCGTCCCAGTTCCTGATTTGATCCCGGGATGTTCCACTTTTCCTAAGGATGTCCCTATTTCATTGGAGGGTAAGGAGTTATCTGACGCCTGAGCTGTCTGAAGGCAATCCTGTATAAGGAGGTTTTTAAAAAAATGTTTAATGTTTAATAATGTTTTTATATATGTTGGAAGCTGCCTAGAGTGGCTGGGGCAACCCAGTAAGATGAATAGTAAAATTATCGTTATGGAATGGGACGTCCCTATTTTTAGTGGAGAAATGTTGAAGAGCATGTTATTTTGTTTCAGTTAATTTGATGACCAAGGAATTGCGGCAATTAAAACAAAAAATAATAAGGACAGGAGAGGAGAAGAGAACCATCCCAAGTAGCTAAATGTATAAAGGAGTTTCAGTCTTGGGGTGGTTTGGAAGCCGGTCAGAATGGAATAAATTTCTTATTTTTGCTACAGCTGAGAAAACACACACACAAAAAGTCACAGAAGTATATTTATTTCTGCATTTGGGTTCCAGCGTTTGCCTTATTTAAGAAGGGAGGGGGGGAGAGAGATGTAAAATGAGTTCCTCCCCTGCCTAAAAACTCTCCCCTCCCATTTCCTGAAGCAAGCTGGATTTTGAACAGAAAAACTCTCAGTTCTAGGAAGGCATCTTGTGAAAACAATCAGGGATTTGTTCACAGAAGTGTGCACCAAATCACAGAACCCAAATGAGCTCCTCCACATTTCCTGCGTTATGTTAGAGCCCTGTTTGGGCAGGACTCCCCAAGCATCAGATCTCTGTTCTGGCCCATCGTGTGGTTGAGGGGTCACAAAATGAAAATGATTGGCGGTTGGTCCAAGTCTGATAAACCAATGTCCATTTTTATGCCATGTGTATTTACTTACAGTAAGAGGCGGGGCACCTCAGACTCAGGAGCCAAATGTGGCCCTCCACACCTTTCAGTGTGGCCCTTGGGACTATTCCCAGGATATCCTCTTCCCCAGCCACGCCCCTTTTTAACAGACCACACCCTTCTCCAGCCCTGCTTTCCGCCCTCAAGTCATTTTCCCATCTAGAATATGTTTTTGAACCCTGATCATGCATCTTGCCTCCCTGATTGGAGGAAAGAGAGCAGTGTGTCATTTTGTGTAGAAAATGGTCTGCCTTCCAGACTACAAGCACCCAATTTTGCAAGGGGTGATGATGGCTGCTTGCTTAGAGGGATTCCAGAAAGAATGATAATATGAACGCCAGTTGCTTGGGAATACAAGAGGGGGGAGTCTATTGCACTCACAGCCTGCTTGCAGTCTTCCTAGAGGCACTGCACAAAACACAATGCAGGAATTGATGGGCTTTTGGTCTGATCCTGTAGGATTTTTCTTATGTCCTTATGGTGCTCAGATGCAGAAAAATAGATGACTAAGAGGTCACAATAGAGGGGTGTTTTGGTTTGTTTTTCGATTAGTATAAAGAGAATGGACTCACAATTTTTCTCCTTGTCTCATAATACTAGGCGGATCACCCAGTGAAAGTGATAGGCACTAAGAGCATAGGACCAGAATAAGAGCCTGCTGGATCAGGCCCAAGGCCAATCCTGTTTCCACAGTAGCCAACCAGGGGCCTAGAAAAAGGCCACTTTGCTGAATCTGAATCTCATCCACTATTTTCATGTGTTGGCCACCACTTTCTTCACCAGAATTGGTTCCAGGATGTTTTTTATATCATCATAATAGATTGTATCCAGCTAAGTTCTAGTTGGAGTACAGCCACTGAAATTAATGAACCTTAGTTATTCACATACGTTCATTTCAATGGGATTACTCTGTGTAGGCCAGCATGGTATAGCGGTTAGCATTTCAGTGTAGGACCTTGCAAATCAGGGTTCATCCTCACTCAGCCATAAAGAACAATGGGTGGCCTTGGACCAGTCACTGTCTCTCAGCCTAACCTATTACGCAGGGTTATGTAGGAATAAAATGCAGAGGGGGTGAACCAAGTTTGCTGCCTTGAGCCCCTTGGAGGAAAGGTAGAAACAACAGCAACACTGGATACAACCTAATTAACATTACTAATTAATAATATATCAGACAGGGAAGGTTCTTCTCCCCCATTGTCATTTCCAGAAGATCGCCCCTAGTTGAACTGACGCTTGCCCCACACCTCTCGCAAATACAGGAGCCACTCTCACTTCTTGCCACCTTCATTCCACAAAAGATGGTGCTGTCCATTTCTCTCTAACACAGCTCTTTTGTCTTTGTGCTTCTTTCAGGAAAACAATGACCACTTTTCTACTAGCCTTTGTGTGTTTGCGAATCATCACTGCAGCTGTCGCTGTGGAAGTTTTAGGTATGTGAGACCTCCAGAGCCATCCTTAAAATATATGAAGTTTTGTGTGTGGATAGTGTTAGGCCTTCCTGTGAACAGTATCCTGTTCTCACAGCAGCCAGCCAGTTGCATGTGGCAAACCCACAAACAGGACCCACGCTCAAGAGCACTCTCCTTTCCCTTGGTATTCAGAAGCATTACTGATTCCAAACATGGAGGCAGAACCTAGCCACCAGTAGTGTGTGGTCTATGGACATGGGGCACTGGCTACTCCCTTACATGTTCCCAGTAAATTAGAATATTAAAGCCTAGCACCTCCTTCCCAAAGCCTGGGAAGCTTCTACCTGGCTTAGGGAGGGAGGCACCAGAGCCGTCTTTCCCACTGGGTTTACTGGCGCATTGCGCCAGGGCACCAGCCTCTCAGGGGTGCCTCAGTAAGTGGGGGAGCTTTGCCGGCGGCCTCCCCTTTCCCTCCTGCATGTCTGCCAGCTGCGCCCCATCAGCCATATGGCTGGCAGACGTATAGCTACCTTCCCAAGCCTCCGCGGGAGGAGAGCGATCCCCGCAGAGGCTTAGGATGGAAGCTGCGCCCCGCCAACTATATGGCTGGCTGATGTGCAGCTGCCTTCCTAAGCCCCCACGGGAGGAGAGCAATCCCCACAGAGGTTGGGAAAAGGTTGACAACTCTGGGAAATGGGGGGCGTCAGAGGTAGCTTTGAACCACAGCACCAGATATGCTTAAGACGGCCCTGGGAGGCGCGATGCTATGACTGAGTCCAGGCCCTCCCACCATCTTCCCAAAGCCTCCCCAGCTTTGGGAACGAGGCAGCAAGACTCTAGTATCCTGTTCGAGGCCTGGTGCCCCCTTCCCAAAGCCCGGAAGTTTCTACCCGGCTTAGGGAGGTGAGATGTTCATGCGTGCAACATCAGGACATTGTGATGTCGCACGCATGATGTCGGGGGCCCCATCGCCTTTGTAAGCTGGTGCCTCTAGGCCTAACGAGGCCCCTATGAAAGATTTCACCGCATGCCACCGATAGCCACCATGCCTAGCAATGGATGAATGCAGCTGATTTCTCCCTCTCTCACCTCCTCATCTTTTTGGAACCAGCAGATCATGGTGCCACACTGAGTGTGAGCATACCTTTACGCTCCCCCCTGCGCATTCCCCTGGGAAACACCCTGACCATCCCCTGTTACTACATCGACACATTGGAACACGTCACCACGTCTCCGTTCACCCCACCTCTGACTCCGCGGATTAAATGGAGCAAGCTTTCGGGCGGCAAAGAGGTTGTCTTGCTGGTGGCCATGGATGGGCACGTGAGAATCAACACTGCATACCAGGAGGTGGTCTCTTTGCCCAATTACCCAGCCATACCCACTGATGCCACGCTGGAAATCAAGGCACTTCGCTCCAACGATACCGGGATCTATCGCTGCGAGGTGATACATGGCATTGAGGATAGCCAGGACACTGTAGAGGTGAAGGTAAAAGGTAAGGTTGCATCTTTTCCTATTGTTGCTGCTGCTATGGCTGACCTTTTTGAGTTGGGTTCTCCAGATGGCCATTCACTTCACACAAGGAGTGGTTGGCAGGGCAAGCTAGCAGGGCTTACCACACCTTCCACTACTGGCATTTCTGCAGCTTACCAGGAGGCAGTGAGTTTGACGCGGCCCACCATCACCAACAGCTGTTAGATGCAAGAGAAGTTGGCAACCATGGAAGTTTGCTTCTAATTGCAAGAGTGGGGGGATTTTGACAGGCCCATGACATTGTCAGAGACTGGGCAGAAGAGGAATGGTGGAGACCTCCTCCCCATCCTGACCCTTACCAGGGAGGAAGAAGAGGAAGACAGTATAGATTTACAACAGGGGGTTGAGGGAGGTCACAGCTCAGAGGCTGATGAAGGGGGAAGTTGGGAAATCATGGGAGAGCAACACCCGGCTGAAACATTGTCATTAGAAAGCTTTCCAGGCCCTCCATACCCCAGAACCTGGAGAGCCTTAAAAGTAGGAGAGCAAAGAACTCAAAGACAGAGGACACTTCTCAGCACCCGTAGAGGAGATGATGAGAATGAGGAATGAGAAAGTGGGAAAGACAACGGGTGCAGAAATTTTTAAAAGGCTGTAAGAAACTTTTCCTTGTCTCTATAATTCCTGGGCAACCAGCCGGGAGCCGCTGACAGCATCCTGACAGACATGGGGCAAAACGTTTAACTGCATTCTGTGCTTGCCATGGTAGTAATCCTGCTCACCTATCAATTGGTGTTAAAGGTGGGGGGGGGCAAATAGACTGATCAAATGGACTTACCCATTTAATGTCACCACCATGGTCACCACCATGGTACCTTTCCCCTGCCCGTCCTGAAATTTGACTTGAAAGAAACATTGTGTTGTATCTAATGAGAATAAGTTGCGGTGTGTGCTTGGTTGCAGCGTGTGTGTTTGTGTGCAGTGCCCGCAACACTTTCTCCAGTTTGAAGGAGGGCCCGTGGGCCTCAAAAGGGAAGTTTATGTGTTTCAGACCTGCAGGGACCCAGAAGCAAGCACACAGGCAACTCTAGATTCTCTGCAGTATCACTCCAGTTCCTGAAAATCCTAAGTCGCTGCCCTCTGCCTCACTTATATTTTAAACTCAACTGGTTTGGGTTATTTACTGATGCATGTGTGTATGTTGGTGAATGTGTTTTCCAGGCATCGTGTTCCATTACAGAGCCATCTCCACCCGGTACACTTTGGACTTTGAGAAGGCTAAGCAGGCCTGCATCCAGAACAGTGCTGTCATTGCAACTCCAGAACAGCTTCAGGCTGCCTATGACGATGGCTTTGACCAGTGTGATGCTGGATGGTTGGCTGATCAGACAGTCAGGTGAGTGCTGGCAGGGAATTATATGAACAAACCACAGGGGAGAAATTGGTCATTGGGGAAATTTCAGGTTATCATGGACAAGGAATCAGAAAAGGGTCAGAGGTCAATGTGACTAGGGGCTGTTCCACACCGGTTTTTGCTTCTTGCAGCTGTATTCTGCAACATGGCATTGGGTATATTGTTGATTTTCCTGCTCTTTTTGTACTGCAGTACCTGTTGGGTTATGGAACTGCAGCTTTTTGACCCATATACCCTCATGTTATATCAGATTTCATTCACACCAGCGGACATCACAACTAACGTCACTGGACGTCGTTATTTTTCCATCTTTTCTGCACATGCGTGCTCCTTTTCCCTCATAATTCCCCCCTGAAAACAGCAAGGAAGAACTGCATGTGGGAATGCCACCCTAATTTTCATCACTTTGCTCCTGCAATTTCCCAGGTTAATGGAACATCCCCCCCCCCCAATCAGATCAAGGGATGCACATTGGCCTTCTCTCTCAAATTTCATATAGATGCTAAAGAGGTTTGGGGTGGTGATGACTGACCAGGAACAAGACCTGGGGGTTGTAGTGGATGACTCAGTGAAGATATTGACCAAGTGTGTGGCAGCTGTGAAGATGGAGAAGTCCATGTTAGGGACTGGAAATTAAACAGCCAATATCACAATGCTGTTACACAACTCTATGTTGTAACCACACTTGGAATACCGTGTACACTTCTGGCCATCCTCACCTCCACAAGGAAGTTGTAGAACTGTAGCAGGTTCAGAAAACAGTAATCAAAATGATCGAGGGGCTGGAGCAACTCCCTATGTGAAAGTACGCTATGGAGGTGTCTAAGATCATGCATGGCATAGGGGAAGTGAATAGGGAGGTGGTTTTCTCCCCCCTCTCTCATACTTTTACATCCTGGGGATTCAGCATAGATAATATAATTTACTTCTTCATGCAACACAGTCGAACTATGGAAACTGCTCCCACGGGGTGCAATGATGGCTACCAACTTGGATGGCTTTAGAGGAGGATTAGACAAATCTATGAGGTCAACACTGTCTATGGCTTGGCTACTTGCCCTGATGCCTATGTTCTACCTCTACTGCTGGCGGTAGTGTATCAAGTGGGGACAGCTGCTGCTGCATTCAGGTTCTGCTTCCAGGCTTACCATGAGCATCTGTGAGGATGCTGGACTGGGCTTTTGATCCAGCTGCTAGGCTCTTCATACATGCATAGGTGTATATCCAAATTCTGCTTAGGTTCCCTTTGCTCTTCAAGATACTACCTCCATCCCAGCACCATACAGTAAACAGTATTTCTCCACCCCACCCCCAGGCAACACAGTCTTCTTCTTCTCACTGAATCTCTCACTGAATCAGGTACCCAATGCACCATCCCCGGGAAGGTTGTTATGGTGACAAGGATGAGTTTCCTGGAGTGAGAACATACGGTGTTCGTGAGACGGATGAGACGTACGATGTGTATTGTTATGCAGAAGAAATGGAAGGTAATTGTTTCTTACTTATTTAACACTTATTCACGCCATTTGCCACCTCAAGGTACTCATGACAGTTGGTGGTCTGTGGCCCTCTTGTGGTGCAGCAGACCCCTGGATGACTTTACATTCACGAGTTAGCTTCTCCAAGTGCTCAAGGATATCATTTTGAATAAAATATACGTGCAATCTTATCTGCCCCAGTGGTGGTGAACCTCCAGGCCTTGGAACAAACTTCACCTGTCACGTCTCCCCATTTAGACCACAAAGCCATTTTCTCCAAGCCATGACTACCTGCCCCACATCTGATGTCATATGTGATGCCCGGTGTCAGGCAGGTAAAGGTGGCTGCAGGGGGGAGGAGGATTAAACTCCCCAAGGAAACTGGCTGGCCTTGCAGATTGTAGGGTTGGACCCCGTTCCCCAGGCATCAGCTGAGTTGAGTCTCGCTTGGTTCAGTCTCGCATCAGCCAGTTCAAATGACATTTTAGTGGCAACTCTTAACTATATAAATCTCTTTGGCTTTCATCCAGTATCTTCAAACTATCTTTCCTATTCATGACATGCTTGCCATTTTGAATCTCCTCACCTCTGCTCTCTTTGACCCCTTGACCTTGTGAACTATCTAAGAAAAGGCCAAGATCACTGTGTAAAAAGGAAAAGATACAAACCTTTGGCTAATCCTTGGTTTAAGTACTTTAGGTTACTGCAGTTTGTGGGAGAGCTTCTCCTGCAAATTCCAAAGATTTCAGAAGCCACAGTAACTCAGATCAAGGCCTTCAGTGTGGCTGTCCCTGTTTTGTGGAATAGCAATCCTGTCAAGACACGACAGGTGCCCACTACCTCCACTTTCCAGAAACAATTGAAGACATTTTTGTCCCAATAGGCTTTCCCAGCTAGTTAAACCGGTCTTGACCATGAGTGTCCAATTGTTAGGGTTTGGGCTCTTGTTGTTTTTGTGCTTTTAACTATCTTGTGTGTAAATTGCCTTGAGACAGTGGTTTAGAGGGCAATTAATAAATGAACTGTAATAAATAAAAATTGCTATGTGTGATTGCAGGGAAAGTCTTCTACGCCACCTCCCCGGAGAAATTCAGCTTCCCAGAAGCTGCAGAGAAATGCCACCGCCTTGGCGCTCGTTTGGCAACGACGGGAGAACTGTACTTGGCCTGGAAGGATGGGATGGATGTCTGCAGTGCTGGCTGGCTGGCAGACCGCAGCGTCCGGTACCCCATCAACAAGGCACGGCCCACCTGTGGCGGCGGCCTGGTCGGGGTGCGCACCGTGTACCTCCACGTCAACCAGACAGGGTATCCTCACCCCCATTCCCGCTATGATGCCATCTGCTACGCTGGTAAGTGCTGGGTCCCAAGTTATTTCTTCGTACTTTCCTAGATGCAAGAGTACAGAAGCTTGAAGTCATCAGCCAATGTCCAATAGTAGTCAGTGGGTTATCTAACCTCCTGTCACCATCAGAACTTGCACCTTTACTGGGTGGCAGAGGTGATAGGGCTGGGAGAGACACCCATTGTCAGGGACTGGGCTGAGGGGAAAGGGACTGAGGAGGAATGGTAGAGGCCGGCCACCCTCACCTTGAACCTTTTAGAGAAGAGGAAAGCAGTATTAATAATAATAATAATAATAATAATAATAATATTTATGCCCTTCCCTCCTCTGCCAGAGCCGGGCTCAGGGTGGCTAACACCAGTAAAATTACAGTAAAAACATAATGGGGGGGGACAATTTAAAATACAGGTTAAAATGCAATTTAAAATGCAGCCTCATTTTAAAAGTAGCCCATAGATCAAAACCATAAAGGGAGGGTCAGTCTGAGTCCAAACCAAAGGCCAGGCGGAACAGCTGTCTTGCAGGCCCTGTGGAAAGATGTCAAGTCCCGCAGGGCGCTAGTCTCTTGTGACAGAGCGTTCCACCAAGTCGGAGCCAGTACTGAAAAGGCCCTGGCCCTAGTTGAGACCAATCTAACCATCTTGCAACTTGGGACCTCCAAAATGTTGTCATTTGTGGACCTTAAGGTCCTCCACAGGGCATACCAGGAGAGGTGGTCCCATAGGCGGACCTGTATTGAGTTACAGCAGTGGTTTGAGGAAGGTCACAGCTCAGAGACAGGTGAACAGAAGAGTTGGGAGGTGTTGGGAGGACAGAAGGGGGAGACAGAGACAGAGCAGCCAGCTGACATGTTATCACTGGAAAGCATTCCCGACCCCCCTTCTCCCAAAACCCAGTGTGTATTGAAAGTGGAACAGCAAAGGACTCAAAGACAATTAGCCCCTGGTGGCCACCATAAGGGGAAGTGCTGTTGCTAGGAAGGGGGGAGGAGCTCAGCTGGAGCAGCGCCATTAATCTAAGAGGCAGCATACATGAACCTCTCACTGTGAATACTGAATGAAGACTCGGTAAGAGCTTCCTTGTCTACTTCCTTGGCCGTCTGCTGTGAGCAGGGGAGGATCAGAATTTACTGAAGCCTGACACCCATGGAGAGCCATTGCTAGTCAGTGTGGACAATACTGAGTTAGATCTGTCCACCGTGTAAATTTCCTATAAACCCCCCTGGTGTAGCATTGTTTCAGGACTTTGGGGGACCTAAGGCTGTAGCCTGGCAATGCTTTGTATTCTTCCATTGCATTCATATCCCATGAATCCTCACTCTTTCACCCTAGGTCGCGACTTGGACACAATCATCCATGAGAACTTCACCGGCGAGATAATTGATGAACTGGGCAGTGGCTTCACCATCCAGACAGTCACTGAGACAGATGTTGAGCTGGAATTCGCACTCAACACCACCGAGGAGGAGGCCCGAGGCAGCATTGCCACCTTGGAGCCAATAGACTTTACTGCCTCGGAGGTGGACGAAGGCTTCACAGCAATACCAGATCTCTTTGTTACTAGCTTCGTTGAAGAGGCAGAGAACAGGACAGATGTGGGGATCTGGGAGGGTCTAGAAAACGCCACCTTCTCGCTCCTAGATGCTCTTCCCACCACTGATACCCTGGAGGTGAGCTCGGTGGATGACAGCTTGTGGGCTACCGTCATGCCAGGAGTAGACTCCACCTTGTCATTTACCGGGGAAGATCAAATTGTGCCGGGAACAGCTGCTCCTGATATTGGCCTCATTCCTGGGCAACCCATTTCTCCCACAGGTATGTGGCAATGCCTAGTGCTATATGCAAATGCAAGGTAACAAAATCCACCTGATTCAGTAGTCCAGTGTGGTCCACAACAAATCACATAAGAATGTAAGAAGAGCCTGCTGGATCCAGCAAAGTCCCATCCACTCCAGCATCCTGTTCTCACTGTGGCCAACCTGAAACCCGCAAGAGGGACCCGATCACACCTAGAAATGGACAGGTCTGGCAATTCCAGTTTCCCATTTTTCCAATCCGGTATTCACCTCTCCAGATTTCTCCATCAGCTAAGATACCTTCAAAAAAAATGATCTCATGAAAATTTGTCAGCATTTTAGTTGCATTTTTCTGAATATACACGTTTTTGCACGCAATTGCCCCTTATCTAATGCAAATTTTGTATATTGATTTCACTGAGACACACATTATTATGCATACTTTCCCCTATTGTATGAATTTTGGGGCACATTATTGGGTTGGAGCGCTTCATCGCAAAATTCAGAGGTGTGAATTTCAAAGAATAGCTGCATTCTGCTTTCCATATGGTTTTAAGAAGTGCAGGTTGGGTAGATTCGCATCAAAAGGAAAAAGCTAACTGAATTTCTCCTACATCCCTAATCACAAATATTTCAAGGAAAACAGGACGGAGCCAAAACCAGTGACATACACTCATCCTCCAGAGGGAACTGCTTTTAGAGTCAGTTTCAGTTCTCCGGAAACACATATTGAAATTGCAGAAATATTAGCACATCCCTAGGGGAAATGCAATGCAAGTGTTGATGGGTTCATGCCACTTGCCCCTTCAGTTGTTTTTTTCTTTTCCTTCAACAGGTGTCATCTTTCATTACCGGCCATCCACCAACAGGTATTCCCTGACTTTTGTCAAAGCTCAGCAAGCTTGCCTGGATAATAATGCTGTGATTGCCACTCCCGAACAGCTGCAGGCAGCCTATGAGAATGGTTACGACCAGTGTGATGCTGGCTGGCTGAGAGACCAGACGGTCAGGTAAGGACAGATGATGACTCGGCAAGTCCAGTGGGAAGGTTAATGAGCAGGGTATTTTTAGCCTGCAGGGTACATGATGAAGTGGTGGGATGGATGCCATCTTCAAGCATTTGAAGAGCTGTTGCGTTGATGGTGGAGCCAATTTGTTCCATTGCTCCAGAGAATAAGGATCTGAATTAGTGAGTTCAAATTACAAGAAAGAGGGTTTCAGCTAAAGCAGGGATAGGGAACCTTGGGTCTTCCAGATGCTGCTAAACTATAACTCTTGCCTTCCTTGACCTCTGGCCATATTAGCTGGACTTTATGAGAGCTGGAGTCCAGAACATCTGGAGATGAACAAGGTCTATGTCTCTGACTTGATGAGAATTGGAGTCCAATAGCATCTGGAAGGCAATGGGGTGGTGGCTCTGCCCACCTGTCAACATGGCACAAGGTGGGGGGCAGCTCAGAATCCAGCCTGATAGCAAGCTCCTTTGCTCTCCCCTAAGTACTATAACTTACAGAGAGATGGTGTGACATAAGTGACTAATATTTTGCAAATCCCAGAGCAAATTGCATGCAGCTGCCAGTCTCAGTGTCAGTATTTGATCAAATGATTCTTCTAAGACTGGAATGGTTCTTGTAAGATGATGTTTGCTGTGCCACAGGCGTGCATCTTTAAAAAACAAAAAAGGATTCTATTTTCTTTAGACCTATTGTTTCTTCTCATATGCATATATAACAACAACAACAACAACAACAATAATAATTTATTACTTATACCCCATCCATCTGGCCGGGGCTTCCCAGCCACTCTGGGCGGCTCCCAACAGAATATTTAAAACACGGTAAAACATCAAACATTAAAAACTTCCCTAAACAGGGCTGTCTTCAGGTGTTTTCTAAAAGCCAGGTAGTTGTTTATTTCCTTCACATCTGATGGGAGGGCATTCCACAGGTTTAAGCATTTAATGAAACTAAAATACAGACAATTAATAAATGAATGTTCATTTAACTGAGTGGCATTGCTGGTGATCTCATTTCTACTATTGCTACTATCTCTACCATCAATGTATTGATCTACATTGGGGAAAGGCTGTGGCTCAGTGGGAGAGCATCTGCTTTGCATGGAGAAGGACCCAGGTTCAATCCCCGACATCTCCAGGTTGGGCAAGGAATATCTCCTGCCTGAAATCCTGGCACTTTGGACAACACTGAGCAACATGTTCTGCCTTGCTATGAATCAACTTCCTATGGCCACTACTGAGAAGGTGATGTTTCTCATGTGGCCAATCTAATTGAGCTTACAGTCATGCCTGTGCAATTGTCGCATCCGTTCTGCATTGGGAGGAGACATTTCTTTAGTGTGGCTTTATCTGTACTTCGGATCTCCTTGCCTATTGACAACTAAGCAGGTGCCCTTGGTGAAAGTTTTTAGGCACCTGTGGCCATCAAGGCCTTTTTTGCAGCCCTCAGCAACATTTGACACCCTCCAGGTTTTTGGGAAGGAGGTTGTGAGGGCCCTAGCAGAGTCCTCCTGTCTCCTTCCCAAAGTCTGATTTGCACTTTCCCAGCCTTGGGAAGGAGGAAGGAGGGCTCTAGGACCTTGCCAGAGCCTCGCTCCTCACTTAGCGGGCTTTGAGAAAGCAGTGTGGAGGCTGGGGAGGGGGGTGCCAAATTTTGGCCTCGCTCTGCCCCACACATGCCAAGGCTGCTTCCAAAGTACTCTTGCAACTCCCTTTGTATGAAAAGTTGGGCTGCCCTGTTTTAGACACCTGCTGAAAACTTTTTTGTTTTGTTTTGCCAAGCATACCTAGAAATATAATGAGTTACCCTATATTTGTTTCAAAAGTGTTGTTGAGTTTCTATTTCCTTTTAACGGTGGTGGTTTCATGCATATTTGTTTGTAATTGGTTTGTGGATCTTGTTGTTGTTGTTTAGTCGTTTAGTCGTGTCCGACTCTTCGTGACCCCATGGACCAGAGCACGCCAGGCACTCCTGTCTTCCACTGCCTCCTGCAGTTTGGTCAAACTCATGCTCGTAGCTTCGAGAACACTGTCCCACCATCTCATCCTCTGCCGTCCCCTTCCCCTTGTGCCCTCCATCTTTCCCAACATCAGGGTCTTTTCCAGGGAGTCTTCTCTTCTCATGAGGTGGCCAAAGTATTGGAGCCTCAGCTTCAGGCTCTGTCCTTCCAGTGAGCACTCAGGGCTGATTTCCTTAAGAATGGAGAGGTTTGATCTTCTTGCAGTCCATGGGACTCTCAAGAGTCTCCTCCAGCACCATAATTCAAAAGCATCAATTCTTTGGCGATCAACCTTCTTTATGGTCCAGCTCTCACTTGTGGATCTTAGCTGTGTTTTATTTACAGCTTTATTTTGCACACCACGCAGAGAGCTCTTTGATCAAAGGATTCATACATCTTCTAAATAGATAGATGTGTGAGATATTGGGTAAAAAAATAACAAATGTCTTTAATGGCCAGGTACCCTATTGTGGTTCCGCGGAGCAAATGTGAAGGAGACAAAGACGACATCCCAGGTGTACGGACATATGGCATGCGCCCAGCATCCGAGATGTTTGATGTCTACTGCTATATTGAGAGACTGAATGGTAAGTTTTCTTCCATAATTCCTGTGTTGGAGGTAGGGGAGTACAGTGCATTTGAATGTATTCATGCACCAGACACAGTGCCGGATTTATGTATAAGCTAAACAAGCTGGATTTATGTATAAGCTAAACAAGTTTAGGGCCCCACTCTCTTGGGGGGCCCAAAAAAAAATTAAAGGGGAAAAAATTGGATGTATATTTCCAAAATATAAGATAAAAAACAAAATTAAAGAGTGCTTGTAGACTGATGATCAGGCAGCATAGACTAAGGGTGTGAGTCTTATGCCTACTGATTGATTTTATGTAATACATAATTTATTTATTTTGATCCCATTATAAAACTACTGTAGAAAAATATTCATCTTTATTATTTAGTAGGCCTATATTATTATTTACTAGTACGTATAGTTCCCTATTACCCCCACTTGCTACTATAATACTATATATAAATATTATAATTATTTAACACAAAAAACAGCAACAATTTGTTGTTGACAAAGGGCAGCTGGAGATATAAAGGGCCCCATTACCTTCAGTAGCTTAGGGCCTCATCAAACCTAAATCCGGCCCTGGCCAGACATGTTAATATTCTGGTCGCCTCACCTCAAAAAGGATATTGTAGAGTTGGAAAAGGTTTAGAAAAGAGCAACCAAACTGATCAAGGAGACGACGCGCCCCCTATGAAGAAATGCTACAGCGTCTGGGACTTTTCAGTTTAGAGAAAAGGCAAGTAGGAGGTGACACGGTAGATGTTTATAAAATCACACCTGGCATGGAGAAAGTGGTTGGAGAGAAACATTTTCCTCCCTCTCCCATGGCACTCATAAACATTCAATGGAACTGAATGCTGGAAGATTCAGGGCAAGCAAAAGAAAGTACCTTTTCATGCAGCACATCGTTAAACTATGGAACTCACTGCTACAGGAGACCACCAACCTAGATGGCTTTGGAAAGAATTAGACCAATTCATGGAGGAGTGAACTATCTTTTAAAAAAAAATAATAATAATTTTTATTAACAGGCCAATCACATCACATTATCCATATCACATTGATTCCAAATTATACAGCCAAATTTTAAATTTTGTTGGGGGTACCCATACATCAAGCTCAGCTCGAGTCCAAAACAGCATCACTTATCTTACTGCATTAATTAGACAGTTCTGTCCAGTTTGATCCGGATAGTCCTTTATTACTTCCTTTCTCTTCTTGTTGTTATCATAAATTCCTTTCTTTGCGATCTCTGATGATTTTCAGAAGCAGGTTAAAAGCTGGCATTCTATGTGGATTTTGTACTCTTCCAAAAATCATATCGATCCGGGACAGCCTGTGTACAACGCTTCCATAAACAAAATTAATCTCCGATCTGTCCTTTATTTTTCTCAGGCTTACCAAATAAATCAAATGAGTCTGGGGGTTCTGTCAGGTCAAATTTACATTCCAGCATTCCTTCTCATTCAAACAATCCTGATTCTCCTCCCCCAGTCCTTCTTCCTCCGGCAAACCTGTCATGGCGAGACGCCATTTTTTAACTGCATCATAAAAATTTTCCTCTTTTCTCACCGTTCTCCAGTCTTCTTTCCTGTTATACTCCGTCCCACATAGTTCTTAAAATCCTGCCTGTGATTCATAGAAACGCGACGATCTTGTTTCTATCTGGGGTGAAGGGTTATTAATGTCACATCATGCAGGGGGGGAAAGAGTTTTTTCCTCCACCCCCCTTCGTTCCAAACATACAGTCTCCTTATGGTAATTTATCAGAAGATTTACTTATCCGTCCGTCACGCCTGGTCGCAGAGATCCATTAATCAGCAGTCTTATCAGTCGAGCTTTACTTGGTGTGTGCTTTCAGCTTCATTTCCAAACGTATGTTTCCAATTATAATTCCAAGCTGCAGCAACCAGCACGCACTGATTGGAATCGGCGTCAGGAAGATCTGACTTCACCGAGGGCCTGTGCCAAGTGTTCAGCACCCCCATCACTCGTTTCAGGGGGTGCATTGTGAACACCGCTGGCAGGACAGTGTCCCCCCGCATCCTGGGGGGATTAGGAAGGCTGCATACTTCCCATAGCAGCCCCTTAGCACCTCGTATGGGTCAGAGTGATGTTATTGTCGGCCATCTTCCAACGCGCCACCTGGTGGCCCCCTGGAGGAGGAGCGGACTATCGATGGCTGCTGGCCATGATGGCTATTTCTGCTTCTACAGTCAAGAGCTGAATACAAGTTTCCAGAAACCGTAGGAAAGGAGAGTGGTCTTTGGAGGAATTTGGAGGAATGTAATCAATCAAGTCCCATTTGCGGACTGAAGGCAAAGGTGAACAGCAATCATATTTGCTGGATTAATTTATGTTCCACACATGGGACGAATAAGGGAATGTCAGCAATTTCCACCCCCCACTTCCATTTCCATAGGCCCTCTCCAATATATCTAGCCAAAACTCACACGCTTACTATTTTATCCCTAGGTGAGGTCTTCTTCGCAACACAACCAGACCAGTTCACCTTACAGGAAGCTCAAGAATACTGTCAGAGCCAGAATGCTACACTGGCTTCAACTGGTCAACTCTATGCAGCCTGGAAGCTGGGTTTGGATAACTGCCGGGCTGGCTGGCTGGCTGATGGCAGCCTTCGATATCCCATTGTTCACCCACGTCCTGCGTGTGGTGGGGAGAAGCCTGGTGTGAGGACCACCTACCTGTACCCCAATCAGACGGGATTCCCTGATCCTCAGTCAAGGCACCACGCTTTTTGTTTCAGAGGTACTGTCTGGGAGAGTGCTGTTGTGGTCAGGTCATGCTCACAGGCTTCCCACAGGCCTCTGTGGGCTTTGAGCTAGCAGGCTCTTCTTCTGATGTTCTTGTGTCTCTGTGACTCATCACAGAAAGTTTTTCAAGCACTACAGGTCCAGAATAATACCACATAATGTATTCCAGAAGAGAAGAACAATGTGAATTGTTTTAAAATGGGGAAACTGTAAGCCACTTTGAGTCCAAGCCTGGGATAAAGGCAGGATTTTAATATTGATAGTGGCATTGGTATTGGTATTGATCTTGTTAATAGTTTTATTATTTGTACCCTGCCCATCTGACTGGGTCGCTCCAGCCACTCTGGGTGGCTTCCAGCGTATCCAGAAGTATAATAAAACACCAGACATTAAGAACTTCCTTATACAGTGGTACCTCAGGTTACATATGCTTCAGGTTACATATGCTTCAGGTTACAGACTCCGCTAACCCAGAAATAGTACCTTGGGTTAAGAACTTTGCTTCAGGATGAGAACTGAAATCGTGCTTGGGCGGTGCAACGCCAGCGGGAGGCCCCATTAGCTAAAGTGGTACCTTAGGTTAAGAACAGTTTCAGGTTAAGAACAGACCTCCGGAACAAATTAAGTACTTAACCCAAAGTACCACTGTACAGGGTTGCCTTCAGATGTCTTCTAAAGGTTGTATAGTTACATATCTCCTTAACATCTGATGGGAAGGTGTTCCACAGGGAGGGTGCCACTGCCAAGAAGACCCTCTGCCTGGTTCCCTGTAACCTCACTTCTTGCAGTGAGGGAACCACCAGAAGGCCCTCGGAACTAGATCTCAGTGTCTGGGCTAATGATGAAATAGTAAAAATAAAAATAAAAAACAACATCATCGACAACAACAAACAATGTAAGACTTTTAGCTGAGGAAATGAAATATGGGGGGTCATGATAGACTAATGAGAATTACATTGAGTTGGGCATTATCTATTCAGAATTGAGGGTGTTCCAAAAATTCTCCCCACACTAAACAGGGTAGACGTAAGACATCTGAGACAGACAGGACACTTTTGGATATTCACTGTGGTGTTTTTTGTCTTTCAGCTCAACCATCTCAGTATGAGGGCATAGAGGAAGAGCTCATTGCAGCCCAGCTAGTTCCTGGGGTCGAGGAAGTCCCTTCTGGGGAGGAAACAACTGTGGAAATGGAGTTTGCCACTGATTCTGTAAATCAGACCGAGTGGGGAACAGAAGTATTTCCAACAAACATATCATTGTTGTCTGGTATGTTGGGCTCCATGGTTATAACTTTGCAGCCCTATTCAGAGGTGGCTCTAACCGTGTGCTTCCTATGTGTGATGGACATAATGATGCATGCAGACCAAGGGTGGGAAACTTATGGTCTCCAGATGTTGCTGGCCTATTAGCCATGCTGACTGGGACTGGTGGGAGTTGGAGTCAACAACATCTGGAAAACAAGTCCTATGAAGAATGGTTGAAGGAACCACGGGGGAAGACAAAATTGAGGAGACATGATAGGGCTGTTCAAATACCCAGAGGAACAGGGCAAAGATTTCTTCCCTGATGCTCCAGAGAACAAGACTAGATCCAAAGAACTTAATTTACAGGAGGGTAGATTTAGAATAGGGGGGATCTCCAAAGCGTAGCCACACTTAAAGGCCCAATTATGACATCGTACAGAACAGACCTGCTGACAGGATGCCTTTTCCTGCAGAATACAGCATAGGTGTGGCACATAGGGGATGAGACGATCTTGTAGGTATTCTGGGTATCCTGATCACAGGCTGCATAAGGCTTTGTATGGCAGTACCAGCACCTAGAAGTTTGACCAGTGGCTAAATGGCAGCCAATGAAGTTCTTTCCACAGCAATATGGTGATATTCTGCCCTAATGAACAGACAGGTCTCTGTCTTTTGCACTAGCTGCAGCTTCCAGGTCAGCCTAAAGGGCAACCCCATATAGAGCACATTGCAGTACAGGCAACTCCCCCATTTACACATGTTCAATATGGGCATGACCGTGCATGCGTGAGTTGCTCCGAACTCATAAGTGAGCTGAATATGTCACAAAAATGTTACAAAAAGGGACAGAATGGGGCAGCTGCAGGCTTTTTCCAGTGGTGTTTCAAATATGTGATTTCACGGACATGTGCAGTGCCTCAGAACGTGACCCCCACATAAATGGGGGGCTGCCTGTAATCTAATCTGCCAATGACTAGCACATAGTCAACAGTGGAACACAAGGTATCTGCAGTGAAAAGGATCCAGTAGCAGGCAGTGGGTGAGACCTTCTGCTTGAATTCCTGGGCTGCCATAGCTAGTGAGAGATGATAATGGACAATTGATATTGAAAAGAGTTCAGACTGATGTTTCACTTTATATCATGTGAGACAATATAGTGTCCTTGAACAAGGTTTGTTTAATGTTTTCTCTCTTTCTTTCTTTCTTTCTTTCTTTCTTTCTTTCTTTCTTTCTTTCTTTCTCCCACACACTTCTTTTTTTAAGTGATTCCATCAGCTGTTGCTCCTATTGATGCCATACCTAGTGAGACAAGTGTAGAAGCTCCAATCACACAAACATCTGCTTCTGGGTGGACATCTGGAGCTCCAGATACAAGTGGAATGTATGAACCTAGTGGAGAACCCTCTGGATTTGGAGAAAGCGGGTTTCCTTCTGGAGCCACAGATTTCAGCGGACTCCCTTCTGGTGAGAGTGGCCTACCATCAGGAGACATAAGTGGCCTGTCTTCTGGTGTTATTGAAGTCAGCATTTTACCTTCTGGAGATGGAGAACTGACATCAGGGATTGGCTCAGGAATCCAAGAGCGAGTACCTGGACTTCAAGAAGGCAAAGGGGTTCCAGAAATCAGTGGGTTGCCTTCTGGATTCAGTGGAGATGGTTCTGGTGTGGACTTTTTCAGTGGCTTACCATCTGGAGAGTATGATTACAGTGGTCTCCCATCTGGATTTCCTACCGTGTCCCTTGTCAATGCCACATTGGTGGAAGTTGTCACCACAGCAACGGACAAGGAAGTTGAAGGGAAAGGAACAATTGGTGTCAGTGGAGATGGAGACTTATCAGGGTTGCCCTCTCCTGGATGGGACATGAGTGGCATAACCAGTGGGTTACCCTCAGGATTTGATGTCAGTGGAATACCTGACATCAGTGGGTTTTCCTCAGGACTTGATATCAGTGGGGAGCTGCCTAGGATACCTGATTTCAGTGGATTACCATCCGGACTTGACGCTAGTGGACAACCATCTGGCCTACCAGATATTAGTGGGTTGTCCTCAGGAATTGACTTCAGTGGGGAACATTTCAGGATACCTGATATAAGTGGCTTTGTGGACTTAAGTGGCCAAGCTTCCGGTACTGATGGAAGTGGCGAGCCTTCAGGGGTTACCTTCATAGATGCCAATTTGTTTGAAGTGACAACTCCTTCAGCTAAAGAAGAAGAAGGCAAAGGATTTGTAGAAATGAGTGGGTTGTCTTCAGGAGATGAAGATCTATCAGGCACAGTGTCTGGAATGTTAGATGTGAGTGGTCAGCCTTCTGGCCAAATAGACTTCAGTGGGTGGACTTCAGGATCTCATGAAATTAGTGGACTTCCAAGTGGACTAACAGACATTAGTGGTGAAAGTTCTGGTGTTGGTCTCACCAGTGGCTTGTCATCTGGAATTTATGATTACAGTGGGCTCACATCTGGGTTTCCCACGGTCTCCCTTGTGGATACAACTTTGGTGGAAGTTGTAACACAGCCATCAGTTGCCCAGGAATTTGGAGAAGGGACATCTGGGGTATTAGAAATCAGTGGATTTCCTTCAGGAGATAGGGAGGCATCTGGAGAACCATACGATGTGACAACAGTTAGCGGCTATCCATCAGGAACAACTGACATCAGTGGAACATCATCGGGTGTTCCTTATTTCAGTGGAGAAATTGCTGGTGTCACTGACCTAAGTGGAGAGTCTTCAACTGTAGCTGGTACTAGTGGTGATGCCTCTGGAATCCCAGAAATCACCTTAGTAACTTCTGATCTTATAGAAGCTGTGACCAGCCCTGCAGTTTCACAGGAAATGGCTGGAGGAACAGAGGCAACGCATCCCCATTTTTCAGAATCAAGTGGGGAAACCTCCATGACTGGTGGAGAGACTTCTGCATATCATGAAAGTACCATAAGCCCACCTGAATATCATGATATTAGTGGTGAAACATCCACATTTCATGAAGCCGGTGTAGAAACCTCTACTATTCATGAAACCAGTGGTGAGATATCCACATTTCATGAACCTGGTGTAGAATCCTCAACTGTTCATGAAACCAGTGGTGAGATATCCACGTTTCATGAACCTGGTATAGAATCCTCAACTGTTCATGAAATCAGTGGTGAGATATCCACATTTCATGAAGCTGGTGTAGAATCCTCAACTGTTCATGAAACCAGTGGTGAGATATCCAGGTTTCATGAAGCTGGTGTAGAAACTTCCACCATTCATGAAACAAGTGGTGAAGCATCAGCATTACCAGACAGCCACCATGAAATGCCAACCCTTTATGAAACGGGTAGTGAAACATCAGCATTGCCTGAAAGCCATACAGAAACATCTGGAGTACCTTATTTCAGCGGACTGCCCTCTGAGGCACTTGAAGAAAGAAGCCAGATTCATGGGGATAGTTCTGGGCCACCCCCTGACCCTGCCTCTGACGTTCCAGAGAAAGCTCTGCTGCCAGATAGTCTACCAGGAACCAGTGAACCAGATGCTGAATTAACTGCACACTCCAAGCATCTAGAAGAAGGCCAGGGTGAAACAGAGGCCTATACACACAAAATACCAGGTTCAGAAACAGAAGGTGCAGCTTTTCCAGAGGTTCCACCAACACCTCCGTCTGCCACTGATGTCCTGCCTGAAGTTTCACCAGAGGTTACAGATGAGACTGAATCTACTACACAAGGTACAGTTAAAAATATGCAGTGGAACCCCCAATAGCCAGCCTTGGTTATTTGAATCTCCAGAATGCTAACACTCCCTGAGGGGGAATCTACACACATATTTTAAAATTTGTGAAAATGCATTTTTAAAAGTGTTTTTAAAAATACATTGAATTTTCCATAAGGCTCACCATCGCCATCTAGTATCACATTGTATATTGCACTTAAAACACACTTCACATGTTTTATTTGCAGCTGTATAGCTGAGCCCTGAGTCTCTCCCAGACCATCCTTTATCATACTGCCTTTCATCAATAGAACCTCATTCCTGTTCATCTAAATCAGTGGTCAGGAACCTATTTCAAACTGAGGGCCACATAGTCTTTCTGGGAATTTCTTTTGAGGGGAGGTGAGAGCATGACTGAAGGCAAATGTGAGTGAAGAAATGAATGTTACTTTTGTAAACAGGAAAGAGGATGTAGACAAAAGTAGAACTAGTTGGCTTCGCCTGTCATTGGTTCTACTGCCACCTACTGTTAGCCTCCCTGCCTTCCACCCTACCAGTTCCAAAGGGTACCAGCCACCATGGGAAGGGATCATTAATGCTTATCTCCTTTCATGGTTGCAGTTATGCCCAAGACATGTGAAGAGAAACCATGTGGTGCTGGAACCTGCCAAGAACAAGATGGAAGCATCACTTGTGTTTGCCCACCTGGGTATATGGGTGATCACTGTGACATAGGTAAGTCCTAACTTCTTCTTAATATGGAGGTTGAGATGGTAATATGCACCCCACCAAGAAAATGTTATTGCAAAACTGTGTTGCTTGTTGGGCATGTTGAGCAAATATCCCAGGTTCTGAGCACGGAGGCAGAACCAAGAAACAGAAGAACAGATAGGCTACCCACAATGCACTATTGTTACGTTCCTTTGTTCAAGCACACATGGAACTACAGATCTGCTCTACTGATCCGCAATTCAATAAACAACGAATGCAGCTCAATGCAAACGGATAATAATCCAAAATTGATGGCTGTCAAGCATCAACCCTGCAACAGCTGGTATACGTAACCGCACTGGGAAGAGAGTTTCTCACCCAGTGAAGCATTACAACCCCAGGAAGGAGGCATCATTCATAGTTCTAGCTGCAGGGCAAGTGGGGCTGGTCTCACTCAGCCCAAGATGGAACACACACACCTTTGTGAACAGCAGCACTGCTTAAAGTGGTGTCACTGTGCTTTAAATGTATGGTGTGAATGTGGTTTCTGCCTCTGTCTATTGTCCTGCATACTAACAGTAGCAGGGTTACCATATTTCAAAAAGTGACCGTCCGGGCAGAAAAGTTGCTGAGCTTTTTTGGGCAAAGTGGTTGAGCTTTTTTTTTGGGGGGGGGGGTTGCCATATATCCGGATTTTCCCGAACATGTCAGCGATTTCTGCCTGGGCACTGTTTCCGACTGCCATATTCCGGCTAAGTTCAGGAAATTCTGGACATATGGCAACCTTAAACAGTAGTAGTCCTTTAAACCCAATACACGAGGGGTTAAAAAAAGAAGAAGAAATTTTCCTTTCCTCTTGTCCTTTCCCACTAAACACAGAAGCCCCTTTCACTCTTGGGCATGAGGGCCATAAATAAATCAAGCCAGAATTGTATTTCCTTGTGAGGAAGGAAGCTCTTATTCTGAAATGTTTCCCAGCAGTCCAGGACTATTCACTGAAAACCATGTCCTTCTGGAATGTAACTCACAAGAGAGGGTCCATCAGACCAGGAAAAGTCATCCTTACCCATTCTGTCTCTAAAGCCAAACCATTGGTAGTCTTGAACATTGTCTACAAAGGAGAGAGGAAGAGGATATCTCTCTATCATCTATCTATCTATCATCTATCTACCTATCATCCATCTATCTATCTATCATCTCCATCCATCTTGGGTCTCCAGCTGTTTTTGGACTACAACTCCCATCACCCATAGCTAGCAGGACCAGTGGTCAAGGATGATGAAATTGTAGTCCAAAAACAGTTGGAGACCCAAGTTTGGGAAACCCATGGCTGCTTAAAGTGGTATCATAGTCTGTGATTGATCTACAATTTTGGGGCCTTGAAGCTCGAACTGTTATGGGGTGGGGATGGGGGGCTTCACAACCAGCAACGAGGTCTGAATAACCACTTTTATCTTTTTCAATGGGGCTGTTCCACAACAGATCACCCCTTTTTTAAACAAAAAACAAAAAACTGCTACATCTCAGATTTTGATTAAAATCGCTGTACATGTCAAAATTATCTCACATGTCAAAGTCACTGGTGTGAATAAAAATTTCCTATCCCTTTAGTTTTCAAATTCCTGCAACATACCACCTATAGAACTTCTGTGCTACTGACGCTCAAACTTTGGGATTGGGACACAACAAAAAAATTAGTCATTTTGAATTGTGTGACTCAAATTGGATGTAATAGCCCCTCCCCCACCCCCACCCCCCCAAAAAGCAGCATGGACTAAAGTCGTTTCTGGGAGCCCTCCCGGGCCCTGAAGCTTAATCTTCTTTAGTTTTATAGTAGATCCACCCTGATCATAGTGCTTTGAATGTATGGTCTGCATGTGGCCTCCAAAGGAGGTACTTCTTCACACAGTGAATAGTTAAACTATCCAATTTGCTACTATGAGATGGATCAATGGCCTCAACTTAGCTGGCTCTGAAAGGGGATGAGTCAAATTCATGCAGGATAAGGCTATCAATGCTTACCACCAAGATACCTCTCTCCATGTGGAACAATCTGGATGCTACAATCTTCATCTGAGGCCCTTCTCCATCTGCCCCTGCCACAGGAGATCCAAAGGGTGGCAACACAAAAGCGGGCCTTTTCAGTGGTGGCTTCCCACTTGTAGAAACACTGTCCTCAGGGAGGCTCTCCATGCATCTTTTATATATTTCTAAACAGCTGGCAAAATTTTGCATTTTTTACAGAGGCTTTTGGCTCTTAATCTGAAGGGTTTTCAAGTATTTACGGCCTCTTTCAGTGCAGCAGGATCTGTAAGATCTTTGTATAGAGGTGGGGTTCTTTCGTTTCTTTTATTGATTGTGTTTGTTGGAATCAGTTTCAGTATTTCTGTTGTGTCTGTAAGTTGCTTTGAGTCATTTCTATTATCATGGACATGTGCTACATAGGGACACAGGTGACGCTGTGGTCTAAACCACTGAGCCTCTTGGGCTTGCCGATCAGAAGGTTGGCGGTTCAGATCCCTGTGACGGAGTGAGCTCCCCTTGCTCTGTCCCAGCTTCTGCCAACCTAGCAGTACAAAAGCACACCAGTTCAAGTAAATAAATAGGTACCACTGTGGTAGGAAGGTAAACGCCATTTCCGTGCACTCTGGTTTCCGTCACGGTGTCCCATTGCGCCAGAAGTGGTTTAGTCATACTGGCCACATGATCCAGAAAGCTGTCTGTGGACAAACACAGGCTCCCTCGGCCTGAAAGTGAGATGAGCGCCGCAACCCCATAGTCACCTTTGACTGGACTTAACCATCCAGGGGTTCTTTACCTTTACCTTTTACCTTTTGCTACACCTTCATGGTCTGGGGTGATATGCCTCTGAACACTAGGTGCTGAGAATCACAAGTGAGGAAGAGTATTATTGTACTTAGGTCCTGCTTGTGGGCTCCCTGTAGGCACCCAGTTGGCCACCGTGGGAAGAGGATGTCCAACTAGATGGAACTTTGGTCTTATCCAGGAAAAGCTCTTCTTATGTTCTTACAGCGCCATCTACTGTTGCTCCTCCTTGCCTTTGCCATCACCTGCTCTCTTGCCAGGTAAAAAGCCAGGAAGCAGGTAGGCCGAGGCAGCAGCAGCAGCAGCTCATTCATCTCACCACTATTGTCATTCCCTTGCTTATATCTTCTGGGCCAGAGGAAGAGATAAAGCAAGTAAGCAAGAGATAGAGGTGAAGAGGAGGAGAAGCAGGTTCAGGGAATTCGCAGCAGTCACACCCTTCTGGGGTGTGGAGCTCAGCAAATGCTGAACCGTGCTGACTCCCAGTGCTGACCTGTTCTCTGCTGGTAGGTCTTTTTAGAGTAAGCACTTTACATCACTATACCTTGGAGGGTTTTTCTGATAAGAGAAGAAGTGGCAAAATAATGTTTCTCAGGAAACTGCTATAGAGCCACATTCTCTGAAAGCTAGGAATGTGTGAATCGGTCAATTACATATTCTCTCGGTATCTCATTTTTTCCAATCGTAAGTTCTCCACATTTCCACAGCAGTTTGCAATTTTAAGAAAAAAAGGTTCTCATGAAAATTCATCACCACTTTGCTGCAAATTTACCCAAATATACAAATTTTTGTATGCAAATTTTGCCTGATGTACACATTTCCGAATATTTATATTTCCCCTGATGCTGTGCATTTTTTACTCATATCTGCATTTTTTGTGCACACTTTACGTGACCATGTGCATTTTTGTACACATTACTTGGCTGGAGAACTGCATGGCAAAATTCGGAGAAGTGCAATCTTCAGAGATCCCTGTGTCTCAATTCTCATATTGTTTTGGACAGTGCGAGTTAGGTAGATTTGCCTTTAAATGTGAACTGAATTATCCCCCCCCCTCCATTCCTCTGTTTTTTCTAAGATTATAGAAATTTCTTGCAAACAAACCAAACTAAATGAAGACTGGATATAATCTCACCTCTCTGTAACCTTTGCACAAGCAAATCAATAAATAGTTCATCAGCTAGAGCACTTATTCCCTGACAGCCAGTCTATGCATACTTCAGAATCCCATGGTGAAGTTTTTTCAGATGGGAGGAGAAATGGCATGATTGCCTGTTCACTGTCAAAGAAAAGGGGAGAAAACCTCCATAAATTACTTGTGCAAAAGCCATTTTTTGTTTTCTTAGCAGATACAAGTAAGAAAGGAGATGTGGATGTGGGGTGCAGAGAAATTTTTGATTCAATTTTAGATGGGTTTTCTATAACGTACAGGCTTTTTTAATGCTGTTAATTTCCTATGCTGTTCCTTTATTTTCTTTAGCTCATCCACACTTCCTTTTGTGCTGCAATTTCCAGGAAGAGGTCCATGCTTTATTATACCTTTCATGTCTGAGCATTTGTTTGTTTGCTTTGTTCTCAGCGCTTTCCCCAGGAAAACCTGCTTTTCACCACTGAATCGGATAAAATGACAATCTGCAGAAAACCTGATTTCCGTTTCCTCCGATTCAGCAGTGAACGCGGGGGAAACACACTGAGGCAAAAAAGCAAAAAACAAAGCTTGG
Organism: Podarcis liolepis; assembly: GCF_965112155.1. Classification (NCBI taxonomy): domain Eukaryota; kingdom Metazoa; phylum Chordata; class Lepidosauria; order Squamata; family Lacertidae; genus Podarcis; species Podarcis liolepis. The sequence continues at coordinate 36,146,446 of NC_139569.1, forward strand.
ATATGGATCTTTAAAGCCCCAACCTGTGCCTACAAATGCAAGACAAAAGGAAGTCTGGATGAGTCCAAAGTTGGAAATAAGGATGTGGCTGGTTATCTTCTCTTATCGTTTGGCTTGTGAAATGAATGTGTGATGACGACCAGTGTCTAAGGCTCTGGATAAAGATGGAACAACTAGAAGCAGACAAAGGCCCCCTCTAGGCTGTCAGTATTTTGTAGAAGAAACTCAAGAAATTTAGGCTTGCGCAATTAAAGTGGATTGAAGCCTACTGCTACCCTGGGGCAACAGATCCACGTTAAAAAAAAGAAAAAGAAACAGACTTTTTGCAGTTGTGGGATGAATGGCTGACTAGTGGGAAGACATATAAACACACCACGAGCGAATCAGGATGAATGGCCAGTACAGAAGAGTGGCTCAGGAACAAGGTGCTGCTGAGAACATGCTCAGAGACCAAGAACTTGCTTTCAGTACCAGAACTAGAGTTGCTGCATGGATCCATTCACACATACACCTACTTCTGTTTGCTCCCAAACTTTCTTGATTTCAGCAGTCAAATTTTGGAAAGGAGTTGAAAGGCTTTTTTTTTTTTTTTTGGTCACTCTTATTAAACCACTGGAAGTTGCCAACCCTCACTGAGCTACTGCAAGTTACCCAGAGATGTCCCAGTAGATCCTGATTTGCCTCCTGCCCTCTCCTAGTTTAGACATGCTTCCTTTCTGCTGGAGAACTCTTTCATCTGCTCATAGAATCATGAAATTGTAGAGCTGGAAGGGACTATGAGGGTCACCTAGTCCAAAGCAGGAATCTTTTGTCCAATTCAGGGCTCATACCCACAACCCGAAGATTGTCTCAGGCTCTACCGAATGATAGCTAGGTGACCTGAGGGGTGAGAAAGCCACAAGCGGAGATGTCCAAACGAAGCAGACAACAGAAAGTCATGGCAATAATTGATTTTGCAGGGTGTGCTAAAAAGACTTGGAAAAACTGGGGCTCCTTTTCATTGATTGATAACCTGAAACACCAAGACCTATAGAGCTTACCAGCTTGGGATTGGGCAAAGCTAAGATTGTGGGGTTTTTCTGCTCTAGGTGAATTAAGATCTTGCCTCCTGCCATTGCATGCTGAGGAACATAACAATATCATATCATCATCATCATTTACCTGTCCTTCACCTTAAGGTCCCCAGGGTTACAACAATTAAAACAAAATATTAAAAACAGTTTTAAACAACTTGCAAACACGGAAACATGGTGGGTCCTAACCAGTGGCGTAGCGTGGGTTGTCAGCACCCGGGGCAAGGCAAGTAATTTGCGCCCCCTAACCCGTGGATTTGCGCCCCCTAACCTGTGGATTTGCGCCCCCTAACCCTAACCCCCAGATGTTGCGCCCGGTGCGGCCGCCCCCCCCTGCACCCCCCACGCTATGCCACTGGTCCTAACAAAACAAATCTTAAGTGTCAACAGGCAGGGTAAAGAGGGGCACTTTCAACATTTGCTGTATAACGAAGGTGCCAGAGAAACCACTCTTCCTGTCCTTTAGGACCGTTACATAACCATATCACCCTCCTCTGAATTTCCAGCATTTGTTATATAAAATAAAAAGTCTCTGGAATTAGAGGGCTGTTGGTTTTTTACTTGTGGGCCTAAAGGAGAAAAACGTCAGTGGCTCACTAATACAATTAAATAACTTTGCAAACATATGAAGCTCCCTTTCCTGACTTTGGTCCAAAGGTTCGCTTTTCCATTTAGGTCCTCTCATCCCAAAAATGCCCCACAATTTTCTTTTATCCTCTCTCCTTTATGAGCACGTCTATGTCCTGGGTAGCCCATCACAATCTTATGCATCTTGAGTGCCTCCCCATCAAAGTACTAAGCTGCCTTCCTTTCTCCCAAATGCAAGCAGTCGTTTGCCTCTATGGATGATCTGTCGTCCCTGTTGGTAAGCAAAAGGGAAGCCCTCCTATCACATCCTAGCCTGCCCTTCCCATTCCCCGTTCCTCTTCTGCTTCTTTGGCGGTGACCGTTCTAAGGTGAAAGCTGGTGCCCGCTTCCGAGTTTTACCCATTGCCTCTCCAAACCATCCATTCATTCATTCTTCCTGCCCTGCCCTGCAAGACAAGCAAGGAAAGCCTTTCTCCTGCTGATGGACCTCTTTCCAGAGCCTGAGTCCTAATGGCAGCCCTTGATTTCTTGCAGACATTGATGAGTGCCACTCCAGCCCCTGTCTGAATGGAGCTACCTGCATCGATGGCATCCACACTTTCAAATGCTTATGCCTTCCCAGCTACGGAGGGGACCTCTGTGACGTTGGTACGCTCTGCCTGCCTGGCTTCAGCTAACTGTACTAACAGCATCCCTTCTCTCTCCCCTGGGTTGGGAGGTGTGGGGAGACATCCTCTCTGTCACACACACACACACACACACACACACACACACACACACACACCCATCCCATCCTCATCTAACTCTTTAATAACTGTAATAAAAAAAACCCAGTAGAAACTGCAACAGAACATTGCAGTATGGAGTGCTGCTGACGTTCAGGACTCTAGCCTCCCCACCTCCACTCAGTGTTTTCTCATTGCCCTGCCAAATATCTAATCTGCATAACATGACCACTGAGCATGCTCAGACCTCTCTGAGCTAGCCTGGGATTCCCTTCCAATAGAGGTTTTTTTTGCCGGATTTTCTTTGCTCATATGTCTGCAAACTTTGGCGTTTCCCCTAAGCCTGCTGATGGATCTCTTTTGCGAGCTCATGCTGGTGTCATTTTTCGCTACGTACATAATCGACAGCACCTGAAACTTGTAAGTTAGTAATAGAAGGAATTGTTCATTTTTGCCATAAGGAAAGCTGGTTTCTTTGCTTACCAGCCTATATTTATCTTGTGTGTGGCAAGGAATTTCCATAGGTAGTTTCTGTCTTTCCCTTTTTTATAACTCTTAAGACTCCTGGGTATTCTCTTGGTCACACTTAGAAAACGAAGGAAGCCTTCGTTGGGAAGTTCCCAACATTCTTTCTCTTGGTCACATTCTTAAATGTCCAAGCTACGTCACCCTTCCAGCATCGTTCCAAAAACACAGGGTGGGTGATGGAGGTCTGACTCAAACCTACTGGACCCTACTGAAAAGTGTAGAAGAAAGAAATGGAGGCTGAAATCTGAGGTGCAATTGGGGAAAGGTCAAATATGTTGCCTTACCTCTGCAACTTTAACCCCCCTTAGTTGTGTGTCTAAATGTATCCCTTCACTTTCTTCCTATGAATGAGTGGATTCACTTCTGGAGGGCAGAAGTGGGGGGGGGGTGCTACATTAAGGGAGACGGCCCTACCATTAGGCTGAGTGAGATAACTGCTTCAGGAGACAAATGCTATTTGTGGCAGTAGCAGTAGACCGTTTGTCCTTCATCCTTCTGCTGGTTGACAAAACTGTATGTGGCACAAGGGCCAGCTGTGCATCCCCCTAACTAGCCTTCAGCATTACCTTTTTTTTGGTGGGGGGGGGCACTTCCAGACCATCACTTTTCAGATGGAATTCAATCACATATCAGCAAATTAGGTAAAGGGACCCCTGACCACTAGGTCCAGTCGTGGCCGACTCTGGGATTGCAGCACTCATCTCGCTTTATTGGCTGAGGGAGCCGGCGTACAGCTTCCGGGTCATGTGGCCAGCATGACTAAGCTGCTTCTGGCGAACCAGAGCAGCGCACGGAAACGCCGCTTACCTTCCCGCCAGAGTGGTACCTATTTATCTACTTGCACTTTGACATGCTTTCAAACTGCTAGGTTGGCAGGAGCAGGGACCGAGCAACGGGAGCTCACCCCGTCACGGGGATTCGAACCGCCGACCTTCTGATCGGCAAGCCCTAGGCTCTGTGGTTTAACCCACAGCACCACCCATGTCCCAGCAAATTATGGTTGCAAAATTATGTTTGAGTGGGTGGTCTTGTGCAACAAACTCCCAAAATGACTGCATTCTTTGGGATGGGGAAATGCCCTGGGATGATATTTGATTTGATGCAGCCACATCAAATCTAGCCTCCTTGCAAGCAAAGCAGGGTGAATGCCCAGTAAATGGGTCACCTGGAAGCTCCCTCAAACAAAGCTAACCAGTTTTCTCTACTGTTTTCATAATGGTATAAATTCTGGTTATTCCTACCATCACCACCACCCCAGTTTGTTTATAAGTTCCATACTTTAGCTTTTCCTCATGGGGAATACTCCAGCAGCAAGGAAAACATGATACCAGTCCATGTGCCAACACAGATGAGTTTCTTGTTGGGGAGAAAGAAGGAATATTTCTTTTCGAGCTGGGCTATGGAAGTTCCCTTAGGAGCCTCAAGTAAAAGCATCCATCCCATCTTCTCACTAATAGGCAGACAGGATGAATTCACATCTGATGCCTCCTACATCTTTCTTCCTCCCACCCACATTACTTGCAGAACAAGCTGAGAGCAACAAACAACCAGGCAGGGTTTTGCCTGTTTACCTTGGCAAACAGGGCCAGAAAAGAAATGGACTGTGTACAACAAGGAGGGAGATGCTTTCTTAACCCAAGGGCCACATTTCCTTCTGGGAAATCTTCTGAGGGGCCGTGTGGAAGTTGTGGGTGGGACCAGGGACAAAAGTGGGAGGAACAATGAATATAAATGTTACCTTTGTACATTCAGGTTAGCACATTCAGTATCTTCCTTCCAGGCAAACAAGAAATATTAGGAGAGTTCAAGAACATGTCAGGCAACTCTGGGGTTGCGGCTCTCATCTCGCTTTATTGGCCAAGGGAGCCGGCGTACAGCTTCCGGGTCATGTGGCCAGCAAGACTAAGCCGCTTCTGGCGAACCAGAGCAGTGCACGGAAACGCCATTTACCTTTCTGCTGGAGCAGACTTTGGTGATTTTTGAAGCTTTTCCAAAACTTTCCCGACACCGTGCTTCGCAAGATGAAAAAAATCACAAGACGACAAAACTCGCGGAACGAATTAATTTCGTCTTGCGAGGCACCACTGTATCTACTTGCACTTTGACGTGCTTTCGAACTGCTAGGTTGGCAGGAGCAGGGACTGAGCAACGGGAGCTCACCCCGTTGCAGGGATTCAAACCACCAACCTTCTGATCGGCGAACCCTAGGCTCTGTGGTTTAGACTACATAATCTACTGATTATGGTATGTGGTTTAGACCAGCATAATCTACTGAGATCTACCTTCTGATCAGCAAGCCCTAGGCTCTGTGGTTTAGACCACAAACTCTACTGATTATGTGGTTTAGACCAGCATAATCTACTGAGGAGGGTCCTACTTCTTACAATATGCTCCATGGATTTCCACTGCCCTGTTGGGCATATTTAAATCAGCCTAAAGTTCTGCTCCAGCTCACTGTGTCCTAGATGCCACCTGCACCACACATTTAAAGCAGTATCATATCACTTTAAACAGTCATGGCTTCCACCAAATGACCCTGGGGACTGCAGTGGATTAAGGGTCATGAAAACAGGTTCACCTACCTAACCCAGTTTCTAGTATTACAAAACAGAGAGAAAAAGCTATCTCCATTGGTGTTCTACATATAATGCGTAATTTTGTAATTTCCCCCTTTCTTATTCATCATTTTTCTAATCTACAAAAAAGCCCCTAACACTTTTGTTTTCCTCATAGTGAACATTCTCCAACTTTTGATCATCGGAGTGATCCAACACAACACAAAACATATTGACATATATAACAAAGCTAGATATGTATTATCTGTTGACCACAGCTCCAAGCCATGGCTGTTTAAAGTGGTATCACAGTGCTTTAAACATATTGTGTGAATCTGGCCCCAATTATTATTTTTTTAGGGCCTAACACAGTCTTGCAGCGATTTCTTTACCTGCTCACAATTTATCTCAGAAAACTTCCCTGCTCCCTCAAGCTCAGCTTCTTGGAATACAAGTGACTGACCATGTTGCCCTGTCTCCATTTTGGCAGTCTTAAAAGGCTCTTCCATTCTCCCCTTGTCTCTTTGGCACACTGTGGTGTCCTTTAATGGGCTTTCGAAATTTTGCTCAGCTCTGTAGGGAGCCACCTCAACAGGGAAGTCAATAACTCTTCTTGTCTGAGAGGACAACTGTGCATCACAGCAAAGTGCGACATAGGCGTCTACACGGCGGGCAGAAGACATTTTCTTCTCTGAGGTGGAGCAGCAAATGGGCTCCCCTTCCAAGTCAACATACATAATACCCAAAGCTGGTCAAGTTATTTTGGCACCTAAGCAGAAGAGAGAGAAAATCCCACAAGCGCCTCTCTTCCCTGCCTGGCAGTGAAAATGCAACAATAATAAATTAAATAGCTAACCTTTTGCTGTCCTTCCACAACGCCCAAAATCAGCTGCCTGGGGGTAACTGGCTCGTTCTGCCTATGTAGCCAGAAATTGCAGTTGCTTTCAGGAGTGAAACCCTGCTCAGAGATTTGCATGGGGCTGCCATTTTGTCATTAGGCAAAGTTCAAGGTTTTTGCTATCTGCATATAAAGCGCTTAACAGTTTGGGACTAGTTTGTTTGTTTCTTTTATTATTTATTTGATTTACAGTGGTACCTCGGGTTACATACACTTCAGGTTACATACGCTTCAGGTTACACACTCTGCTAACCCAGAAATAGTGCTTCAGGTTAAGAACTTTGCTTCAGGATAAGAACAGAAATCGGGCTCCGGCGGCATGGCAGCAGCAGCTAAAGTGGTGCTTCAGGTTAAGAACAGTTTCAGGTGCTTCAGGTTGTTCTATTTACAATGAAGTGATACATAATTTTGTTAAATAAATAAATATGTGTGCACATATTTTTAAAGCATATGCAGTTATTTGATATATGCGTGTACGTATTTAAAAGCATTTCTAAGCCACTTAATATCTGAAAATCCCTAAGTGGTATACAAAAATAACATAAAAGCTATAAATCAGCATTATTTAAAAAGAAACAGGTAAAAGCAGATACAGGTAAAACCAGAAATCTAGTAAGAGCAAGATCCAATCTTATGAGTCAAAAGGATGCATTTTCTCAAGATACCTGAAGCAACTGTTGGATGATGCTTCTTGTAGGTCAGAGAGAAGACCATTCCACAGTGGCAAAAAATGCTTGTTTTAGTTCCCTGCCCTGTGATATTCTGTAGGGTATGATGCTGTGAGTAATAGTATACGTCTCTACAAGGGCAGGCAGTATTTCCTCTTCTTCTTCTTCTTCTTCTTCTTCTTCTTCTAGTTTTTATTTACACTTTTCAAGTTCATACATTTCATTAGTTTTACAATCTATTTAACATTTCAGAGTTTGACTTCCTTCCCCATCTTTCTGTGGTTCCTTAAATTTATTTTTTAATATCTTCTGTATCTCCAAATTCATTTCATTTGCTCATTTAATTATCTACTTTAAATATATATACTCTTATGAAACTGCAGGTTATTACAATAATCCTGCCAATCTGTTTGCAATTTATCTGTAAAATATTCAATAAACCATTTCCATTCTTTTATAAAAAGTTTGTTATGATTTCTTCTTCTTCTTCTGGTAAGTTTCGCCATTTCTGCATATTCCATAAGTTTCTGTATCCATTCTTCCTTTGCTGGGACTTCTGCTTCTTTCTACTTTTGGGCAAGTAGCATTCTTGCCACTGTAAATAAATTTCTGTACAATTTAGGTAGTTCTGTCCCTATAATTCCCAAAAGAAAAGCTTCTGGTTTTTTTTACAAATATTATTTTGAAAATCCTTTTCAATTCATTGTAGATCATTTCCCAGTAAGGTGTAACCTTACTACAAGACCACCACATATGTTAAAAAGAACCTTCTTTCTCTTTATATTTCCAACACTTGTTTGATTTACTGTATTTTTCACTCCATAAGATGCACCAGACCATAAGGCACACCTAGGTTTGGGAGGAGGAAAACAAGAAAAAATTATTCTGAATCCCAGAAGCCAGAACAGCAAGAGGGATCTGGCTTCTGGGATACCGTGTGGCTGTTCTGGCTTCTGGGATAACCGCGCCAATCCTCTTCAGGGCAGCGGGATAAAGGCTCCCGCTGCCCGAAAAGGCTGTGCATGGCTAAGGCAGAAGCCAGGACAGGCGCGTCGCTGAAGGGGCGCTGCGCAGCTCTCCCTCTCTACACAGCGCCATTCACTCCATAAGACGCACCCACATTTCCCCTTACCTTTTAGGAGCGAAAAGGTGTGTCTTGTGGAGTGAAAAATACGGTAGATTTATACATTTTGTCACTTTACTCGGTGTTAGATACCGACAATACATCATTTTCATATAATTTCCTCTTAAACTATAACATGCTGTAAATTTTATATCCATATAGGGCAGGCATTATTTCAGGTAACCTGGTCCTGAGTTGTTCAAGAACCTTTGCTTCTTGTTCACATGCATTCCCTCTTATTTCTCTCCAGATCTGGCAGAATGTGAAGCAGGCTGGACCAAATTCCAAGGCAACTGTTACAAGCACTTTGAAGAAAAGCACACATGGGTGGATGCTGAGAACCTCTGCCGAGACCATCAGTCTCACCTGAGCAGTATCATCACTCCCGAAGAGCAGGAGTTTGTGAACAGTAAGTGTGGTGATTTGAGGAGTATGCAGGGCCAGAGATCCAGGTTGCACTTTCCAAACAGGTGGCATTGGCTGATCAAGAAACTACAAATTCCTATTGAGTTTAGAAGTAGAATCAAAACGTTGCAATTTGCAGTCATCCCAGATTGGTTGTGGAGGAGTTGTGGGGTGGTGGTGTAGTCAATTAATGCATTAGTGGTAGAATTATACTGGGCCACCCATCCATCATTCCATTTTATTTGTCGTTTTATGATGCTTCCCCAGTGTTGTCATATTATTGCGGGTGGCGCTGTGGTCTAGACCACTGAGTTTCCTGGGCTTGCTGATCGGAAGGTCGGCAGGTTCGAATCCCCGTGATGGGGTGAGCTCCCGTTGCTCTGTCCCAGCTCCTGCCAATCTAGCAGTTTGAAAGCATGCCAGGGCAAGTAGATAAATAGGTACCACTGTGGCAGGAAGGTAAATGGCATTCCCGTGCGGTCTGGTTTCCATCACAGTGTGCCGTTGTGCCAGAAGTGGTTTAGTCCTGCTGGCCACATGACCCGGAAACCTGTCTGTGGACAAACGCCAGCACCCTCGGCCTGAAAGAGAGATGAGTGCCACAACCCCATAGTTGCCTTTGACTAGACTTAACTGTCCAGGGGTCCTTTACCTTTTTACCTTACCTGTCTGGAAGAGCACCCAGGCACAACGAAAGCAGAGCAAAAGGAAAGGGTGGAACATTTGTGGTGTAAAAATTTGCAGGATTTCAGCAGGAAGTTACAGGCTAACTTTCTAATCTTTATGCTCTCTCTGTCTCTCCTTTCTAGACAATGCTCAAGACTACCAGTGGATTGGCCTTAGTGACAGAGCAGTTGAGGATGACTTCCGCTGGTCTGATGGACACTCCCTTGTGAGTTACATTCCAGAAGGACATGGTTTTCAGTGAATGATCCTGGGCTCCGGCGAAACATTTCAGCATAAGAGCTTCCTTCCTCACAAGGAAATACAATTCTTGGCTTTATTTATTTTTGCCCCTTGTGCCCAAGAGTGAAAGGGGCTTCTTTGTTTAGTGGGAAAGGACAAGAGACAGAGGAAACATTATCACAACACATTTAAAGCACTCTGATACCACTTTAAACAGTCATGGCTTCCCCAACTGGTAATTGTTTAAGGGATTCTGACAGTTGTTAGGAGAACTCTGTTCTCCTCGCTGAGCTCCAATTCCCAGAGTTCTCTGCAAAGAAAGATTGGTTGTTAAACCACTCTTGGAACTGGAGCTCTGTGAGGGGAATAGAAGTCTCCTAACAACAAACTACAGCTCCCAGAATTCTTTAGGGGAAGTCCTGACTGTTTGAAGTGGTATCATAGTGCTTTAGATACATGGTGTGCTTGTGACCAGAGTTAGGGCTGGCTGCAGGTTTGATTGGGGCTTTGACCACTTGCCCTTCAGAGCTGCCAAGTGTCCCATAAGGAGTTGGGCATATACAGGTATAAGCCAGGCATAGGCAACCTCAGCCTTCCAGATGTTTTGGGACTACAATTACCATCATCCCTGACCACTGGTCCTGTTAGCTAGGGATCATGGGAGTTGTAGTCCCAAAACATCTGGAGAGCCAAGGTTGCCTATGCCTGCAATAAGTGGTAGTGGCTGGTGCTCATTGTGACTAGTAGGGTGGAAGGCAGGGAGGCCACCAGTAGGTGGAGCTAGAGCCAGCAAGAGGCAGCGCTAGAGACAATAGAAGGTGCAGCAACTAATCTTCATTTTGTCCCCTTCCCTTCTACAAGGAGCAACATCAAAACTAAGGGTAAGGAACCTGGCAGGCAGTGCCAGCCTCAGGAATGGTAATAAGAAAGCAGGCAGGTGGGGCTGGCTAAAGCCAGACAGAGGCTGGTGTAACAATGCCTCATTTGCCCGGCTGGGCCAGATTCCACTGCCTGCAGAGCAAATAACGACTTTGAAGGAGTGGGTGTGAATTTAGAGCAGAAAAGTCTGGGGACAATAAGCCCCTCACTTTTCAGGATTATGGTCCCACCCTCACTTGGGGGACCCTGCAAAAACAAAACAAAAATGGGTGATCTGATGGCCATTTTCTCCACCATTGGGTCTTATTAGACCCTAAGGAAAAGCCTCCCCAACTGTCTTCGCTGTCTAAGTTCCAATACCAGCTTCGTTCTCATCTCTCGCAGCAATACGAGAACTGGCGGCCCAACCAACCCGATAATTTCTTTGCCAAAGGAGAAGATTGTGTTGTAATGATCTGGCATGAGAAGGGAGAGTGGAACGACGTCCCCTGCAACTACCATCTCCCATTCACGTGCAAGAAAGGAACAGGTAAGCGAGAGCCGTATGGGACAAGGAAGGACGAGATAGCAACTCCTCCCAAGGGCATTTGTACAGGTGTGGAGAAACCTTTGGCCATCCAGAGGTTGCTGAACTCCAATTTCCAACAGCTCCCCAGCAAACATGGCCAATGACCAAGGGTGACGGGAGTTGTAATTCCACAACATCTAGGGAGCCAAAGGTTCGCCGCACCTGCAGTCATGTGTGTGACTTGGGAGATCTGCAAGTCTACTGTGTGAAAGAATTTTAGTAATTAAATCAGGTATGGGAAATGTGTTTCCAACCCCAGATGCAATTAGATATCAGCTTCCATCAGCCCTTTTGAAGCAATTTTAAGGCAAATTTCCAAGGGGGTGGGGCATCAGTCTAGCAACATCAGCCACATGTTCCCCTTTCCTGAATTACAGTGGTGCCCCTCAAGACGAATGCTTCGCAAGACGGAAAACTCGCTAGACGAAAGAGTTTTCCGTTTTGGAGGTGCTTCGCAAAACGAATCTCCTATGGGCTTGCTTCGCAAGACGACAATGTCTTGCGAGTTCCTGCTGGTTTTTTTTCCTCTCCCCCCTTTTTCTAAGCCGCTAAGCCGCTTATCAGCTGATCCGATCAGCAGATAAGCCGCTAAAAGCAGCTAAAAGCCGCTAATAGCGCTAAGCCACTTATCAGCTGATCCGATCAGCAGATAAGCCGCTAAAAGCCTCTAAAAGCCGCTAATAGCGCTAATCCACTAATCCTTCAATGGGCTTGCTTCGCAAGACGGAAAAAACCGCTAGACGAAGAGAATCACAGAACGGATTCTTTTCGTCTTGCGAGGCACCACTGTACCGTATTTTTCACTCTATTAGATGCACCGGACAATAAGATGCACCTAGTTTTTAGGTGAGGAAAACAAGAAATAAAAAAGCAACGCAAAGCATCCTGAGCATCTTCCACAAAAGCCAGGGATAGCCGCGCGAAGCCTCCGCAGGGCAGCGAGATGAAGGCTGCCCTGCGGAGGCTTCCCGCGGCTAAGCCAGAAGCTAGAACAGCTAGAGGGAGTGCTGCACTGCACTCCCTCTAGCTGTTCTGGCTTTTGGATAGCCCCGCAAAGCCTCCGCAGGGCATGGGGATGAAGGCTCCCCGTGCCCTGCGGAGGCTTCATGCGGCTAAGCCAGAAGCCAGGACAGCCAGCGGGATTGCAGCACAGCGATCCCGCTCACTGTCCTGGCTTCTTGCTTGGCTGCGCACAGCCACTCCCGGGCAAGGGGAGCCTTTATCCCCTGCCCGTGAAAGGCTGTGCTTGGCTAAGGCTCCCCCAAGAGCAGCGCTCCCTTTAAAGAGCACGGAGTGTGTGTGCGGCTCTTTAAAGGGAGCGCAGAGCCTCCCGCCTGCATCCGCTCCATAAGACGCACACACATTTCCCCTTACTTTTTAGGAGGGGAAAGGTGCATCTTATAGAGCGAAAAATACGGTAAATTTTCCTCATAGGGTCAGTGACTCACACAAGAGAAGTCGGAGGGCATGAAACGTATTGTGCGATTGGACCATTCAGTCCCTCAAATGGCAGAAATTTGCCAGGGCTTTCTTTTCTTGGATAAAGCTGCTCTAGGTGGAAGTGACCTACTCAGAGTTAAAGTGTGTTTTGTGTTGGAGAACTGCGTTGCAAAATTCATAGGTGTGTGAATTTCAAAGTTCGGCTGAGTTCCACTTCGCACGTTGTTTCAGGAAGTGAAAATTAAGTAGTTTACCTTTAAATGTGGCCTGAATCAGATTCCCCCCACTTCTCTAGATGCTAGTTAACCAGTTGTTTATAGCTCTAATCCTGCCTGCCACATTAAAAAAAGAGATGGCCCTCTGCAGCCACTAAGCCTGGCTCATGGACCAGGCAACAGAAGGCTCTTAGCAACCTTGGCGTCTGAAGGTCTCATAGACCAAACAGCGGACAAAGGCTTTAGTATGGAATCCCCATTCCTGCATGGAACCAAAAGTCAGAGCAAGGATAAATTTTCAGAGAATCTGCTCCTGAGCCCAATAAGTGCAGAGAACACCAACGGCATTTTAAGGACGGGACCAGCATCTCATACTTGCAAATCCCCCAAGATCTCTGTTTCTAACCTAGTTCCCCAACCCCATTAATATTGAAGCACACTTTTTTCCTGAACCAAACTTCAACGTTTGCTTCACTCTTAACCTTCAAAAAGATGTGTAAGCAGAAGAACTCTCTGCACTCAGAACATCCTCCTGCACTGCTACGTGAGCAGGGATGGAGGAGGAGCTCAATTCTGTGTGCCTCTAAAGGAGAATTTACCAAATTTGCAGTTTTCAAAAGAACGTGGGAGCCAAAGCGCAGCCATCCTTTGAAATTTGCACTTACTGTACCTGAATTCTGCAATTTACTTCTCCAGCCAAGTAATGTGCATAAATATATGCACACATATATTTGTGAAAAGGACATACAAAAGCGTGTTAAATTAGGGAGATATTGTTTTGCAGAAATGTGTAAGCTATTTGTATGCAAGATTGCATACAAAATTGTGTGTGTGTGTGTATGTGTGTGTGTGTGTGTGTGTGTGTATTAGAAGAAATTTGCACTAGAATGTGCATAAATTTACATTAGGGCTGTGAAAAACGGACACAATTAAATGTGGAGAAACTGAACTTAAAACTGGAAAAACGAGAAAAACGAGTGACTGTTCTGTATATGACTCCTGACTGTAAGGAGACAGGTACTGAGTGGCCTCGACAGACGTCCTTCTCTGAACTCAGGCAGTGGCGTAGCGTGGGGGGTGCCAGGGGTGCCGGCCGCACCGGGCGCAACATCTGGGGGGGCGCGAGTCCAGAGGGAAGGGACAAGCAATCAAGGCTTGTTTGGGGTGGGGGGTCGTCGTCTCCGTTTGGCCGGCCTCCTCGCCGGCGCCTTGATCTCATCCGGATCAGGGACGAAACACGCCCATCCTTCGCTACTCCTTGTCGGGTCACTGCTTCATTTCTCCAGAGAGAGAGGGAGGAGAGGAGAGGTGCCGGGGATTGCCAAGCGCGCGTGACGCAAAGGGCCTGCCCACGCACAGGCTGAGCTCCGCATGGCAGGGGCGGAGGGAGGCGCTCTGCACATGCTTAGGAGGCGCTCGCCAGTGGCGTAGCGTGGGGGGTGCAGGGGGGGCCGGCTGCACCGGGCGCAACATCTGGGGGTTAGGGTTAGGAGGCGTAAATCCACGGGTTAGGGGGCGCAAATTACTTGCCTTGCCCCGGGTGCTGACAACCCATGCTACGCCACTGAACTCAGGTGACTGATTCTGCTGCATATCTGTATCAAGAGTGTCTGAATGTTACAATCACACCAATGGAGAGGCAGAGCAGAATTAGACAATCAAATTGGATGCTGATGGTGTAAAGTGAAAACCAGAGCAGTAAATCATACAGAGACACAGCAGGCATCCTATCAACCGGTTAGCACTCTGGTGTCACACATTAATATTAAAAATTCTTGTGATGATAGAAGAATAAGGTTAGGAGCATCACACCAGCCACTGAGCTGCTTTGTGCTGAAAGCAACTTTGAAGGCTTTCTTTCCCTCCACCAGTTTCCTGTGGAGACCCACCCGTGGTTGAGAACGCCAGGCACTTCGGAAAGAAGAAAGACCGCTACGAGATCAACTCCATGGTGCGGTACCAGTGCAATCAGGGCTACATTCAGCGCCATCTCCCCACCATCCGGTGTCAACCCAACGGGCACTGGGAAGAGCCACGGATAGCCTGTATTGATCGTATGTAGTGGTCTATCTTATTTGTACTAAGAACCAATATCCTGATTCGGTATAAGACAGCTTCCTGTGTTTCTGTGTAACCTCCATGCAAGTTTTGTGCGAATGTATCACCACAAATGCTCAATAAATAGTCAGTCTCAAAACTCCCAGGGACAGAGAGTTTGGAAGAGTTTATCCAGCTCCCATTTGAGTTAGACAGATGGCGTGTGTATGCAGTCCATCGACCTTTGCCAGCCAGTAGTTGACCCACACTTTCCAGGGGAAATTTCCCATCGCTTTTCTCATTGGACTTTTTGTGGTTAGAAAAGCAATGAGATAATTGCACTAGAAAGATGTAGGGTGATGACCAAATTTTGGGCAAATGCACAGCTATACTGGAAAGGCCTTCGTGAATGCAGTGCCTACACCGGACCAGAATGCTCTCTGGTACACCAAAGTATTATTCCCTAGCTTCTTCTTCCTAATTAGGAATGATCAGACAGTTCACACCCACAGCAAGGGAGAGGCTGGCTGAAGCTTCCTCATGTGTGACAATGATGCTCTTAGTTAAAGCTCAGTCTGACAAGGACTCCAGGTCTATCCCTCTCCCAGGCAGAGCTGGCTCACAAGGGCCAGCTGGATATTCAGCTTGGGGGACGCTTCATTCCATAGCGATGCCAATAGCTGGCAAGTCCTTCTTGGCCAACATGCTGTGCTCAGCAGACTCTCTGTAAGTCTTTGAATTCTCTGGCTTGTGAACAGACAGAGGGCAGGGATAAGATTTGCAGGGGTAGAGGAGAGGCAGCTAGACGGCAGCTCCCATGCCACCCTTTCAATTGGCTAATAAAAGGTTTGGGAATCAACTTAACTATGGGTTTTCCTTTAAGGATCCTGACTAGGGATGGGGGAGAAATTCAGTTTGAATTTTAATGGGGACCTCCCTAATTCACACTTCCTGACACGATACACAAATCAAAACCACTGTACTTTGAAATCCACACCTCTCCTAATGTTACGATGCAGTTCGCCAACCAAGTGATGAGTAGGAAAAAGTGCACGTTAGGCTAAATGTGCATAAAAATGTGCCTTTTCCTGAAGATATGCAAAAAATGCATTATATAGCGAGAAAATGGCTTGCAGAAAAATGTGTGTATTAAGACAGAATTGCATGCAAAATATAAGAGAAATGCTGGGCATTTTCATGATGACTTTTTATTAAAAAAAAAATCACAAACTGTTGGGGAAATCTGGAAACCAAACTTCAGATGGGGGAGATGAGAACTGAAATTTACAGATTCACCCATCCCTCTTCCTGAATGTAAAGTATTTGGGGAAAAGAAATACTAAATAGATCCAGGATTGGGGGCATGTTTGGGAAATATAGGCTTGTAGCCAATTAAGTCTTACTCCAAGTAGACCCATTGCAATGAATGTGCCTAAGATGGTTATGTTGTTTAACTTTAATGGGTCTGCTCTGAGTTGGGCTGGCATTGAATACAACCAATAACCTTCCCTTCTCCAGATTTAACCTACACACCACCTCTGACCCTTGGGCTGCCTGGGGGCACTCTTGCATTGGTTGAAAAAACCAACATCCCACCATCAGAGGTAGCCAGATGTTGTTGACTACAATGCCCACCATCCCTGACCATTGGCCATGCTGATTTGGACAGATGGGAGTTGGAGTTCACCAACATCTGGAGGGTATCACATTGGCTACCCATGACATGGGTGGCGCTGTGGTCTAAACCACTGAGCCTCTTGGGCTTGCTGGTCAGAAGGTCAGTGGTTCAAATCCCCATGACAGAGTGAGCTCCTGTTGCTCTGTCCCAGCTCTGGCCAACTTAGCAGTTTGAAAGCACACCAGTGCAAGTAGATAAATAGGTACCACTGCAGCAGGAAGGTAAACGGCATTTCCATGCGCTCTGGCACTCATCACGGTGTTCCATTGCACCAGAAATGGTTTAGTCCTGCTGGCCACATGACCCAGAAAGCTTTCTGTGGACAAACACTGGCTCTTTCGGCCTGAAAGCGAGGTGAGCGCTGCAACCCCATAGTCGGTGGACTTAACCGTCCAGGGGTCATTTACCTTTACCTTTTACAGGTGTGGCTCAGCTGACTCTTAGCTCTGTGAACACTTTGTGCCAGCAAATCAGAAGGCTAAAAAAAAAGGCCATCTGGAGGAGCCCATTGTCAATGAAGTAGCTTGCTTTAAAAAAAAAATGTCACAGGGCAGAGGTTGTTTTGAATTTTGTATCAGGCACCAACGTCTCTTGGGCTATTTTTTTTTTCTTCTGGATTCTTCCTCCGCAAAGAGAAAGCTCTCTTCTCCAGCTATGTCTCCTTGAACAGGGAGCAATGTAAGAGAGTCTGCCTCATGGGCTGGCGATGTCTCGGCCTATCAACCGTTACTGGAAAGGGCAGACTTTATTCCCTCACCCCACGCCACACCACGACGGACAGTAGCAGAGTTGTCTGTGGCACCCTCAAATCTCTTTCCCCTTAGTGTTAGGTGGAAGGGACAGAGCCTGCGACAAAGTGTCCTAGAGGGGGGGAACCCACCCAGCTGGTTCATTGGGTCCCAGAGCACCGGAGGTGAGAGAAGGCCCGATTGTGCTATGGTGAGAATGCTGGCGCCATGGCACGTTCAGCACGGCCAGCCAGAGAAACAACATGCTACAGCCTCGGCAGTGTTTTTCCAGAGAGCAAGAGGGAGAGAGGCGTTTGGTCAAGCCAGCTGAGGACAAACAGGGCCTCTGTAACCTCCATCCCCAGGTAACAAGGTGCCTTTTCTTCTTCTTCTCCTTCTTCCCCTCCCACAGCCTCCACCTACAAGCACAGACTACATAAGAGGAGCGCAAGGACTCGATCAAGGACCAATGGAGGAATGGCGCAGAGACCCACCCATTAAAGAAGAGACAGAGAGAGGAGATAAGAGAGAGAGAGAGATTTTATGGAACAGTTATATTAACAGATTCGATTTCTTCTTGTTGCTTTTTTGTTGTTGTTATATAAGGGGGGAAATATATTAAAGAAAAATCCACCTTGTGCATATGTAAAAAGAGAGAGACAGAGAGAGAAACTTTTGCAAAACAGCAAAGCAAAAGCTTTTTGCTTTTTTTTTTACTAACCGTCTGGATCCAATTATCTTTGTGCCTTTTCGGGGAAGGGGATGGAGAGGGTCGCAAGAGGGTGAGGGTTAAGTTAAATAATAAAGAAGATTTGCTATTTTTTTGTGGGGGAGGTCCTGGTTTTATTCACAGGCCATGTAATTATTTAATCTGCAGGGTGGACAAGACTCTCTCTTTTTCTTTTTCTTTTGTAAGCTGTTGTGTTTCTCCTTCCCTGCCCCACTCTGCTTCTTCCCACTGTTGCAGCTTGCCTTGTAGGGTTCAGAGGGAGCCACTGGGAATGTGTAAATCGAGAGAGAGAGAGACAGAGAGAGAGAGATCAAATGGGCTGAATCTTTTCAATGAGAAAGGAATGAAAAAGAGGATTTCCGCCTCTCCCAGGGAGGTGGGGGAAACAGCCATTGCTCGTTTGGAAATGTCAATTCTTTTAAATAAATGCAAAATGTAAAATAATGTGTGGAGGCTGAAATTAACCAGAACATCAGACCAGCCAGAGTGGCATTCATATAAAGAACAAAGGGCAGAGTTAAAAGCTGGACCTCTGAGGCTGTGTTAGTTCTTGTCAGTTTCCAGCTACTCTCGGCCAATTTCTCCTCCCCTCCAATTTTATTTTATTTTATCTCTAAAGTTGTGTGAAGGAAATGAGAGAGTAAATGACTGGAGCAACAAAATTCAGGTCTTGTTACTGACAATCGGCAAGCCAGCTTCATATATACACCTATGAATCAACCTTAGTGGGTCGTCCCAGAGATTCTCCCTCAAGTCCCAACATGCTGAACGCACAGAGGCAATATCTGTTTTCAGCCGCTGTGTGAATGAATGTAACCACTTTGTAAGCTGCTCGTCTGTATCATCCTGTCAGGTGTTGATCATTGGGCCACACTCTTGGTTCCCCAGAATTTTGTTGAAAGAAAAGTGTAGTTGAAACAATACTTGACAAGAAGTTACAGAGGTGCAACTTGTGGTCAGTTACCATGTTGGTCAGTGGTCATCTGTATTAGCTTCCTAGCTCAAGTCAAATGCTGTTGCGAAGTTCTTAAGCAGGGCACAGGAAGCTGTCGTACCCAGGTGGGCCATAGGTCCATCAAGCACAGCGTTGTCTATATCAGAGTTACCCAAACTTGGGTCTCTAGCTGTTTTGGGTACTACGATTCCCATCATCCCTGACCACTGGTCCAGCTAGTTCAACAGCAGCTGGAGACCCAAATTTGGGAAACTCTGGTACAAGCATAGAATCATAGAGCTGAAAGGGACCCTAAGGATCATCTTGATCCAACCCCCTATCCCATAAAGGGATTGAACTTGCAACCTTGACATTATCAGCACCATGCTCTAACCAACTGAGCTATCCAGGCTGGTCTACACTGACTGGCAGGAACAGCTTTCGAAGATTTCAGCCCAGGGCTTTCCCCAGCCCTACATGGAGATGCAAGGGATTGAAACTGGGGCCTTCTGCACTCAAAGCATATGTTCTCCCACTGAGCCATGGCCCTTCAGTTCAAAGCATGATAGCATCCTCAGCATCGGTAACCAAAGATAGACTTCCTCTGTCTATTGAGGCTCCCCCTCGTTTTTAGCTACCATGATTGTCATCTGCCCCATAAAACTGTCTAATCTAATAAAAAAGTGGGGGAAATAATACCCAAAACTTCTAGTCAAATTTATTCTGGATGATGAGCAGGTCCATGAATTATATGCATCTCTTCATGCAAATATGTGGGGCAGTATCCAATGCAGAGCTAAATTAAAGCCAATTAGTGACCAACTTGTTCCTCTGGAAAAATGTTTTGTCCCAGCAGGACGTTGTGTTGTGCGAGAGAATGCACCAGCAAGTGGCTGGTAGCTTTGCTGCACAATAGATTGTGCAATCTGTTGCACAATTGAGTTTCTGGTTGTGCAGTTGTTTCCTGCAGTGGAAGACATACAGAGTTGGAAGGGACACCATCTAGTCCAACCCCATGCAGCACAGGAATCCTTTGCCCAATGTGGGGCTCAAATCCACGACCCTGAGATTAAGAGTCTTATGCTCTGCTATCTGAGCTAACCCGGTTGTGCTGAATTAAAGCTCGCCCTTGCACTGGGACCGAGAACACGGGATACAGACAATGGCTACTTCACATTTAACCCCTGTCTCTAAGCAGCTCAAGGGACATGGGTGGCGCTGTGGGTTAAACCACAGAGCCTAGGACTTGCCGATCAGAAGGTTGGCGGTTCGAATCCCCGCGACAGGGGGAGCTCCCATTGCTCGGTCCCTGCTCCTGCCAACCTAGCAGTTCAAAAGCAGGTCATAGTGCAAGTAGATAAATAGGTACCACTCCAGCGGGAAGGTAATTGGCGTTTCCGTGAGCTGCTCTGGTTCACCAGAAGCGGCTTAGTCATGCTGGCCACATGACCCGGAAGCCGTACGCCGGCTCCCTCGGCCAATAAAGCAAGATGAGCGCCGCAACCCCAGAGTCGGACATGACTGGACCTAATGGTCAGGGGTCCCTTTACCTTTACTAAGCAGCTCAGGATAGCGGACGAGGGTCCATGCCGTTTTATCCTCACAACAACCTTGCGAGGTGGGTTTCACTTCCCTCTGTTTGTTCCGAATCTGCTGCCAGTCATTTCATTGGCTTATTTCCCCTGTCAGAGTAATGCTTGAATTATGCAGAGGGGGGCAGAAAGGTTGTGGCGTCCTTCGTGAAGTCTACAAAGTCCATCCTTGAATTTCTCTACTTTTAGCCAAATTGTGATACAAACATCCCACCCCGCTTGCCATAGCTTTCTAAAAAAACAAACAATGGTGTTCAGGAGCTGGCACAAAACAGTACGGGGGCTGAGCCCCCTCTGGCCTGCGTGTAATTTGAGCCACAGAGTCACTCAGCTGACAACATCATGGGTTTGTTTCTTCGGCCGTCTTCTCCCTGCTTTCCTGAGTGCATCTTAAAGATGCAAGTAGAGGACATAGAAATATATCTATAACGCAACTTCATAAGCCTGTGTCCCCCCACCATGGCTGTTTCCTACCCCCCTCCCCCAGGACATATGGAAAAGCAGCTCCCATCCTGAGATGGCGCTCTCTCAAGGGGGACTGTGCCGGGCACCTGAGTTCCCTGCACCTATTTATATATGTATTTTTAAAAGCATAATGGTAATAATTATTGAAAACAAAGAGAAAACTGGTCATTTTTACAATAATTTAAATGGACTCGCCAATGTCTCAAGGATGCTGGTAGGAGCCTGGCTTTTGATGTGTGTTCTGTTTTCAAAGTGGGGGGGTGGGAATGGTCTGGGGGTGGGGGGGTGTGGAATGAAGCAAAGAAGAGCTTGCCTGATTTTTTTGTTTTCTGTAAAAAGCAAAAAAAAAAAAAAAAAAGAGGTAGGAAGAAACCCAACCCAGAATATTTTCTTCTTCCTTCTTCCCTCCTTTTTTTTTTCCAGGGCTGGGGGGTGTTTAACTCTTATGCATAAAATGCAAGATTCAAAATTAAAACAGCTATCGGCGCTGTTGTGAACCCTGTAAAATAAAAGTTTGTTGTATTTTACCCTTGTGGAGGTGCTGGTTGCATGCTGTGTGTGTGTGTGTTCTGTGTGTGTGTGCATTTGGGGACACTTGTGCACACATCGTCGCAGATCAGAAGCCACGTTACAGATCAAAGGGGTCATGTCAAAAGCACAGTGGTGGAGTTTCGGGACTGTAAAGAAAGTTATGTATTGATCAGGCCAAGGCAAAGGCATCCAGTATAGACTGCAATCACTCCCAGCCTCAAGCAATGCAGGGCTGCTCTGCAGGAAAACAGGAAGCTGCCTTTCGTCAGGTCAGAATAATTCTCCACTGAGCTCAGTATTGCCTACTCGGACTGGCAGCTGCTCTCCAGGATCCCAGGAAGATGTGCTTCATGTGACTTCCTTCCTGGGGCTTTTTAACCCCTTACATGAGGGATCAGGCACATGTAGCTAGACTACAACTCACACCATTCCAGACCACTGGGCATGCTGGCTGGGAGTCTGATAGGAGTTGTGTTTAGTTGTATTGCTTTTTAAACCTATCTTAGTTGTTTTATTGCATATCATCTCAAAATTTATATGAAAGGTGATTCATAAATGCATAAGCTAATAAATGTGAAATGAATAAGTAACTGGAGGTGTCAGGGAATAATCTTAGATCCTCCTTCAGGCAAAATAAGTGATCTGCTGCTGAGATATGACCCTGTATTGAGATGGGCAAACATACAGGCATATTGTCTGTTCAAGCACGGCAGGTGTCATAAGTACAGTGGTACCTCGGGTTACATACGCTTCAGGTTACAGACTCCGCTAACCCAGAAATAGTGCTTCAGGTTAAGAACTTTGCTTCAGAATGAGAACAGAAATCGTGCTCTGGCGGCACGGCAGCAGCAGGAGGCCCCATTACCTAAAGTGGTGCTTCAGGTTAAGAACAGTTTCAGGTTAAGTACAGACCTCCGGAATGAATTAAGTACTTAACCCGAGGTACCACTGTACTGTCATAAGCAGTTCAGTTGGGCCTTTGCTGTTTCCCCAACTTTTGTAACTGCCCAAAGCAGTCTCCTGCTATCTTTTGGGGGGGACAAATTTGATTCAGTGTACATTTAATGGCACTCCTACCAGATTTGCAGCTTCCAAAGCAATGCAGAAAGCCATCCCTCAAAATCTGCATGAATTTTGCAATGCAGGTCTCCAGTCAAGCAATGTGTCCAAAAATGTAGACACTAGGGTAATACACGCTTTAAAAGGCATATATTAGTGACAGTAACATAGAGACGTGCATTGCATTGTGGGAAATTGCTTTGCAAAATTACATAGAAAAATGTGGGTATTAGGAGAAATTCACAGAAATTCGCAGTAAAATGCTGGTGAATTTTCATGAGGATTTTTTTTTCTTTTTAATTCAAACTAATGTGATAATTGAAAAAGGAGAAACAGAGAGAAACCAAAATTGACAGATTCCTGCATTCCTAGCTCTGTCAGAAAGGAAACTGTTAGGTTGGCAGAAGCTGGGACAGAGCAACGGGAGCTCACCCCATCACGGGGATTCAAACCGTCAACCTTCTGATCAGCAAGCACAAGAGGCTCAGTGGTGTAGACCACAGCACCACCTGCATCCCAGTGCAAGTACAGTGGTACCTCGGGTTACATACGCTTCAGGTTACATACGCTTCAGGTTACAGACTCCGCTGACCCAGAAATAGTACCTCGGGTTAAGAACTTTGCTTCAGGATGAGAACAGAAATTGTGCTCCGGTGGCACGGCAGCAGCGGGAGGCCCCATTAGCTAAAGTGGTGCTTCAGGTTAAGAACAGTTTCAGATTAAGAATGGACCTCCGGAACGAATTAAGTACTTAACCCAAGGTACCACTGTAGATAAATAGGTACTGCTGCAGGGGGAAGGTAAACGGCATTTCTGTGCGCTCTGGTTTCTGTCACGGTGTTCCATCACACCAAAAGCAGTTTAGTCATGCTGGCCACATGACCACAAACGCCAGCTCCTGAAAGCAAGATGAGCGCCGCAACCCCAGAGTCGCCTTTGACTGGACTTAACTGTCCAGGGGTCCTTTACCTTTTTTTACCTTACCATAAAGGAAATGTGCATCTCAGCTATCTCAGCTGCCTCTTTCGGGGTTCCATCAGAGTCTATGGTCCATGTGCGCCACATGAATGAACAAAAAGAGCAGTGTGCCCATTGGGTTGTCCTCCTTAAGCATCATTGTGTCATTGCACAGCTCATTACTTACATGTCCCTGTCAGGCTTGCTTCATTATTAACAGAGAAGGAGGAGGCAAACAAACCGCAGGAAAACTTTTTAGAATTCATTACATGAATTGGGAGCTGGATTTTAATTAAATATTTAAGCAGAGAGTTCTTTGATATGCTGTGCAAAGGTAAGCATGGGCTTTTGATTAAATTGTTGGCGCCTACATGAATGCAATTCATTCAGGGTGCCTTCCACCAGGCTCGTAGCCTCTCTCGCGTGCATGTGCACCCACACCGCTATTTCCTTCCTGTTCTTCCTCCCCCCGCCCCATTCCTTGATACATTTCGCTTTTCAAAAACCCCTTTCTATCCCAGATGTTCGTTCCCTCGCCCTCGCCCTTTCACACACAGATGCATACATTCACCGGTGTGTGTTATTTCGGCTACGAAAGCTTTCCCTAACAGTAGAAAGAGGACTTCCAGATCTGGCAGCTTCCACTCACCCCCTGAAAAAATTGTTTAGCGTTTGTTGAACAGATCCTCCAAATCAGGGAGCCACTCCCCTACACACACACACACACAAAGTGCAACAATCTTCCACCAATTCATTGGGTAGTTTTCTTAAGGGTTTTTATTCGCAAACGTCCGAGAAACCCCCAAGTTTGAACAGCAAAACCAAAAGGTGAGGTACACACAAGAATAGAGCACGCAGATGCCAAAGTATGGTAACTTAGAGAGCTTTCCGTAATAGTGGCAAGGTAGTTTCACGTAAGGGTATAAAGGCAGTTCCCAATGTGCCTGTGACGTGGGAGGAGGGCATGGCTAGCCAACAAGAACTAGAACATTCCTACAAAGTGAAGATACACTGCAACGTTTTGCGGCAGGTCCCACTAGTATGCTCTACAGGCCCCCCCAAAAAGGGACATTAACTGAAATACTATATTCATGCATCCTGCTTTCTTTCTTTGAACAAAAGTAGGCACCAGCATGACCAGCAGGATCAGGACCTTGCTACGGGGGAAGAACCCCTTGCCAGAGGTCCTACGTGTGTGTGTGTGTGTGTGTGTGTGTGTGTGTGTGTGTGTGTTTATCTCCAACCTGCAGAGGTAGACTCCTGTGACCCTCCTGATGTTGCTCTGATTCTAGGCATGCTTACTCAGAAGTCAGTCCCTTTCATGGCCCCACCCCTCTTGTCAGGCCACACCCCTCTCTCTAAGCCACACCCCTTCCCAGCCTTGTTTCACGCCCTCGAGTGTTTTTGCCTTGCTGGAATGTGTCACTGAACTCTGATGACGCCGCTTGCTTCTCTGGAACGAAGACAGAAAGGGGCATATGTAGAAACAGGTGTACTGTACAAAGCTATATTTTCCTTCTGGCCCTTCACGGCACTGACAAGAGGTTGCCCAGGGGTGAACATAGCCCTCAGGCTGGAGAGTTTCTCCACCCCATCCTAATCTGTAAACACTGGATTTACTAGGAGGCAAAGCCATTGTGGGGTGAGGAGACCTTATTCTAGTAACTACTGGGAATTTCCCATCGGGACTGGGAATCCTTTGGCAAGATGCAGCGACCACAGTACAGACCCAGCCGAGCACAAGACAGTTTTGCAATCTCATCCATAGATCTCAGCCTGAGCCCATTCCAAAAATCAGATGACCAGACAGAAAGACAACACTAAAACTCAGGAGGGGTTTCTCTACCACTGGATTAGACGGGCAATGGAAGTGGAAGAATCTTAGAATCAGCACCAAGTCCACTCCGAGGCTATTCTGTGGGGCTGTGCAGCATTCCTCCCCTTTTGTTACAAAAATGTAAATAATAAAAAAAACCAAAGCCCAAGAGACACACAAAAAATAAAACATACAATTAAAACTGCCCCCCGAGACTGGCCCTTTAAATAATAAACTCTAGGTGGGCAACAGAAGGATATTGTCCATTGGTGCACAGTGTCCATACATTGGCCTTCCTTCAGCTCATCTTGTAACAGTAGACTCCAAACTTGCCAACTTTGGGGAAGCCAAAGCTTCTGACCCCAGGTTCCGGGGGACCACAGTTGGGCCGGGGCGAAGTGATGGGGTAGCGCACACTAGCATCAGCCAACCAGCCGGCATCACAACGGTCCAAATTAGAGAGCTTCCATGCTGAATAAAGTTGGCCCACCTTGGCAATCTCAGCCCCATCGTCCTGGCATGCTTGCTTGGCTTCCTCCAAGGTGAGCTGCTCGCGGCCAGAGAGATAGTAAACCGTTCCTGTTGGGAAGGGGGCAGAGAAAGAGTTATGGAGCAATGCAGGAAAATCCCAAAAGAGATCCACTTACAGATACATGTCCCGCTCTTTTTTTCCTGTTTAGTTTATTTGGGTTACACTGGATGCTAAGTCCTGCTCAGAAATGACTCATTGAAGTTAATGAGGATGACCACCCTGGGTTCATTCATTTCAGTGGGTCTAATCTGACTATGTAAGAAGGCTGTTGGGTCAGGCCAATGGTCCATCTAGTCCAGCATCCTCTTCTTGCAATGGCCAAGCAGATGCCACAAGCATGACCCCAAGCACAAAGTCCTCTCCCTTCCTGTGGATTCCAGCAGCCGGCATTCAGAAGCATCGCTGCTTCCGACTGTGGAGCCAGAGCATATCCAACATGGCTAGTCGCCATCGATAGCCCTCTCCTCCATGAATTTCTTTAGTCCTCTAGGACTAGCATAGGGATGCGGGTGGCACTGTGGGTTAAACCACAGAGCCTAGGGCTTGCTGATCAGAAGGTCGGCGGTTTGAATCCCCACGACGGGGTGAGCTCCCATTGCTCGGTCCCTGCTCCTGCCAACCTAGCAGTTCAAAAGTATGAAGTGCAAGTAGATAAATAGGTACCGCTCCAGCAGGAAGGTAAACGGTGTTTCCATGCGCTGCTCTGGTTTGCCAGAAGTGGCTTAATCCTGCTGACCACATGACCCAGAAGCTGTACGCCAGCTCCCTTGGCCAATAAAGCAAGAAGAGAGCCGCAACCCCAGAGTTGTTCACGACTGGACCTAATAGCCAGGGGTCCCTTTACATTTACCTTTAGGACTAGCATTGGCTATCACCTTGGGTTTGCAGACCCCAAACAATGGTCGTTCTACCCGGACACTGAGGTCCAGCACCGAGGGCCTTCTGGCGGTTCCCTCACTGCGAGAAGCCAAGTTACAGGGAACCAGGCAGAGGGCCTTCTCGGTAGTGGCGCCCTCCCTGTGGAACGCCCTCCCACCAGATGTCAAAGAGAACAACAACTACCAGACTTTTAGAAGACATCTGAAGGCAGCCCTGTTTAGGGAAGCTTTTAATGTTTGATGTATCACAGTATTTTAATATTCTTTTGGAAGCCGCCCAGAGTGGCTGGGGAAACCCAGCCAGATGGGCGGGGTATAAATAAATAAATCATCATCATCATCATCATCATCATCATCATCATATGGTAAAGCAGGAGTCACCAGTCTTTTGCAAGCCAGAGAAAATGTTGTGGGCGCTATACATGTGCTACAACCATGCATGCACCACACTACACAAAGCACACACCCCCATGCACCACAAGGACATACGCCAGCGTGGCCTAATGGTTAGCATGTTGGACTAGGACCTAGGAGAGCAGGGTTCGAATCTCCACTCACTGGGTGACCTTGGGCCGGCCACCATCTCTTAGCCTAACCTACCTCACAGGGCTGTTGTGAGGATGAAATGGGGAAGAGGGGAACCATGTACACCCCCCTGAGATCCTTGGAAAAGTGATATATAAATGTAATAAATAAAAACAAACAAATAAAAATACGCTCTCACTCCTCCTCTTCTTCCCTTCCCTACTCCCTAGTTACCCTTTAGCATTAGCTTTCTGCTAGCATAATTGGGGAGTTTAGAAGGATGTTGTTCTTTCTTGGAGATTATACTGTGGAGAGAAGATTCTGCTTCTTTCAAGCCTAATTATAGCTATGGAGAATCTGATCCCTCCCACGGTAGCTGCTAAGAAGCAGAGAAACAATTAAAAGTTCTTACCACGTAATTTATTAATATTCACAGGAAGAGACAAAGGAATGCAGTCTTCCCTAATAATGGCAAATAAAGTCCCACCCCCTATGTCTCTATTATATGTCACCCCTGCGTTGGCTAATCTGAGCTTTCTGCTTCTGAGCTCTCTGTTCTCCTACTCTCAAAGCCCGCCTGGTCCTGGGAAAGGGGGAATCAGGAATGCTTTCCAAAGACATTGAGTCTGTCAGTGTCAGCTTCATTCCAGAGCTGACAGAGGCTGGGAATCAAAGCAGGCAAAGGGAGATAAGGACACTGGAATGTGAGATGCAATATGAGAGAGAGGAGGGGCAGCCGAGTGGCATAGCTTCAGAGAACAGAGAGCAGGTAGCAGATAGCAAAGATCCAAATACCAATCTTAGCTCAGAGACAGAAGGGGAGAGGCCGAGAATAGCTAGCCCAAAAACTCGAAGGCACGAAAAGGTCAGTGAGAGGAGGGGGAAAGAGCGGAAGCGAAAGGGTTTTTCCCCCTGTTGGAAGAAGAGGAAAGGGCGAAGTTTAGACTCAGCAACTGCAAACTTGGAGTCAGACACGGAGTGAAGGAGCTCCGGAGTGATTTATGTGTGTGAGCAATAAACCTGAGATAATTACTGCCGGTGTCTCGCCTCTGTGGGAGACCCAAGCCATTACAGTCAGCTGTCTCTCCCCTTGTGCTGCTTCTTCTTGCTGTTCCTTTTCCAAAATTTCCCAGTTTCTCCCCTCTGCAGCCTCTGAACTATGGCCTTCTGCAAACCGCTGTTCTAAATCTATACTGTCCTGTTCTCAGGAAGGTTCAGGAGAAGGGGGGGTGGTACCCACCGTTCCTCCTCAGTCCAGTCCCTGACACAAGGGGGGGGGACCCTAAAGGTGTCAGGTAAGCCTCTTTGAGCACATGTCTGCTTGTGAGAGCCATGCTGGTAGCCCATGCAGGACAGGGTTATCAAGACAACTACAGCACAGAGGAGAAAACACAGCCTAGGGGAACACAAATTGTGCTTTTCAGTACCGAAGTCCATGAACAGTTACAGGGAGTTAAATGGAGAATTTAGACTCCAGAACTCATCTTCCCTTTAATGATTGCTCTTTGTAGTATGAATAAAAAGCATACTCAACGCAGCACACAGCATTTACAGTATTTCATTAAAACCCATCAAATGCAAAAGCGAAAGGAAAGCTACCCAAATCCATTAACTACCGTAAAATGAAGCTCAGGGTGAAACAATCAACAGGAGTGAGATGAATTCCAACCCCAGCTGAAAGCCAGGTGACGGTTTTAAAAGCTCAGATGAGAGGGAGCCAACCTAGACTTATCTTGGGTAGGGATTCTGCAGGCTGGGCGCCTCTAAGAGTAGCAGGATGCATAACAAGGTTTGTGATGTTGAACTGAATGAGAGGTTTAGCTGTATATAAAAGGTCCCAAGTTCCACATCAAGGACATCTCCAGCTTGGCCAGAAAGGTCAATTGCCTGTAACTCAGGAGAACGGCTGCAGGTCAGAGTAAACAGAATCAAGCTAGATGGATCGAGTCCCAATCAGCAGCCTAGAGCAGGCATAGGCAAACTCGGCCCTCCAGATGTTTTTGGGACTATAACTCCCGTGATCCCTAGCTAACAGGACCAGTGGCAGGGGATTATGGGAACTGTAGTCCCAAAACATATGAATGGCCGAGTTTGCCTATGCCTGGCCTAGAGACTGTAGTTTGAACTAACGATAGTCCTCAAAGGCAGTCCCATGCTCGGTGCATCACAGTATTATTATTATTATTAAATTGAATTTATATTTATTGAATTTATATACCGCCCAGGGGTCTCAGGGCAGTTCACAGAATAAATTCAAGATATAAAACCACAAAATACCTAATAAAAATAAAAACAACAACCCAATAGCCCCCCCTCAAAAAAAAACATTTTAAAAGGGCAGGGGATCTAAATCAGATCAACCAAAGGCCTGGTTGAAAAGGAATGTTTTTGCCTGGTGGTTAAAGGTGTCTAATGAAGGCACCAGGCAAACTTCCTTGGAGAGAGCATTCCACAGATAGGGAGCCACTGCAGGGAAGGCCCATTTTCGTGATGCCACCTTCCGGACCTCTCGAGGAGGCAGCACACGAAGGAGGGCCTCAGAAGATGATCTCAGGGTCCGGGCAGGTTCATATGGAAAGAGGCCAGAAAATCGGAAATCGCCAGAGTGGGAACATATGGCCAGGCCAAAGGGGACATGCCCAGCCCCACCATCTTCCCATCCCTCCTTTAAAGTAGCCTGCCTGGTGAACGATGGCAGAGAACCACTCACCTTTCAGAGCAGAAGAGAAACAGAAGACGTCGAAATGATGGAGGTTCTTGTGGCGCTCTCCATAGTTCCGGAGGCCAGGGGCCATGTGCTTCCCTCCACAGGGCTCCCGTGGCACAGTGATGGGGTACTGGGCTGTGCCGTCCGTCAGCCAGCCTGCATTACACCAGTCAAGGCCCTCCATCCAGGACTTAAAGAGCTGCTCAAAGGAGGCCATCATGGCATCCTGGTCCTCGCAGGTCTTCTTGGCCTCATGGAAGTTGAGCTTGTAGCGCCCACGTTGAGGCTGGTAAGGGAACACCACCCCTGGGGAAAAGAAAGTTGCCGAGTGAGTACAGGAGGAAGGATCACTTACTGAGGTGTGAGGAACCTATGGCCTTCAGAAGTTGCTGGACTCCAGGCTCCCATCAGCACCAGCCAGCTAGGCCAACAGTCAGGGGTTGTCAGGGACTGGGCAGAGGAGGAATGGTGGAGACTGCCTACCCATCCTGACCTTTCCAGGGAGGAGGAAGAGGAAGACAGTACAGATTCACAACAGGGGTTTGAGGGAAGTCACAGCTCAGAGGCAGATGATGAAGAAGAAGAGTTTGGATTTGATATCCCACTTTATCACTACCTGAAGGAGTCTCAAAGTGGCTAACATTCTCCTTTCCCTTCCTCCCCCACAACAAACACTCTGTGAGGTGAGTGGGGCTGAGAGACTTGAAGAAGTGTGACTAGCCCAAGGTCACCCAGCAGCTGCATGTGGAGGAGCGGAGACGCGAACCCGGTTCCCCAGATTACGAATCTACCGCTCCTAACCACTACACCAAACTGAGGGGGAAAGCTGGGAAATCATGAGAGAACCAGAGCAACACCTGGCTGACATGTTGTCACCAGAAAGCATTCCAGGCCCTCCATATCCCAGAACCTGGCGAGCCTTAAAAGTAGGAGAGCAAAGAGCTCAAAGTGCACATTGCAGCACCCGTAGAAGTGACGAATGAGGAAGTGGGAGAGGCAGGGGGTGGAGATTCACTCAGGACAATGCCATTATCCAAGAGGCTAGGTTCTAGAGCCTCTCTCTGTAAAGTTTGAAATAAGAAAGGACAGTAAGAAACTTTCCCTTGTCTTTATACTGTCCTGGGCAACCAGCCAGCAGCTGCTGACAGCATCCTGACAGGGATGTTGGGAGCTGCAAGCCTGCAGCATCTGAACTACACATTTATAGCAGTCATGGGTTCCCAGTCATTTGTTAAGGGTGCTGAGAGTTGTTAGGAGGCCCCTATTGCCTTCTGAGAGCTCCGATCCCCAAAGCAGTTTTAACAAGCAGTCCCTCTTGCCAGGAAACTCTGGGAATTGTATCTCTGAGTTTCTGTCCCCAAGAGAGGTGCACACAAGGCCTTTGGCTTCTTGTGAATTGGTGCAAAAGAACATTTAGACAAGTCTAAACAAAAACTGGGACACAAATTTTCATGGCCCTCTATGGTGTCTCGTTCACCAGATGTACTGAGTGTTAACTCTGGAAGTATGGTGCTGGAAGAGACTCTTGAGGGTCCCGTGGACTGCAAGAAAATCAAACATCTTAAAAAGCAGAGACATCACTTTGCCGACAAAGGTCCGTATAGTTAAAGCTATGGTTTTCCCAGTAGTGATGTATGGAAGTGAGAGCTGGACCATAAAGAAGGCTGATCGCCAAAGAATTGATGCTTTTGAATTATGGTGCTGGAGGAGACTCTTGAGAGTCCCATGGACTGCAAGAAGATCAAACCTCTCCATTCTTAAGGAAATCAGCCCTGAGTGCTCACGTGAAGGACAGATCCTGAAGATGAGGCTCCAATACTTTGGGCACCTCATGAGAAGAGAAGACTCCCTGGAAAAGACCCTGATGTTGGGAAAGATGGAGGGCACTAGGAGAAGGGGACGACAGAGGACGAGATGGTTGGACAGTGTTCTCGAAGCTACCAGCATGAGTTTGACCAAATTGCGGGAGGCAGTGGAAGACAGGAGTGCCTGGCGTGCTCTGGTCCATGGGGTCACAAAGAGTCAGACACAACTAAACAACAACAACTGGAAGTGTATGCTCAATTCTGACCAAACTAAACTTACTAGAGCAAAATATAGAGCAGGAGGGGTCTCGATGTGAAATATATTGGTGTTATTTTCAACTCTCCTACCCCACTAGTGAGCTTTATGGATAAAGAGGGATTTGCCCTCATGTAGGGTTGCCATATTTCAAAAAGTGAAAAACAAGACACAAAAGTTGTTGAGTTTTTTGGTTTTTTTCTCCGGGAGGTGGGGGGTGGGCAGAGTGATGTTCTGATTTTTTTGTTCGTTATTTTCAACAGACAAATCCTGGATATGTCCAGGAGTTCCCCTATAGCTTCTTGTTTGCCACTATGGGATCTGGGATGCTAAACTAGGTAGGTCTTTGTTCTAATTTGTTGGTCGATTAATCATTATAATAACAAAGCTAAAGTAGGCTTCGTTGCGAACCCACACAGTACAATGGTTTTAAAAAGAGAAAGAAAGCTCATCTTTCAGTCCATTTAGTCAAACAACATACTTCCTGGCATCACAGAAATATATAATCACAGGATGGGCTCCTCACATGGGGAGGGGAAAAATGCTTAATGTATTCCCACAGAGCCTTTCATCTTGGATGAAAGAAGAAAGAATTTAAAAAAAAACTGAGAAAAATGACAGGCTACTGGTGACCTCTGGTGGCCAGAAATAGATATATACTTGGCAGTTCTGGTAAGTGCCTCCAGACTTCTTAGAAAATCCCAAGGATTCTACCTGCACAAAGGTGGAGTCCTGTTTATTAGGAAGCGGGAAAAGGACAGTTTCATGGGTGTAGCCAAGGGGCACAAATATTATTGCAAAGCATTGAAAGTACTCAGTTATCTGAGGTCCCGGCCCCCACAGCTAGCAGAAGCCATCCCCGCACAATGTCCTATTTACAGGGTATTTTTACCTGTGATTTCCCTAGAAAAACTCAGCAAGTTTGATTTCCTTAAAAAAAATCTTTCTCTCCCCCTACCCACTCAAAAAAACCCAAAAATCCCGGTTACGCTCATGAACAGTTTCATTCATGTTTCCAAATAAAATTTGAGAGAGTGATCCAGGAACGTTCAGTTTGCCATCTGCTTTGTGGCTTCTATCTCATGCTGCTGATGGTTAGGAAGATTCATCAAGCATCCATAGTATTAAGTTGCTTGGGCAGTCTAGCATCAGAATGTTAAGTGGGGGAGCATCCATCACACCAATAGTGCTGTGTAAGTACAGTGGTGCCTCGCAAGACGAAAAGAATCCGTTCTGTGATTCTCTTCGTCTAGCGGTTTTTTCGTCTTGCGAAGCAAGCCCATTGACGGATTAGCGGATTAGCGCTATTAGTGCTTTTAGCGGCTTATCGGCTTATCGGATCAGCTGATAAGCGGCTTAGAAAAGGGGGGAGGGGAAAAAACCCGCAGGAACTCGCAAGACATTTTCGTCTTGCGAAGCAAGCCCATAGGAGATTTGTTTTGCGAAGCACCTCCAAAACGGAAAACTCTTTCGTCTAGCGAGTTTTCCGTCTTGTGAGGCATTCGTCTTGCGGGGCACCACTGTATGGGATTTCATTTTATTTTATTTTTCTGAACTATTGATCACCTTCCACATATATGTCCCAAGATTATGTACAAATCATAATAAAAACAGCAAAAAAAAAAAAACAGTTAAAAAGAGCAAGTGATTTTTTTAAGCCCACCCAGGTATTTAGAAAGCTAGTGTGTGTTTAAACCTGTTTTTAGCTTATTGTTTATCTTGATTTTTTGAAAGCTTCTAATTATTGTTGCTAACTCTGCTTATGGATAATTTTACTGTATCATTTTTTTCTTGAGGTTTGTTTGTTTGGTTGGTTGGTTGGTTGGTTGGTTGGTTGGTTGTTGTTGCTGTTTTACAATCAAGCAGCGTATAAATTTTATGAAATAAATTAAATAAGTAAATAAAAACAAGACAAAGTAGACACCCATGGCTGAGACCAATTCATTCAGCATTTCAGAACAAAACAAATGAAAAGTTTTCAGTTGTTTCCCAGAAAGTACAGCTAGCGAGTACCGGTTGTTATTTCAACAGGAATAGTATTCCAGAGAACAGGGGCAACCATACTAAAAGCCCAGCACAGAGTTACTGCAGAACAGGCTTCTGAGATCTCTGGCTTTTCCATCCTGTCCTTCTCTCTTTACTTCCTCTCCATCTCCAGTTTGAATCATTTGTCCTACTCTTTTCTGCTAAGAAAGGAAATATATGCTAACCTGCTTAAGTTGCATTATCTAAAATAGTGGTGGGGGACCTTAGTTTCTTTTTCCGTAATCCACAGACCATTAACACATTGCAAAATCAGTTGACAATGACAAATGATAGCACAAATTAAAATATACATAATACAGCTTTAAAAACACAAAATTAAAATATTAGACACTGTATGTGAGAGAGAGGGGGGATGGGGGAGATCAGATCTCAATTAGAGCAGGAAAAAGTGGGACACGCAAACAAAATATCTGTTTTAAACTGATTGCAGAGAGAGAGAGAATGTATACGTCAAGCAATTGTTAAAGAGGTCTAATGAAGATATCTGTATTCAAGAACTTTGCCACTTGCTCTGTAACTGCATTGGGGCCCCAATAAGTCAAAGTGATCTGATGACACACAGAGGAGCAAATAATAGGATATATTAGATCTTTCCCAGTCCCTTAAGAAAAACTACAACAGAAAAGTACATGCAAGATAGATGCCCCTTCAGCATTGTTGCAACAGGCAGCATCTGTTGTTCTTTGGGGTTTTATTAAATCTGCCATGGAATAGATTAGAGGGGAGAACATTGAGCCTTACCAGAGAGGAAGCTTCCCTGTATTTATGGAAGATTAACCATCCCAGAAGGGATGCAGGTGGCGCTGTGGGTTAAACCACAGAGCCTAGGACTTGCCAATCAGAAGGTCGGTGGTTCGAATCCCCGCGACGGGGTGCGCTCCCATTGCTCGGTCCCTGCTCCTGCCAACCTAGTAGTTTCAAAGCACATCAAAGTGCAAGTAAATAAATAGGTACCGCTCTGGTGGGAAGGTAAACGGCGTTTCTGTGTGCTGCTCTGGTTCGCCAGAAGCGGCTTAGTCCTGCTGGCCACATGTCCCAGAAGCTGTACGCCGGCTCCCTCGGCCAATAAAGTGAGATGAGCGCCGCAACCCCAGAGTCGGTCATGACTGGACCTAATGGTCAGGGGTCCTTTTACCTTTACCTTAACCATCCCAGGCATGGCATTCTGTCTTTACAGCAGGGGTGTGATTTCCCAGTGACTGGGGAGAACAAGTCTTCATGCACCCTAAAGTTCTGGGAGATCAGAGACTTAACCATTGGTTTGGCTCCCTTTAATTCCCTGCTTAGCAGGTATGAGGGTGAAAGAGCAACTGAGCTAACTTTATGCACCGCAGCCTTCAACCAAGGTGATTCGAAAGAATCAAACATGGTCTTGGAGACGAATGAACTGGGAGCGAGCACAAAGCAACAACAGAGCCACAAATGGATGGAATCAATCCACAAAAAGCACCCCCAATGAATTCAAGCCAACTTCCAGTTTAAGAGTAGCTCCAGAAACCCACCTGGGAACCCAAAATATTAGGCTAAGGGGAAAGTTTGAACTTACGGTAAGCAAACCAAATTGGTGCCCCAGAAAGAATCTGGGAAACAATTCTGGCTCTATAAAGCCAAGATAGCTACTGGAAGGGGGGGAGGAAATCCACCCTTTGTGGCAGAGGAGATGTGAATTTTCTTATGCTTTGATCCAGGTGGATATTTCCCATACCTTCCTGCCTATATCTTCATAATACCATACGCCCAGATATTGATACAAACCATTGTCAGCCTGAGGGACTTGTGGGCAACCTTAACAGGGGCCACATGCCATTGGTGGGTGGAGCCAGAGGCAAAAGTGGGAGGAGCAACGCATATTCATTTTAGCTTTGTAGAGCAGCCTACACAGGCACACACTATCTTTCTATCCTCCATAGGTAAAGGGACCCCTAACCATTAGGTTCAGTCGTGGCCGACTCTGGGGTTGTGGCGCTCATCTCGCTTTATTGGCCGAGGAAGCCGGCGTGCAGCTTCCGGGTCATGTGGCCAACATGACTAAGCCGCTTCTGGTGAACCAGAGCAGTGCATGGAAACACCGTTTACCTTCCCGCTGGAGCGGTACCTATTTATCTACTTGCACTTTGACGTGCTTTCGAACTGCTAGGTTGGCAGGAGCAGGGAACGAGCAATGAGAGCTCACTCCATTGCAGGGATTCAAACCGCTGACCTTCTGATCAGCAAGTCCTAGGCTCTGTGGTTTAACCCACAGCGCCACCCACATCTATCCTCCATACAGGCAAGCAAAAGGCAGGATTCAAGAACACTCCTGGAAGGTGCAAAGCAGAGCGAGGCAGCGGCATGGTCTGGGGAGAGTACCGAGGTCTAGATAGAGAGGCTTGGAGGGCTGGATTTGGCCCCAGGCCTCAGCTTCCTCCCCACCGCAATCCAGAATATTTCAGAATTTAGTTTGAAGTTGGATTATGATTTTTAAAATGGCCACTGAATGCACCATCCCACTCACCTTGGAGCGCTAGCTCCACAACTGCGCTCTCATCTTCCAGGCCATCGATGACCTCGCAGCGGTACTTGCCAGCGTCGTGCAGGCGCAAGTCATCGATCACCAGGGACGCTTCCTGGTCAGGCGCCTGCTGCAGGGTCGTGCGCCCCCGGAACCCCCCAAAGCTCCGCTGCTTCAACCCAGACGCCACCAGCACATCCTGATCTTTGGTGTTGTCCTCCCGCAGCTTGGACCACTTGACGCGGATCTTCCGCGGGATGTCCAGCTTGGGCACATAATGATAGCGGCAGGGCAGCACGGCGCTGGCGCCACGGTAGGCATAGATGGCATCCGGGGAAGTCTCGACCATCAGCCTTACAGCACGGAATTGAACTGCAGGGGTTGAAAAACAGGGTATGAAATACAGTGGTGCCTTGGTTCTCAAACGCCTTGGTTCTCAAACGCCGAAAACCCGGTAGTAAGTGTTCTAGTTTCCAAACATTTTCTGGAAGCCAAACGTCAGATTCGGCTGTCGGCTATTGTTTCCGGGGCACCTGCGCCAATCAGAAGCTGCGCCTTGGTTTTCAAACATTTTGGAAGTCAAACAGACTTCTGGAACAGATTAAGTATGGCACTTTTGAATTTGCTATTTATTTTGCGTTTTTGTTTTTGAGGCGTTTTCTATTACAGTGGTATCTCTAGATGTGTTCCGGAGCCCCGTTTGCATCTAGAAGCAAACGTAACTAGTGATGGCACGTCTGCGCACGCACGCGTCACTTTTCGCTGCTTCTGCACATGCGCGTGATGTCATTTTGAGCGGCTGCGCATGCGCAAGCGGCGAAACCCGGAAGTAACGCAATCCGTTACTTCCGGGTTGCCGCAGAGCGCAACTCGAACATGCTCATCCCGAAGCACATTCAACCCGAGGTATGACTGTAATTTGTTTTTGTGACTGTATGGAGCCCAGTTCAGCTACTGATTGTGTGACTGCGGAAATGGATAAAAGCCCCCCATCCAAACAATGACTACCATCAGTGCAGGAAAGGAAAAAATAATAATTTTAATTTTTATCATCTACAATACTGTCTTATTTATTTTATAGTATATTACATTGGTTATTGCTTTCATTTTATTGATCAATGATCTCATTAGATAGTAAAATTCATGTCTCCCCTCGCCTTACCCACTTTTTTATTATTCTAAAGTAGAATGCCACACGAGCAACGGCATTCACAACCCAAACACTCAAGGTGCCCATTAAGACTGGTAGGGAGGCCTACAGTAGGTGGCGCCAGAGGCAATGCCAAGCAGAGTCAACTCATTCCGGTTTTGCCCTCCCTGCCGAGTACTACAAAGGCAACACCAAAACTTAAGAAAGGGAAACTGACAGCCAGGGACATGCCCTGGACTGGTTATAAATAAGAGGGCAGGAAGATGGACATTGGCTGAGGGCAGAATGAGGCAGCTGGGACAGGGCTCCATTTGCCCCAATGGAGCAACTGCCTCTGGGATTAGGTTCTCATGGCCTGCTTTCCACATCTGTAAAGGTAAGAACACTCCTGCTGGGTCAGTCAAACAGCCCACTTAGTCCAGCATCCTCACGGTGGCCAACTAGATGTCTATGTCAAGGAGCCTTCACAGCAACTGGCAATCAGAGACACATTGTCTCTACAAGTATGAATAGAATCATACAATTGTAGAGTTGGAAGCGACCAGGATTCAACCCCCCTGAATGCAAGAATCTTTTGCCCAATGTAGGGCTCAAAGCCATGACCCTGAGATTAAGAGTCTCGTGCTTTGACCATGTTATGTACTGAGTTGAATAGGATCCAAAAAGCAGCAGTCTGATTGGTCCTAGAACAATGCAGCAGTATGATTGGTCCGCAGGAGCCACCCAATCCAGCTCCAGGTGGAAATGAATCCGCAACCTGATTGGCCTATAGGAGAATCCCAGAATTAGCCAATCACGTGTGACCCATTGTGTAAATAATGTATATAAAGCAGATATTTTGGGGAAACTTTCATTCCTCACTACTATGAGCTGAATAAAGAGCATGAAATCCACACTCGACTCTGAGTATATTTCAGACCAACTGAGCTATTCCAGGTCCTGACTTCTACTGGGTCTGCCACAGCCTTCCAGCCCAACCCAGTTCCTTCAAATTCTCCCTCTTCAGGTGCTGTTTTGCTTTGTTTTTCCCCCTTCCCACTTCTTACCTTCATCGTCAGCCTCTCCTTTGTCACTCATGAACCGGTCATAGTAGAAACCATTGTAGAAAGGGAGGCCGCAGTAGCAGCTGCTCGCCTGCAGCAGCATCACAACCAGCAGGAAAAGCATCACTTGCGGGAGATTGCAGAACAGAAGCCTGTCCATCAAAGGAGGGGAGAGGGGAATTAGCAAACTGGTTAATGCACAGAGACTGTTGTATGTGAGGGAGGCAACTTACACACACACACAAACAGAGAGAGAAAGAGAGAGAAATAAATTTTTAAAAGACAACACTTGCATAAATTTTGCACATACAAATTTGTACGTATAACTCACAATTTAGAAATAATTAATGAAATTTGAAACGGGGGGGGGGGGGAGTGACTCTCACCAGAGCAGGATTGCTGGCAGCCACAGTGACTGCCCAATCTAATGTCCAGTTGCTAAATTAGTGAATACCGTGGTACCTCAGGTTAAGTACTTAATTTGTTCCGGAGGTCCGTTCTTAACCTGAAACTGTTCTTAACCTGAAGCACCACTTTAGCTAATGGGGCCTCCCACTGCCGCCGCGCCGCCAGAGCACGATTTCTGTTCTCATCCTGAAGCAAAGTTCTTAACCTGAAGCACTATTTCTGGGTTAGCGGAGTCTGTAACCTGAAGCGTATGTAACCTGAGGTACCACTGTATACAAAACAACTACAGTTACACGGACTTGCATAGAAGCATGGAATTCTACAATTGGAAGGGACCATGTGGGTCATCTAGTCCAACCCCCTGAAATGCAGGAATCCTTTGCCCAATGTGGGGCTCAAACCCACAACTCTGAGTGTCTGGATGGTGTCAGTGGCTCCCAGCTGGTTGCCCAGGAAAGTATAAAGACAATGGAAAGTTTCTTACCATCCTTTTTTTATTATTTCAATCTTTCCAGAGAGAGGCTCTAGAACCCAGCCTCTTGGATAATGGCGTTGTCCCGAGTGAATCTCCACCCCTCGTCTCTCCCACTTCCTCATTCTTCATTCTCATCGTCTCCTCTGCGGGTGCTGCTAAATGCCCTCTGTCTTTGAGCTCTTTGCTCTCCTACTTTTAAGGCTTGCCAGGTTCTGGGAGATGGAGGGTCTGGAATGCTTTCTAATGACAACGTGTCAGCTGGGTGTTGTTCTGACTCTCCCATGATTCCCCAAATTTCCCCCTCATCTGCCTCTGAGTTGTGACCTCCCTCAAACCCCTGTTGTGAATCTATACTGTCTTCTGTTTCCTCCTTCCTGGAAAGGGTTAGGATGGGGAGCCTGTCTCCACCATTCCTCCTCTGCCCAGTCCCTGACACTGAGATTAAGAGTCTCATGCTCTACTGACTGAGTTATCCTCAGGCCTCACTTCACAAGGCTGGAGCATATGTATACACACACACACACACACACACACACACACACACAACACACACACGTTGCAGACCAAAACACACTTTCCAGGGAGTTAGTGCTAGTGAACTCAGCAGAGCTTACTTTTGTGTTTTGTATTTTTTTATTTTTTTTATTGGTTTTTATTAAATATTACAAGAAAATAAAAAGAAAAAAGAAATAGACTGAAAAATCAATACATAACACTGTAAACACATTTGTCTACGTATTTTCCAACATGCAGACTAGAAAAGAAAAGAGACGAAAGATAAAAGGAAAGAATAAAAGAAAAGGAAAAAAGGAAAAAAAACTTTTCATAATCAATAATACCAAATTTATACTTCAAACATTACAATATATACATCCTAGTTAAAATATTCTAAAAGACACTGCATTCACCACACGTCTCTTAGTTTCTAGTTCACCTTTACATCTATTCTTCAGTCACTTCCTTTCCTTGAGTTCTTTCATAGTCCATCAAATCTTTGTGTTCTCTATACAGTGGTGCCTCGCAAGACGAAATTAATTCCTTCCACAAGTTTTTTCTTCTTGCGAGTTTTTCGTCTTGCGAAGCACGGTTTCCCATAGGAATGCATTGAAAATCAATGAATGCGTTCCTATGGAAACCGCTTACCAGGCTGGCGGTGCGGAGAAAGGCTTTTCTCCCCACCGCAAGCCTTCAGGACAGGTACGGGAACAGAGGGGAAGGGGTGCAGCGCTTCTCCTCTGTTCCCGGGGCTTGCGGTGGGAGGAGGGTTTTTCCTCCCCACCGCCAACATTCAGAACAGCATTCTGAATGTTGGTGGTGGGAAGGAAAACCCTCCTCCCACCGCAAGTCTTCAGGACAGCCATCCGAAGGCTGGCATGGGGAGAAGGGCTTTCCGCCCCACCGCCAGCCTTCGGAGCAGCCTTCCGAAGGCTGGCTCGGGGAGAAGGGCTTTTCTCCCCACCGCCAGCCTTCGGAGGAGCCTTCCAAAGGCTGGCGCGGGGAGAAGGGCTTTCCGCCCCACCGCCAGCCTTCGGAGGAGGTCCGAGGACAGTGGGGAAGACGCGCTGCGCTTCCCCGCTGTCCCGGAGATTTCCCTATGGGCTTTCGTCTTGCGAAGGAAGCCCATAGGGAAATTCGTTTTGCGAAGCGCCTCCAAAACGGAAAACCCTTTCGTCTAGCGGGTTTTCCGTCTTGCGAGGCGTTCGTCTTGCGGGGCACCACTGTATTCTTCACAAGGTTAGTCTAAGCACAAACAAACTTTCGTATTTGAACCCTGCTTGTGTAAATATTCATTTAAGCATTCCCATTGTTTCTATACCGTAGTTTTGGATTTGTGCCTTATTAAATCAGTCAATTTTGCTAACTCCAAATACTCCCATAATTTACTTAACCATTCCCTTTTTGTTGGGATATTATTTCCTTTCCAATAACTGGCTACCAATATTCTCGCTGCTGTTGTTACTAGCAGAGCTTACTTTGGAGTAAACACGCTTAACCTTGCACACGGTTAGTCTGAATCACAGAAGTCTGTGCAGGCTCCCCTCTGACCAACAGAGGGCACTTGATACCCACAAGGTTCCCTGCTTGCTCCTCAGCTCTGGAATTTGACTTCTTGGCCCCCTGCTTAGACAAAAATTTACAACCTATTTGAAACCATCACTGCTGCTGCTTGGAAAAGGAGGGGGCCTTGCAACTCTCCCCTCTTCCAGTCCTCTCCCATCATTGCCACACATACCAGAAAATCCACACACTCAAGCTTTCAAAGAAAGGGTCAGATAGCTCAGTGGCAGAACATCTGCTTTGCGAGTGAGAGAGATCCTGGCATCTCCAGGTAGGGCTGCGATATGACTCCCTGCCTGAAAACCTGGAGAGCTGCTGCCAGCCAGTGTCCAGGCATGGCCAAACTTGGCCCTCCAGCTGTTTTGGGACTACAATTCCCATCATCCCTGACCACTGGTCCTGTTAGCTAGGGATGATGGGAGTTGTAGTCCCAAAACAGAGCTACATGGGCCTTTAGTCTGATTCGGTATAAAACAGCTTTCTTTCTTTTTTGTTAGGGCGTTTATTAATTTTCCAATAAAAACATCCAATTAACATATCAAATCACAATCCAATAAAAAACTAAAATAAAAAAAAAATTAAATTGTCTTCCAAATTATAATCTTGAATTATAATCTTGAAACAGCTTTCAAACTCCCAGTTCATCGCATCTAAGGCTGCTGTCTCAGCCACAGACGTTTTGAAGAGATGTTAAACTCTGCAATCATTAACACACACACAGCAAGATAGCAAACTCGGGTCGTGAGTTATGATTGCTATGTATTTATCTTTTACAGTGGTACCTCAAGTTACATACGCTTCAGGTTACATACGCTTCAGGGTACAGACTCCGCTAACCCAGAAATAATACCTCGGGTTAAGAACTTTGCTTCAGGATGAGAACAGAAATCGTGCTCCGGCGGCACGGCGGCAGCAGGAGGCCCCATTAGCTAAAGTGGTGCTTCAGGTTAAGAACAGTTTCAGGTTAAGAACAGACCTCCGGAACGAATTAAGTACGTAACCAGAAGTACCACTGTATTGCATTTATACCCCACCTGGTTCTTCAAGGAGCTTCAAGGTGGTGCACATGGTTCTCCTCTTCCCCATTTCATCTTCACAGCATCCCTGTGAGGTAGGTTAGACCAAGAGATGGTGACTGGCCCATGGTCACCCAGTGAGGCTCATGCCAGAGTAGGGATCCAGACCCTGGTCTCTCAAGTCCTAGTCTGACACTCTAACCACTACACCACAAAGGGAACTACCGGGAAATAAGGAGGCAGTAGCGGGGTGCTCAGGGGACTCTCCGCCCCTCCATAACTGGCAGAAGTCAAAACATCAGAGAGAAGAAACACCAGCATGCACCTATAGCAGCAAAACTGGACTCCTTCATCTGCCCCAGCTGCAACAAAACATGTCTCTCCTGCATCCATCTCAAAAGACTCAGCAGGCACTATAATTCTTCAAACCGTATGACTTTACTCCCGAAGTCAAACCGTTTATCTGCCATCGTTTCCCAAGACAGATGCCAACAACAACAAAACAATATTGAGAGTGAAAAATTCTATGGGAGTACCGTATTTTTTGCTCTATAAGACTCACTTTTTCCCTCCTAAAAAGTAAGGGGAAATGTGTGTGTGTCTTATGGAGCGAATGCAGGCTGCGCAGCTATCCCAGAAGCCAGAACAGCAAGAGGGATTGCTGCTTTCACTGCGTAGCGATCCCTCTTGCTGCTCTGGCTTCTGAGATTCAGAATATTATTTTTCTTGTTTTCCTCCTCCAAAAACTAGGTGCGTCTTGTGGTCTGGTGCGTCTTATAGAGCGAAAAATACGGTAATTAAAAAAAAACACAAATAGCTCAATGATGTCTCAGCATGCTCAGTGACCACAAACTTCCAAGGGTGAGAGAGGGATGGAAAACCGGGGAGGGGAAACGGAATGGAGTTGACTCCTTCAGAACACTCCACACCGCATTATTTTTATACTGCCGTTAATTATTTCATTGCTTATGCTCCCTTCAACACAAGGTCCCTGGGCAGGCTACAGCAATTTAAAAATGCAATCAGTTTAAAGCAAATATTTTGTTTGCATGTTCCACTTTGTCCTGCTCTATTTTGATCTTCTGTCTGTCTGTCTGTCTCTCTCTCCACCACTTATTTCTGGAAGGCTGTCCTATTAAATTACTCACTATGAAAGCGTAGTCTAGCAAGCTCATAACCATCACATTTTGAAGACCAGGCAAAAGATTTAAGCAAATCATTCCCTCCGTTTCCAATATCCAGAGGTCCAGACAGGTAATATGTCAATGGAACAGCACTGCAGACAAGGAGATGGTTGGTTGTTGGTTGTTGTTGTTGTTTAGTCATTTAGTTGTGTCCGACTCTTCGTGACGCCATGGACCAGTGCACGACAGGCACTCCTGTCTTCCACTGCCACTTCCACTCATGCTGGTAGCTTTGAGAACACTATCCAACCATCTCGTCTTCTGTCGTCCCCTTCTCCTTGTGCCCTCCATCTTTCCCAACATCAGGGTCTTTTCCAGAGAGTCTTCTCTTCTCATGAGGTGGCCAAAGTATTGGAACCTCAGCTTCGCGATCTGTCCTTCCAGTGAGCACTCAGGGCTGATTTCCTTCAGAATGGACAGGTTTGATCTTCTTGCAGTCAATGGTACTCTCAAGAGTCTCCTCCAGCACCATAATTCAAAAGCATCAATTCTTCGGCGATCAGCCTTCTTTATGGTCCAGCTCTCACTTCCATACATCACTACTGGATGATTGTTGGTAGGTTTGGGGAAACCCTGAGATTTGCAGAAGGGCAAAAAAACTATTTTGTGGGGGCGGACACTAAGGAGTGAAATGCCTGAATAAGAGCTGAACATGCAAAGTAGCCACAGAATGCTGACTGTCTGTTGGATGGGGAGGGGGACTGGGAGGGAGGGGAAATGGAATAGTGCATGCTAGAGGAGGGCTTGGGTAGGTGGCATCCTGTGCAGAAACACTCCACACTGCAACATTTTGTTGCTGCTCCTAGTAGTTGTTAACAACTGTGCATTTAACACAGAGTTAATGGAGTTAAGGCAGGCATACCCAGGCAGGTCAAAAAAAGGTTTTGAATTAAAACTGGTGGCTCTTTTCCACTGATATGCCAAAAGTGGTTTCTTTTCAGGGTGTGGAAAAATGAGAACCGGTAATTTATTTTTATCTAACAAAATTTGAGTACTGCAGAACTGT
This sequence comes from Podarcis liolepis, assembly GCF_965112155.1. Lineage (NCBI taxonomy): Eukaryota > Metazoa > Chordata > Lepidosauria > Squamata > Lacertidae > Podarcis > Podarcis liolepis. The sequence goes on from NC_139569.1 coordinate 36,191,124, forward strand.
AAAGGAAACCTCTGAGCGGTTTTTGAAAAACATGAAATAGGCATTAAAATGATCGATGGAAGTTGAAGTGTGTGTGTGAATCAAAACATAATTTAAAACTATTTGTAATCTGTAATTACAGATTAAAGCATATGCCTGGGTAAGCTTGCCTAAATAAAAGCATTTTTAGCATGTGCCAAAAGGAGTACAGGGAAGGTAGCCATTTGATGTCAATAGGCAGGGAGTTCCAGAGGGCAGGTAAGACAATGATTCCTTACGAATGTAGAATGAACATTGTGTGGCACTTGCAATAGTGGCAGCCCTGCAGGTGCTTTCAGAAAAGCATGCCCCTCTGTGGGTGGCATTCAACTAAGTTTAACACAGAGAATACCCAATGAAATTAATGACCATGGCTAAGTTAGCGCCATTCATTTCAATATGTGGTATTCAATGCTGGTCCTACTCAGAACACCCACTGAAGTTAATAGACATGACTAACTTTGATTCATTAATGAGTCTACTTTGAATAGGACTTAGTGGAATGCAACCCGTTCGGTCTAGTCTAAGTAAAACATAGTTGAGTACCACCCTGCAAAACAGTAATGTCATAATGCATGACTACTCAAAAGTAAGTGTCATCAAGTTCAATGACACTGCTGCTTAACAACATATCCCTGTGCATGCCTACTCAGAAGTATGCACCGCTGAGTGAAGTAGGAGCTTATTCCTTTGTAAATCGTTGCAGGATTGTGCCTAAATCTCTGTTCCGAGCATGCAAAGGTTCTGAAGTAGGGAATGAGATGGCCACCTATCAGGGATGCAGCAGTTTTCCTGCACTGGCAGGGGCTGGTCTCGATGACCTTCAAGGTCTCAACTCTACAATTTCACGTTCAGAACAGGGGATCATGTAGAGAGACAACGGGCAGCCTCCTCCAGGGATGGAAGAGGCACTCCTGAGCCTTTACACATTGGTCCACTGGATGAAGAAATAAGGCAGGATTTCTCCCCGCTTCTGGTGGAGAAAGCAACAGCAAAAGACCAGACAAGCAGTTCACAGTGGCATGCCTGGTGTGTGGATGGATCTGTGCTCCCAGCTCACAGGAGCCTCAATTTATCTGTTTCTCACATCCACACCAGCAGTCCTCCTGTAGCCCAATGGTGCACAAGTGTACGCTACAAAATCAGAAGCCGCATCCTGCCTACATTGGGTTTCCAAGTCAAACCTCCATATTTAGAGGATTAGCTGGGACTTGTCTTAAAAGAACAGGACGGGTGATTTTGAAGCACAGTGTGAAATGACTACTAAATTCAGTGAGCATTGTGGCAACTTAAACCTGGCTTAAGGTTATCAAGAAGTCTCCTGGCCAGCAGGAAGCACCACTCAGTTTTTATGTATCGCCTTTTGTATAACCCGAGTGTTGCCTACAACACAATGTTGAGCACCACTGACAGAAATTGTTCTGTTTTCTTGCATTCCCTCGAGTTTGCCTTTTGGCATATAAATTTCCCCCAGCCTTCTGCCTTTATTAAGTTCTTACATTTATATCCCACATTTATATCCCACACAGGTGGCGCTGTGGGTTAAACCACAGAGCCTAGGGCTTGCCAATCAGAAGGTCGGCGGTTCAAATCCCCACGACAGGGTTAGCTCCTGTTGTTCGGTCCCAGCTCCTGCCAACCTAGCAGTTTGAAAGCACGTCAAAGTGCAAGTAGATAAATAGGTACCGCTCTGATGGGAAGGTAAACGGCGTTTCCGTGTGCTGCTCTGGTTTGCCAGAAGCGGCTTAGTTATGCTGGCCACATAACCCAGAAGCTGTACGTCGGCTCCCTCGGCCAATAAAGCAAGATGAGCGCCGCAACCCCAGAGTCAGTCACGACTGGACCTAATGCTCAGGGGTCCCTTTACCTTTACCTCTGGGAAGCTTAAGAGTCTCCTCATTTCCATTTATTATTACAACAACCTTGCAAGGTTGGTTAAAGTGACTGATCCAAGGGTATGCAGCGAGCTTCCTGGCTGAGCAAAGCTCTGGACCAGGCTCCCCAGTCCTAGGATGGATCTACACACAGCGGGGGGGGGGGCGCTAAAAATACAGTGGTACATCTGGTTGCAAACAGGATCCGTTCCAGAGGCCCGTTTGCAACATGAAAAGAGCGCAACCTGAAGCGCCGTATCTGCACAGGTGCGCGGCACGATTTGGCGCTTGTGTGCATGTGTGAAGCATGATTTAGCACTTCTGCGCATGTGCAAGCAGCAAAACCCGGAAGTAACCCTTTCCAGTACTTCTAGGTCGCCGTGGGATGTAACCTGAAATAACGTAACATGAAGCAAACGTAACATGAGGTATGACTGTAAGTCAGAAATTAAATTGTTACAACAAAAGAAAAAAAACTCTGTGTAAAAATCACATAGAATTCTTTTTGCTCTCTGTCGCCATCTGGTGTTGCATGTTTATAACACATTCAAAACGTTGTTTTTACTAATGTAGCTGAGTCCTCAGTCCAACCCTAACTCTGCCCCGAGCCAAATTTGCTCTGCATTTTTTGAAGGGGCAGACACCAAAGAGACCAGGGAAGAGGTGTTTCTGAGAAGCACACAGTGAGGCATGCTACAAAATAGGAAGCCATATCTTGTCCAGGAAGCTGCATGCCTATTGCTCAAGGGTAACTTAAGTGAAACGTGGTATCTGCATATACAAAATCTATACCTTAGATCCAAAGATGCTAATGACAAAGAGTGGATGGGCATGCCCTGCTTGAACAGTATCTGGAACCATATGGGGCTAGCCACTGTCAGATTACACAGACCTTATCCTGACCCGGCAGAGTAATTCTGATGTTTATATATGCTGTCAATTGAATCATTTATCCCTTCACTCAATCCAACACTTCTTACAATGCCCCCTCTTTGTTCTTCACTGGCTTCTCTTTCATCTCTCTCTTGAGCTTCCTAATTCCCACCAGAAAAACTCGCTTATAGGGGGAAAGGAAAACTCCTGTTACAGGAAACTGCCCCAGGACCCTATCTCTCCGCCAAGCTTACATGGGTCTCCTTACAGCCTCTTCCTGCATAAAATGCTGACTGTTCTTCCAGCCCCTTCCCCTACCTAAACAAGCTGTGGATTTCCTTTACCATCTGCCCCCCTCATCTAAACTGAGCCGTTATGATACTTGCTCCATAGACCAGATTACATAAATCTCAGTGTAACGCTGACCTTCCCAAAAAACCTTCTGTGCCCAGATCAACAATTATAATTTTTTGGTGTGTGCAATTGGCACGCATATGCCTTTAAAACACAACAATCCAAAAACTTGGATGAATTTGCTGTGTGTGTTTTTTTTATCCTGTAAGGACAGCATCTACAGGGGTGAGTTGCACAGTGTGAATCTGGGCTGATTCTTCTTGGGCTGTACTTCAAATAGGGAGACCGAGTTTTTGTTCTGCCATATCTTCCATTATCACTGAAAAGGAAGAAGAATTAAATGGGAGGAGTGGCATTTGCCCTGAATTAGATACACTGCATTTGGGAAGGGCAAATCCATAAATTTTGGGCTTGTTCAGTTTCCCATTACAGTGGTGCCCCGCAAGACGAATGCCTCGCAAGACGGAAAACTCGCTAGACGAAAGGGTTTTCCGTTTTGGAGGTGCTTCGCAAAACGAATCTCCTATGGGCTTGCTTCGCAAGCCGAAAATGCCTTGTGAGTTCATGCGGGTTTTTTTCCTCCCCCCCCCTTTTTCTAAGCCGCTTATCAGCTGATCCGATCAGCAGATAAGCCGCGAAAAGCCGCTAAAAGCCGCTAAAAGCCGCTAAAAGCCGCTAAAAGCACTAATAGCGCTAATCCGCTAATCCGTCAATGGGCTTGCTTCGCAAGACGAAAAAACCGCTAGACGAAGAGAATCTTGCGAGGCACCACTGTATTCTGATATTAAATCTGAATTTTCACATCAGTCCCCATGAACAGTCATTGTCACTTTACTGGAAATTTCTCCTAACATACATTATTTTTTCATGCAAGTTTGCCTAAAGGACAGATTTTTCCAAGCAACCTTCCCAACCGTAATGCATTCTACCACAGACTTGTAGGGCTGGAAAGGGACCACAAGCATCATCTAGTCCAAATCCCTGCAATGCTGGTATGTTATCTTCACCAATAGACAGATTTTTATGCATATTTGTCACTCTTGGCTGAGGAACTGCACTGCAAAGAAGTGCAAATAATTGTCACGTATTGTTTCAGGAAGTTCAAATTAAGCAAGTTTGCCTCTGAATGCAAATGGAAACAAACTCCTACCCCATCCCTCAGCTGGATACAGTCCAAACCAAGTCAAGCATTTTAAGCCCACAGTGATACCGGCAGGAAAATACAACATATGCTCAAATCTCAGCTGCTGAAATCCATGTCAGGTGGATGTTAGTCATTGCATCTTTCCTATAGTTGAGACAGACTGAGAGAACTTCTCACGGCTTCCGTATTTCACAGCCCAATCCTAAGGAAGGGTACTCAGAAATAAGTCCCATGCAATTTCAGTGGCGTAACGTGGGTTGTCAGCACCCGCGGCAAGGCAAGTAATTTGCGCCCCCTAACCCGTGGATTTGCGCCCCCTAACCCGTGGATTTGCGCCCCCTAACCCTAACCCCCAGATATTGCGCCCGGTGCGGCCGGCCCCCCCTGCACCCCCCACGCTACGCCACTGTGCAATTTCAAAGGAGCATCTTTCCGAGTCTGCACTGCAGCCTACGAGATGTCATCAAAGCCACTTCCCTGGAAATAAGCTCACCTAGGAATCTATGCTGTCAGGTGCAGAAAGGACAAAGTAGCTTGCATACTTCTAAACTGGGTTGGGGAAGGTAAGATTTTGGAGAGAGAATGACAGCATATAGAAAGCAATACACAGTGGTACCTTGGGTTAAGTACTTACCGTATTTTTTGCTCTATAAGGCACACTTTTTCCCTCCTAAAAAGTAAGGGGAAGTGTGTGCGCGTCTTATGGAGCAAATGCAGGCTGTGCAGCTATCCTGTGCTTTCACTGCGCAGCGATCCCTCTTGCTGTTCTAGCTTCTGAGATTCAGAATATTTTTTTTCTTGTTTTCCTCCTCCAAAAACTAGGTGCGTCTTGTGGTCTGGTGCGTCTTATAGAGCGAAAAATACGGTAATTCGTTCCGGAGGTCCGTTCTTAACCTGAAACTGTTCTTAACCTGAAGCACCACTTTAGCTAATGGGGCCTCCTGCTGCCGCCGCACCGCCAGAGCCCGATTTCTGTTCTTATCCTGAAGCAAAGTTCTTAACCTGAAGCACTATTTCTGGGTTAGCAGAGTGTGTAACCTGAAGCGTATGTAACCCAAGGTACCACTGTATTAAATAACAATGACAATATAAAGTGTTACTATGGAAGAAGTCCTCCATTGGCCTTCTGCTATGGGAGCATGACCCTGCTCAGTCACAACCTGACCCAAGGTGAGTCAAAACAGCAGCTCTACTGCCAGTAGCATACAAAATTTTGGAACAGTGTTTCCAGACACATGTTTGGGTTAATCGTCTGGAAAAGGTTGAAAGGGACTACATCCCAATGAGATTTTCATGTGCTTAGGTCTTGACAGCGGTTCTCAACTGTGGGTCCCCAGATGTTGTTGGACTACAACTCCCATCATCCCTGAGCTCTGGCCTTGCTAGCTAGGGGTGATGGGAGTTGTAGTTCAACAACATCTGGGGACCCACAGGTTGAGAAAGGCTGGCTCAGGAACAAAGTGTAACTGTTAGAGTGCTGGACTAGGACCTGGGAAACCTAGGTTTGAATTCCCAAGTAGTCATGGAGTGCACTGGGTGACCTTGGGCCAGCTACTGCCTCTTAGCCTAACCTAGCCCACAAGGTTGTTGTGGGGATTAAATGAGGAGGGGGAAACCATATGCACCCCCTTGAGCTCATTGGAGGAAAGGTGGGATTTACTTGCAATAAATAAATACAATTAAAATAAATGTTGGGCCATTCATTCACCTAGCTCCATTCTGTCTGCCCTGACGGACAGCAGCTCTCCAGGCTTTCAGGGAGAGGACATTCCCTGCCCTATCTGCAGATGCTGGGGATTCAACCTCGGTCCTCCTGTATGCAAAGCAAATCTCTGTTGCTGAAAGTCACTCCCCTCCAATTCCACTTTTTTAAAAATTAAGGGTGTCAATGCAGGAAAGAATTTGGGACCGAAAGCAAACACAACATCCTAGCCAATACATATATTTGCTTATTTAAAATTAATATACTTCTATCCCACCTTATACATATTTCAATGGGCAATAAGAATCCATTTATAATCAGAGTCTTTTTAAGTCTCGTGGAAATGGAAAGAGACAGTAATATTCACGGATATGTTCTTCAAAAGAAGGTATCTCCCAACTGCCAAAAGTCCCCATGAACTATTTATGGGAAGCAGTAGATTCCAGGAGTGGCTTTAGACATAGACCAGAATTTCAGGTCTCATCTAGCAAGAAGGAGTCGGAATAAAAACCTTTGCATACCTACATGGGAAAAAGTCCCAGTTTGACTTAACAGTTAAGCATACATGCACAGTCCTCCCCACATAGAATCCCAGGAGGGAGATCATCCTTTTCTAGGGCATCAGGTCATGTGTTTGCTTAAAAATCATATCACAATGCACATACTAAACTAGCAGAGTTCATCTGAGCTGACTGACGGTATAATCCAAAGAATTTCATAGCAAATCAGCTGTGATGGACTCTGTTAGTTTAGTATATGCATTGTGATGAAGTATTACATTTTGGCAAGCTACAAGTCTTCCTTGATTACCCAGGACATATTTGTTGAAACTGTAAAGGGATCGCCTTAACAGTACCTTTAATCATGCCTGTTGCATTCTTCCTTTCTTTTCAAAGATGCACTTTGTAGCTCGCTCTGCTTTTACATGTCTTCATCCCTTCAACATTACCAGCTGTTTGGGCAATTTCACATGCAAAATTGGGCCCATCCATAAAGGTAGGTAAAGGGACCCCTGACCATTAGGTCCAGTCGTGGCCGACTCTGGGGTTGTGGCGCTCATCTCACTTTATTGGCCGAGGGAGCCGGCGTGCAGCTTCTGGGTCATGTGGCCAGCATGACTAAACTGCTTCTGGCAAACCAGAGCAGCACACAGAAACGCCGTTTACCTTCCCACCGGAGTGGTACCTATTTATCTACTTGCACTTTTGATGTGCTTTTGAACTGCTAGGTTGGCAGGAGCAGGGACTAAGCAACAGGAGCTCACCCCGTTGCGGGGATTCGAACTGCTGAACTTCTGATCAGCAAGTCCTACGCTCTGTGGCTTAACCCACAGCGCCACCTGCATCCCTTGGCCTTAATATAGATAGTGAACCCCTTGTCTTTCCTTTGATTACCCCTCATCCACGTGGAGTTCTCCTCCAACTCCTGCTGTCCCACATTTTCTGCTCCCTAAAACTGGAGATACCCTATGCAATCAACGTAGCTCTCCAATTCCGATTTTAAAAGCATGGCAAACCTTTGGATTTAGAAGAATATGTGGGACAGCAACAGTCAGAGGAGAATTAAAGAAGACTCAAAGGGTTCACAATCCCATAAAGCAGGAGGACAAGGTTGTGTTTAACAGCACAAACCTCTCTATGTCTACTCAGAAGTAAGCCCCACTGAGTTCAATGAGCTCCCCTCCCAGGTATGGGTGGGATAAGATTGCAGTTTAAACCAGTTCTTGATGCAAAGGTAAAAATGAGCCCGTAAAAATGATGCAAAGGTAAAAATGGACATTTCCACTTTGCTTCCTCATCCGAGCTCATCAACAGTATTCACACTTCGAGGCTTGAGATTAGTTTGTGCTTAAAATCAAGAACCAGTTAAGAACCAGTTAGTCTTTAAAGCTGCAGTCCTGTGAACGCCTACCTGGGAGTAAACCGTATTAAACTCAATCAATGGGATGGTACTTCGGCAGAGACCTGGACGAGATTGCAAGTCCGTCCGTCCAGAATGTGCACTGCATCGCCTGACCAACAATCACAGAAAATGCTTCTTTTGGCTCTGGGGAAGCGGCTGGAATAATTCCTCTTTTACACTTCGCTGTGCCCAGAGCTCACCTCCCAATCATCACGACAGCATTGATGGCATGCTCCAAGTTTGCATCCTACTCAGAGTAGACCCTCTGAAGTGAACGGACATAGCTCCCTAAGGTCCATTCCTTTCGATGTGTCTACTCTGAGTGGGACTGAGGTGGAGACACCCCCTCCGTGGATTTTACGCCTGTCCCATCAGTTCCTCCCTTCCACCCCCTCCCCATAAAAGAAAGAAATCCTCTCGTTGTCAACATGCCTCCAGGATATGTTGGCAAAAGGGCGAACTTCCGTGCATTTAAAAGCTTCTGCACACACACCCCCCCTAGCCCTGCCTCTTCCAAGCGCTCCATCCTCTAGGACGCAAAGCAGCGTCCCAGAGGATAGAAAGAAAATCTCTCTCTTTTTTTTCCCTCCCCAACACCCCCAATCCTGAGTTCCTCATTCCAGGAATCCCAAAACTTACAGATGAGAGCCAAACCAATCTCCTGGTCGAGGGAGAGGCGAGGAAAGGCAGACGCTGCGGGCTTGATCGCTCACTGCAGAGTGAGTGAGGAAGTTGAGCTGAAAGTTTAATGAAATGTGTAAAAGGGAGGGAGGGGGACGAAAGGGGAGCAGTCGCGGGCCGAGC